>NC_141164.1:6774500-7110500 GCF_053477565.2 Lygodium microphyllum | reverse complement strand
ATAAAAGGAGTGTCATCCTCTTCCCTATAAATATCTAACCTGAACATCAATTTCCAAATCTTCAAGAGGGAGTAATGTAGGTTTGAAGAGTGTGAGGATAATATGACATTTTGGGAGGGGGTGATGGTGGCAATAAGATATTAGGAGAGGAGGTTGGCAAGGAGGGAAAGAGGGGGGGGGGGGGGGGGGGGCGGCGGGGGGGAGTGCATTCTCCACACCAACCTTTGGGAGTTTCTCTCTATGTTCCCTAGGCCATGGAAGATTTCACACATGGGACATCGATGGATCATGTAGCCCTTTGTCAACTCCAAAGTTTTTCTCTTCATGAGTTTACAAGATTTTGTATTGGTTCATGTTCGCAGATTGAAGATTGGAGCGGAAGTGCGGAAGAAGCTTGCTTCTCTTTAACATTAGAAAATGTTTGCCCACGATATCTCCTTGGAGAAAAAGCTTCAAATGCTTGGTGTTGATGAGTGTCCTATGAAGGATTACATCAACAAATTGGAGGATATGTGAGATGAGCTTGCGTCCCTTAGGAGGATGATATCTTCGGTAGATATGGCTATGATTCTATTGACTCAACTCCCATTTCCTAAATAAGATGTTCTCTACACTAACCTTATGGAATTGAGGACCCGAGATATGCTTCTTTGGGAGGAGCTTTCTCTGTTTGTCTTGGAGCATGATGAGCATCTTAGAGAGGTAGAGACTAGTAGATTGGACTTCGCGAATGCTTTTACTACAGGATTAGGGAGCAAGAAGAAGAAGGGGAAGGCCCAAGCTAAGAAACACGAGGATAAGAAGGATGATTTCAAGGATGAGAAGAAGTCCAAGTGCCCACATTGTGGGAAGGGCACTCATCTTGAGGAGAAGTGTTGGCAAAAGTATCCCCAATTCAAGCATAAGGAGGGGTCCAATGATTTTAAGGCCACACCCACTACTATGAGTCTGTCTTCGTACACTTATTTGAGGTGGAGGATACGAGTCTTACTTCTAAGGAGAAGCCTTGGCTCGTGGTGGATAGTGGAGCCTCTTGCCACATGACTTACCGCCAGGATTGGCTTCAAGACATGAGATCTAGAGGTGGCTATGTCACCATTGGTGATAACTCTTCAGTCCCCGTGCGTGGAGTAGGAACCATTCCCTTGTTGGCTAATAGGCATTCTTATTGGATCAAAGTCCTCTATGTATCAGATTTGGGCTTTAACCTTTTGTCTTTTTACGGTCTTACATAGCTAGGTACCCAAGTCATTTTTATTCAATTTACAATTAGAGTGGAGGATGCATCTTTAGGAGTTGCTCTATGGATAGGTACACAGGAGGGTGGACTCTACACACTCAGCCCTTGCTATGGGGTCTTTCCATGAGCTTGGATTGATTTGGCATGCTCAATATGGGCATTTGAATCTTGATGTTGTTTCGTAGGCTTCTAGGCAAAAGATGGTGGAGGGACTTTCAGATTTCCATCATGTTCACACATTATGCCCTAGCTACCTGAGGGGCAAGCAACATAGGTATCTACTTGGAGGGCATCTGCCCCACTTGAGTTGGTTCACACGGACCTTTGCGGATTGATGGGCACAACCTCCCTTGAGAAGGCCAAGTTTCTTATGTTGATTCTTGATGCCTTTAGTTGTTATGTGTGGTCCTATTTCTTGGAGTACAAGAGCAATGCATACTTCTCATTTTGCAAGTGGAAGGTGTTTGTGGAGATGCAAACCTCCTTGAAAGTTTGAGGTGTCGTAGTTGATCATGGAGGCAAGTTTTATTCTAACATATTTTTTGAGTTTTTCAGGGATCATAGTATTTGGGTGGAATATTCCCATTCAAACAGCATTTGAAAATGGTGTGGTGAAGTGTATCAATCAAACCATGCTTGAGATGGTGAATCAGTGTTGGAGCGCATGGGCCTTTCCCATTCCTTATGGGGTGAGGTAGTGGCTAATACGGTCCATATCCACAAGAGGTCACCGACTTCAACATTGCAGAATGTGACTTCCTACCAGGCCTTCTTTGGGAAGCCTTTAATTTCCCACTACCGCATCTTTGGATGTGAGGCATGTGCCCATGTGGACAAGAAGAAAAGAGGGAGAAGACTTGATTCCAAGTCAAAGAAGCTTATCTTTGTTCGTTATAGTAAAACCATGAAGGGCTATCCGCTCTATGACCCGATGACTCGCAAGATCGAGGTGAGCAAGGATGTGATCTTTGATGAGGCTACAACCTCTGAAGATCCGATTGATGGTTCTTTTGGTCCTTCGTCTTTGATTGATCACCCCCTTTGCCTCCTCCTTGCCACCCCCCCAACATCAGCCCTCTCCTTCCTTCCAAGTTACCCCTTGGCATTCCTTTGTTTGCAACTCCTCCCGCTCTTCCCCTTCTACCTCATCTGCTGCCCTTGATGACTCCTTTCTCTACTACTTTGTCATCAAGTCCTCCTACCCCTTATCTCCTCGAATTTCCGCTGGGGGAATTGAGTTGTTAGAGGGAGAGTCTTCTTCATTGGGTGAGGATTTTACTTCCATTAGTAGAGGGAGCCCCTTTGACAAATAGGTGCCTTACAGGTACTAGAGGTTCCTTAGTCACCTTTGTAGTGGGATGAGCCTATCACCATTCCTTGGTGGTATTAATGGCTCATGTAGGATTTAGGGATTACTAAGTTTCTTGAGACGCCTCTTGGCCCACCTTGGTTAATTAGGCTTCAGGCCTAGCGGGATAGTCCACTTTGTGTGAAATATGCCCCTATGTCAAAGATTCTTCAGGACCATGAACCTACTATCATTGATGAGGCTCTTGCACAAGATGTTTGGTATATGGCTATACAGGCTAAGCTTGATTCTATTGGGTGGAACCAGATTTGGGAGTTGGTTCCTCGTCCGAAGAGACGGAAGGTGATTGGTATGACGTGGGTCTATAAGACCAAGTATCTTGGAGATGGGACCTTGAAGGCATGGCTTGTTGCCAAGGGAGACTCTTAGCAAACAAGCTTGGATTGCTTTGAAATTCTCACATTGACAACTCGGATGTCCACTATTTAAGCTATTTTGGCTTTAGTTGCCCATCACCGTTAGTCAGTTCATTAGATAGATGTGAGATTGGCCTTTCTGAATGGTGTCTTAGAAGAGGAGATTTATGTCTCACAGCATCTTGGTTTTCTTGCGCAAGGGAAGGAGGATCATTTTTACAAGTTGCAAAGGGTCCTCTATGGTCTAAAGCAAGCTCCTAGGGCATGTTATTAGTGGATTGATTGATTCTTTTTGGACAATGGCTTCTATTGCTCAAATCATGACCTCAACCCTTATTACAAGGTTGTGGAGGACATGTGCGTCTTGGTCAATCTTGTATGTTGATGATGTCATTATCACAAGGAGCGACACACAGGAGGTTGATCACACTCGACATGCATATCTTGGGCCATGAATTTGACATGACAAATATTGAGATCCTACACTTCATCCTCAGATTGGAGACTTATGAGATGGCACACGGTATTTTTATTTCCCAGCACATGTACATCTTCGAGCTTCTCTCGCAATTTGGTATGGTTGATTGTTAGTCGATTTCATGCCCCATGGACCTAGAGTCTAAGCTTATGGCAGAAGGAGATCCCCTTAGTGATGCCACCTATTACATGTACCTTGTTGGCTCTTTGATATGGCTAGTCCACACTGAGCCAAACATCTCTTTTGTGGTGGCTTTGTTGTCTTCTTTCATGAAGACTCCTACAAAGGTTCATTGGTGAGCCGCTTTGCACATTGTGCTACCTATAACTCGAAACTATGGGATCACGGATGGATAGGGGGCACTTTTTCTAGATAGAGTGACTTCTATTGCACTGGTGATGTAGGTTCGAGACAATCCACTATTGGTTTTGTATTCTCCCTTGGGTCATGGGCTATCTCTTGGAGTAGTAAGAAGCAATCTAATGAGGCCATTTCATTTATAAAGGTGGAGTATTATGCCCTTTGTTCTACAACTATGGAGGCTTCATCATTTGTTGGTGGAGATTGGCTTTCCTGAGTCAGGACATACCAAGCTGTTAGTGGCCCTCGCTTTGGCAAAGAACCCAATGTTTCATACTTGCATGAAGCACGTCGAGTATGTTCAAGAGGGGATCATGTATTTCAAGTTAGTATTGGGATATTGTCCTACTATGAACAATGGATTGGATCTCTTCACGAAGCCTTTGCCCAAGGCTTCTATGCTTCATCACATGAGATTGTGGAGCCTTCAAACACTCCCAAGATTTGAGAGGCGATGTTAGCTTGCCACTTTTAGTGTTGTCAATGTGTCATCTTTCGGTTGTGAGCTTATGTGAGTGTAACGCAGATATTGGAGCTCTAGCATTTTAGTGTGCATTTCTTGAGTTTCTTGAGCATCTTTTGCATTTCCTAGTGTTTGCCACCCTGTCGGACATTGTCCTCTCTCCTTAGATTTTTCTCTAATGTCTACTGATTTTTTTTGGCATTTTTATATGCTATCAACTGCATTAGATGCAATTGAATAGCTGGCAGTTGGTCGATCAGTATCAACTTGGCTAGTTTGGGATTGATCAGTGCTTTTGTTTGTATTTAGCATTTATTTTAGTTAGTCTAGACTTATTTTTTCATTCATCTTTATGTTGTCTTCTTTTCTCTATGTTCGAATTCCTTCTTCCATTGTGCACTCTCACAACCCATTCAAAATATATGCCCAAAACTTTAACTTCTCAACTTATAGAGAACCTTATGTTTAATTATCATTTTCATAATGATATTTTTGAATGCTAGTAAAAATGTAGTAGCATGAAAAGATTGATTGGACCTAAAAGATAATACACCATTGCAAAAAATCAATTGTTAATGGTATTCCTTTTGATGGTATGAACTAAAATTGAAAGGTGTTTATTTCAAGACACAACGAAAAGTAATGCCTCTTCTATTAGTCACAAAATTTTGAAGATGTTAGTTGGTCTCAATTTGCTGTATGACTCAAATAATGTGCATTGGTATTCCAAGGAACGTCAGGTTGCTTCGTCACAGCTTCATATTACAAAGCGATGGTGCTAGGAAAGTGAAAGATCCATGTTACGATACATGGAAACTTTACCTCCCCTACACAAACCAAGTTGTGATCCACTATCTCTCAATTCATATTTTAACACATAACACATTATGCACATGTACATATACATGTGCATATGTACACACACACACATGCATACACCTCACCACCTCTCATCTTTGGGGGATCACTCGTAAATATGTAAGTATTTTGCGTGGTTTTAAAAGAAGGAATTTTTAAAGTATTTATTTTACATATTTTTAGCATATAAAAGGGTGCCACGTAAAGGGGTTACTCATAGATTAAATAGAAAAGGAGTGTTTTATTTTGAAAAAAACCACATGTAAGGGTACTATTAAATAAGCCTCAAACACATGTGATATAGAGGGTCTACATATAGTGAACCCCCTGAAACACACAAATATAACACTCTCATATATACTCATGCACACACAATGTAACTTTGCATGAATTTGATATATTGATTTCTCATAGCAATGCTATCATTAAGTTGGATGTATTGTGGGCATTTTCTCCATTTTTTGGGAATGCCTCCCTTGCCCCTCCATTTTTTGGGAACCCCTCATGAGATAATAAATTATCTATATACACTAGTCAAATTTTCAATGCATAACACATAATGCACATGCATATGCACACATGCGCACACATACACAAACACGTGCACACATCCCCTACCCTTGATCTTGCGGAATTCACTCATAAACATGTAAGTATATTGGGTGGGTATTAAAAGAAGGGATTCTTAAAATACATTTTTTACACACAAAATGATGCCATATAAAGGGGTTACTTATAGATTGAATAGAAAAGGGACAATTTTATTTCAAAAAAAATCATAGATAAGACCATTATTAAATAATCACTGAAGATACATGATGTAGAGTATTTACATGTAATGAAGGCTCTGGAAAAAAAAAAAAAACACACACACACACACAAAATGAAACTTTGCATGAGTCTATATATCCATTTGTAGTAGAAGTGCTATCATTAAGTTGGTTGTATTGTGAGGCAGTTACTCCATTTTCTCAGAACTCTCTCTCTGTGATTAGACTTGAGCACTTGCTATCACAAACATGTATCCAAAGACTTTCTTCACCATCATGGCAACATCACCCATACTAATCCAAGCATTGAGCCAATAGGCTTAATGAAGAAACCTTGAAGTATTATAACTTTGGGAGATTATGATTCATTTCTGATTTTTGGTTTATAGAAAACACACCTTAGTCTTGATGGTTAGATTGGTGACCTTTTCAATTCCTTCTTCCTTTGTCTATTGGATTTAGAAGTTTGAGTCTCTTTGGGTTTTTCTCTAAATCTATATTTCTCACGCAAGTCAATGTGTTGGTGGTTAGACTATGTTAGGAGTATTGGACGATATGAGAGCCTCAAATAGGAGTCCCTTATGCTCAGGGGTCTAGACCTCCAACACCCATGTAGGTACCAATTTGAGTTTCAAGGGTGTGAGTATCCTAGTAGATGTCAGGTTCTAATAAGGCCTTGTATCCATGTTGGTCAAACTTGTAAATTGGTAATGTAAAACATACATACAAGATGAACATGATCATGTGAAACTTATAAACTAGTCCAATTTGCAGCAAAAGATTGAGTGAACCACCTGTAAACTTGTCCTACCTATAGTAGTAGAAATAAAATATTCATAAATGTTGCAACTTGAGTGACCAACATATTACATAACTGTTTGATTGCCCTCTACCTACTCACACATGCAATCTAATCAATGCAAATAAGAGTTGTTATAAACAACCATTACTACTATAGATGATAAAAATCAATTGAATGCCAAAATCTAAATTATGGATATTGCAAGTTGTAATCTCAAGCATTAATTTTGTAGGCATGTTGTAGCCTACAAAGCCTCCTTTCTCGCCTTCCTCACTCTCATCCCGATCGAAAGACTCTTCCTTCGTGGTAGTAGCACCTTGCATAAGATCTAAAATGTTAGCATAAGGACCTACTTGGCCAAAGTTGGGATTAGAGAAGAGATTAGCATTAGGATTAGTATCGAGAATAGGTCCAAGATAATCGTGCAGATGGAGTGATGATGATGGTGCAACTGGACCAATGATGATGGGCATATGATGATCCATTGGCATGCTATTGTGACTATTAAGAGTGCACTAGAGCTAGATGTGCCTACAGGGATTGCAAGGAATTGGGATTAGGGAAACCTTTTGAGTTCTCAATAAACTATGGATTTAATGCCTTTGTTAGACTCCTGAAGTGATGCTAATTATGAGGCGTTGATTGAGAAAGGAGATTGAGGTAATGGTGGTTGATCTATTTTCTTGCTATTGTTGTTGTTGTTGATGCTTTTGTTAATGCTATTGTTGCTATCATATAGAGGGCATATGTGGTAAATAGTTTTGAAAATGATATGTATGATATCAACAAAGGATGTAATGATATTGCATATCTATATTCTTGGTCATCTGTGGTAAACAATTTTGGAAAATAGCTATGTAGAATGGTAGCAGCATGGCTCTCAAAACATCCGATCTCATTTAATAATCTACAAAGGCACACTCCCTTGTGTGGTAATACTACAAGCCTCTCTAAGATTTTTTATGTTTTTGGAGATGCTCTGAATTTCTTTATGCATGCTTCCATATGAAGACATAACTCAATAGTGTACATGTGGTGCACTATGTGTATTTAAATGATGAGACCTGCTGTTGTGGGTTTTCCATGTCTATATCCATGACTCTGCTTGACAAGCTTGAAAGTGTTTTCCAATATCTTTTCCCGAATGTAATGATATTACATCTCTTTACAAAGAACTTGGATGTCTATTGTTGTGAACTGAATGTTGAGATTTGTGCCTATTCATGGAAAACATTTGTTGTATCTACAGTCTACACTAGTTTGTGGTCCCATGGTTGTGTCCTATAGTAGTTTTCAGCACTCTTCAATCCTCTCAGGCATATTCATGCCAAAAAACTGCTGCATCTACAGCCTATTGAGTTTTGTAGTAGGTTGTAGTCAAACTAGTTTCTAAGGTTACATGTAGTCAAACCAGTTTCTAAGGCTACATGCAATTAGTGAAATGTATCCTTCTATGACTTGTAGGAAAAACCAATTTCTGAAATTGCAAGCAAATCATTTTCTAAGGTTGCAAGTTGGAGGAAAACTCAAAATTCTTACATCTATATGTTGAGAGTCTCTCACATTTGTATGCTTAGAGCGTGCATACCTAAACCTGCAAAGAAAGATGGCAACCTACACAACTCAATATCTTACATCTATATGCTAAGAGTATCTTACATTTGTATTCTCAAAGTCTCTTACATGTATGCTTACAATCTCCTACAAAAGGTGGATTATATTCTTGTAAATGGATTACACGTTTTCAAATTGATTTTCTTGGCTTGTTGGTTGTTTCTTGTAAAAAAAGCAAGGGAGGGGGAGGGGCGCACTATAAAGACCCCCTTTCCACTAAGACCTTTACACTACCCTCTAAGAATTATTCCTATTAAGAATTGGTTCTCTTGTGTTTTTTAATTCTATACTTAACTAGGATTAGAGTTTTATGAGAAAGGTTTTGGAAAGCTTCTACTATAAGAATTTTAGGGCATTAGGGCATTAAAACTATGATATATAACAATGTGTGCACTCTATACATGGCTATTAATGGTGAATTATAGTGAGAATGGACTAAATGTTCAAAACATTCATAACCTATGATCGACTTATTCCGGATGGTGGTGTATGAGAGAGAGAGAGAGAGAGAGAGAGAGAGAGAGAGAGAGAGAGAGAGAGAGAGAGAGAGAGAGAGAGAGAGAGAGAGAGAGAGAGAGAGAGAGAGAGAGAGAGTCATGTCCATTTGCATGGGAAGTAAAACACATTTGATGCATAACATTATGTTATTAAAATAAAATTATATTATTGCTAGTTTTTTTTTTGTAGTTGTTGAGGCCATAATTGTGTGCTTCATAATTCTAACCAACATTGGATTGAAGATTGAGGATACACAAGCAAGGGACATAATTGGTGTATGATGCAATGCATGTGTTATCTCTAAATATATTTCAAAAATATATATGAACACTCATGAGAGCAGTGTCGAATGAAAAGAAAAAGATGATAGATTTTTGTTGTGAAAAGTCTTATAAGCTTTCTCCACCCTCAATTCATTATGGAGGTGGCCTCATAATCCAAGTACAATGAAAGCTTTAAGGCTGAAGAGAACCAAAAGTTCATCCAATGGTGCTTACCATATGTTTTATATATAGTTGATGATACCAAATCCAATTTTTGATTTAGATTTGTTGCTTATAGATATCACACATGCCTTCTGTAATTATATTCATGGTATTGGTTGGTCAAAAGAATGTTTGGGCATTGTACGTAGTTTGTTTTCTACTTGGAGAGTTCGAAAGGAAGAAGCCTTTGGTGCTACTTCCTCTCCCTTAGAACATGTTGCAGGAAATGGATAACTATTATATGACATATTGAGACATGGATCACATGATGTCTACTGGTGTTGTGACCTTGAGTGAATGGTGGCCTTATATATAAGAGTGAAGAAAAATAGTCATTTTAACAAAATCTCTAATGCAAATTATTATAAGAGGACATTTTTCACTTCAATAGTTAAGCTATTAGAAATAAAAGTAGATGGACTTTTACCACATGAAAGAATGCTTATCCAAGTACACTCTTGTCTTGTATTACTTGCTTTCATTGATTACTAGACACCTTGCTATTATCCATTTCATGAGAATGTACTTGTAGAGGTTTCTTCAATTGAAAAGGCAAAAGAGATATGGAAATTTCTTGAAAGAGAACATGGCATTTTAATCACAAAAAAGAAAAGAGATCGTAGGTCCCTTTCATTAGAAGAACAAAAATATGTTGCACAATTTCTTTGTATTGAAGAGAGTTCACTAGTAGGACGTCTAATTACCACATATAGAAGAAATCTTTATAATGGAGAAATATACAAGATCTGAGATGACGTAGTGGTAAAAATAGACACTTTTTGTAGCATGTTAGAAGGTGTAGGTGATTGGAAAGTAAGGCTCACCATCTTTTTTTTCATTCAATGGGATGGAGATCATCATACCTTTTTTAATGGGATCTATTACAAGCAATTCATAATTATAAAAAGAAAATGAAGAGTGCTCACTTGTAGATCCCATCATGGAAATGAGTGTACTACAAACTAAGCAACTTCCATTTACTTGGAATTGCAAAAGACGATTGAGTTCATTATTGCATAATTTCATTTCTCTACTTTTAGATAATGGACTTGTTGCATATGAGATAAAACTTTTCATTCAAAGAACAAGATTATTACAAATAGGAGCAATCAGTTGTATACCTACATGGTTAGAAAAACATGATATTGTGTTGGCAAGAAAACATCATGATGAAATGGATGGAAAGTACATTCATGCAATGATAAGAGAGGTAAATTATGAAGAGAAAAAAAATTGTAATGGTTGAAGTGTGATTGTAGTAGATATACATGGAGAATTGATATTGATGAAGATTTATGGAGAGATTGGAACTTGTGTAGCATGGCATTGTAACAAACTTCGAAGTTACGAAGAGAAGGAGAGTAACATAATTAATTAGAGATTCTATAGATGTTCCAATAGTGTGGAGATCATGTGAAGTACATTGACTACTTTAGAGAGAGTGTGTGTGTTGCATTCTTGGATATCCAAATGGGTGTTGGTAATAGCATTGGTCACAATGGACATCATTGTCTAGTCACCACTTTGTTTTGCATATCATTATGTTTTATCGATGGGTGTTTGTACACTAGGATAGTATTTCATAGATATAGCTCATGTTGTGTCTCATATGTAGGTTGTGGACGAGAGAGAGAGAGAGAGAGAGAGAGAGAGAGAGAGAGAGAGAGAGAGAGAGAGAGAGAGAGAGAGAGAGAGAGAGAGAGAGAGAGAGAGAGAGAGAGAGAGAGAGAGAGAGAGAGAGAGAGAGAGATTATTTTTGTATTCTTTTATAAAGAATGAGACAATTTCTTGTTTCATGAATACTAATGCATATATATAATTTATTATTTGATCAATACAGACATATAAAATTTTAAATTTGATTTTAGCTCTTCTCATGGTCTTCCCAAGTTTTGGTTTGTATAATTGTATTTTATATTACTATATGCTGTTTTTCTTTAAAACTTAAAAAGCTCATCGATTAAAAGAAATTCACAAAGGAGAGAGAGAGAGAGAGAGAGAGAGAGAGAGAGAGAGAGAGAGAGAGAGAGAGAGATTTTGTTGTATCCTTTTATAAAGAATGAGTTTTTTTTTGTTAGTTGAATATTGACATAATTTTTTCAATTTGATTTTAGATTGTCTCATGGCCTCCCCAAGTCAGCAAACATTAGATTCAATGATGCATACCATCATCACTTTGCAAAAAACAATTGAGGAACTGAAGTCAAAGAATGATTCTGAGAAAAAAATGAGTATGGGTAAATCAATATCAATACAAAATAAGAGAGTCCAATTATCACTTGAAAAGAAAATCAATAATATACAATAGGGAATGTGTCTTTGATGAAGACTCCTACATATGCCAAATTTTCAAACCACCTAAAAAGATTAGTTGAGAAGACAAAGATGAGTTTGGAAAACCATTTTTACTAAAGTACTATAGAGATACACAATTGTTAGATTTTGTGTCAATGATAGAAAAGTGTACCATTTGGTCAAGAGCCATGAGTTTGGCAAGGATCTACAATTTCATAATAGTAAAAATGACAAACAAAAAATTCTAGAGATCATAGATCAAAACTATGATCAAAATCCACCCCTTGAGTTTCATGGTGCTACTTACCTTTGAAAGAAGGAGGATGTATATCTATACTATCTTTCTATTGCTCAAAAAATAAAAAAGCAACTGAAGATGAAAATATCATTTTCTATGGATATATATTTGGTGATCCATTTATTTATCAAATTTTTCTCAATATAGATTATGTATCAATGGAATTAATACTAATGGATACATTTATATTTTTCTTATACAAGAATCATAGCTTTGAGCAAGAAGATATGAAGGCAAATTGGTAATATTTCTACTTTTTAATCTTAAGTGTTATCTTTTTTATTTTATTTTTTTCTTTATTTTTATTAAAATAATTTCTACTTAAGTTTCTTATATATATTTACTTTCATTATGTATATTTTCTCTAAGATTTTAGGACACAAATGGCAAGGTATATTATCCACAGCTTATAGTGGAAGATCAATGTGTCTTTTCATAGAGTAACACAGCACATGTATGTATATTATTTACTTATTGATGTAGCTTGATATTTA
The DNA here is from genome assembly GCF_053477565.2 of Lygodium microphyllum. Lineage (NCBI taxonomy): Eukaryota > Viridiplantae > Streptophyta > Polypodiopsida > Schizaeales > Lygodiaceae > Lygodium > Lygodium microphyllum. The sequence goes on along the minus strand of NC_141164.1, from coordinate 7,098,120 downwards.
AAATCCTAAGTTTTGGATATTGACTTCAATTTTTTAACTTGTATTAGTTGGAATCACAAAATGATGGACCACCCCTTGTTTCAATTTCTACTTCCAACAAACATAAAAAAGATGATGAAATGGTTGGTATAGTTTGATTTATAGCCCTTTTCCATTTTATTTTCTCTAATACTTAACCTATTTTTCATGACTATTTAAACTCTAATCATACTTTTATGGAGCTTCTACAATGAATCCCAAGTGTGTGAATTTTATTTTTCTTATATTGTAGGGTTTATGTAGTAGTGAACACTCCCTTCCTCAAGATACATTCAAAGATCCTTAGGAGGTTGAAATTGCATTGAAAAAATATTAGTGTATGAAAGGTATGCTTAGCCATCTCTCAATCATTTGTTTTAATCGTTGTAATTAATAAATAATATCTAATCACAAACTTATGATGACAAGATGAGTGAGAAAATGAAGTAGAGAAAGTAATACCAAAAGGAAAGTAAGGGAAAAAAGAAGAAACAATCTAAGGTACTACTTTGCATTTTAAAAAAGTAAATGTGATATGATTTTAGTTTTTTAACTTTAATTTCTGGTCCACACTATAGGCTCACAACCATATTGATATGTAAAAAAAAGTGGATTCTCCTAATGTAAAATTGTCTTCATGATCTTCATTAGTAAGTCAATATTATTGTATATTAAAATTATGAAGTAGCTAATTAACTTATGATGTAGTAGCATTCTAATTTATATTTACTTATTTTAATGTAGGTTGTTAATACCTTCAAAGAGGAAGGCAAAGAAACAATCCTTCTTAAATATTTAGACATCCAATCCATTGATGAGCTATATACACCATTAAAGTCTACGTATAGTCTTATCAAGAGGGGCACTAGTTTTTTAGGAGGATGCAATGAACAAACATTGCCAGCCATGAGAAATTCTAATATGGATTGGTTACTTTAAAGAGAGAAAATTATTATCACAAAAACTCACAATAGACCTTTGAGTATTGATAATATTTATATCCTAGATCAATCTCTTTATTAATAAAGATAATGTCTTTTAAATATTTCATTTATTTTAATTTGAACTTTTTAATATTTAGGAATACTTTTTTCTATATGCATAGTTATGACTAGTGTTTTTATATAACAAAATTTTACTTTATCACTCATTCTAACTAGTTTACTTATATAGTAAAATTTTACTACATCAACAACTAAGAAATTTTGAAATTCCTATATGGAAATTCCAATGTAAAATGCTTCACTTTTTACTAGTTGATACTTTTTCCAGATACTCTGGTAAGTATCTAGAAATTTTCTCTTTTTTTGCAATATGGGAAAGTGTTTAAAGTTCCTTGTGCTTGGAGCTAATGTAGGCACTCTCAAATATAACATATTTGTTGAGTCTTAAGAAAACTCAATGGTGGTCAAAGCTCACAGAGAGGATTATATTGATCAAGTGAGATGGAGCAGGGTATGAACCAGGTATTAGCTCTTGCTATTCAATAGAATAAACTAGGAGAGGACAAATGGGTAAATGAAGAGGTTTTTGACCTTGGGATGCTAGTTGGCATGTATCAACACCTTGATAAGAGAGGAGTTGGTAGATTTAAGGGGTACAAAAATGATATTTCTACAAGGTTGTGGGAATGGTGGAGTGTGTCTAGGTGTGTAGCTAGGATATATGTTCTTATTAGTGAGAGAACATGATGAGCTACTAGTGAAGGCTGATGGACTTACATGTAGCCAATGACTCGTTCAAGAATAGCTTGATCAATAATTAAATTTCTAGAAATTGTTAATATTTTTCACAAATACCAAATTGTATCCACATGGAAAAGGGTATACAAGGGTGCAATGTGTCTATATACTATTCAAATTCACATTTACCAATGATCATATGAATTAAATTTCAGTTCTTAACAATGAAGAGTACAATGCATATTAATGATTGATGGAGATTGGGATAGACCAAAACTATTGTGCTGAATAAAGGTTTCATTCTAGTCTCTTACCTCCTCCTCTCATTAAGGCTAAACACCCCCCCCCCCCCCCCCCCCAAGCGTGCACACACACACACACACACACACACACACACACACACACACACACACACACACACACACACACACACACACACACACACACACACACACACACATGATGATGATGATGCCATAACTTGCACTATAGATTTCATGATGTGATGTAGGCATGTGAGACTCTATTGTAAAGGTTTGGGCCTTTTCTTGGCCATAAGAACAATTTCTAATAGCACCTAACTTCTAGTGCTGAATCTAAAGGATTAGTGAGTATAACTTGCAAAATTTAATGTCCATTCTCTCACATGAATCTTTATCTATTCAATACCCTATTATAATCATTAAAAACATAATTTATATAAGTGCCAAACTACTCCCATACTAATACTCACAATCCAGTAGATTCTAATGAAGATATTGAAGTCTCACAGACTTAAGTTTAGGTAGTTTTTGAATAATCATTATATATCAAGTGTACACATGTGTGGCATGGTGTTTAATGAATATATGAAACTAGGGAATCAAGCCATTTCTTATAGTCATGTGGAATGCATATGATTACATGCTAATAGATTTTAGGATGTGATGTAGGCTTGTGAGGCTCTATGGTGGAGGTTCTAGTCTTCCTGTAGCCATAACCAAATTTACTAGTGGCCCTAACTTGTGTTTTGAGTTTGAATGAGTGCAACTTGCAAATTTTAATCTCCCCTCTCTTGCACGCCTCTTTATCCATTCAATACCATATTCATTAGAAGCAAATGAACTAAAAAATAGGCCCTTAGAAATATTATAGTTTGAGACATGGGCCTTTTGGGTTGTCCAATTAAGAAGGTTGAATGTTGACATCCATGGAGGTTGAATCTTCTCTCTCCAAATCTTCAGTTTTTAATTAAAAAAGAGTTAGTGAGGGATTTTTTTCAATTTTGCAATCTCTATCTTTTTGCAGAGTTCATTTTGGATAAGAGGCATATGTGCTCTCTCTCTCTCTCTCTCTCTCAATGGTTTCTCTTTTCTACTATTTTTTCAATATAGCTTTGATGTTGGTTCTAACTCTTGTTGTTTTATTGCAAAGATCATTTGGGTAAGATTGAATAGGTGATTCTCTCTCCACCTTTCTCTCTCTCTCTCTCTCTCTCTCTCTCTCTCTGTGTGTGTGTAGTACAATTTCATGTCAATTTTAACTCTTTCTACTGTGTTTTTGTAGATATGAATTAATGCAAGATTGCATATGTGCTAATGGCTGTGTGTGTGTGTCTCTCTCTCTCTCTCTTTTCTATCTTTATAGTGGGTTTTGATGTTGGCTCTAACTTTATGATTATTTGTAGTTATAGCAATCAACATGAGGTAGAGTAAGGATTCCATCTTTTATTTTGTAGCTCGATTTATAGGTAAAATTTCCCTATTTTATGGTGTTAAAATTATGCATTTGATAAGCTATTTTTTAATTAACTCGGATTGGCCTTTTTTCAAATCTATCATTTTCGATAGATTTTAATGATCATGATTTTGTAATGTAGTGTTCTTGCAACAATCAAAATAGGATAGAGCAGAGATTCCGCCTTGTCTTTGGCAAATTTGCTTATAGGTAAAATTTTCCTCTTTTGTACTTCTTAAAACTTGTGATTGACTAGTTATTATTGGTTAAGAGGCATTCATGATTCAAATAATTCAATCGTTATTTTCTCGTATCTATCATTTTTAATAGATTTTGATTATTATAACTTTAGAACCAATTGTTGTTGCGACAATCAACAAAGAATAGTGCAAATATTTTCTCTTAAGTAAATTTCTCATCTTTTGTATTGCAATAATTCATATGAATGATTAGTTATTTTGGTTTTTATTGACATGCTATATTTATGTAACATGCATGTGTTGTTCAAGGTTTAGATGATAATACATAAAAAACAAAGATTGATGAGCTATGGGAATAAAATGAGAGAAGTTTTAACTTCCTCTCTCTTCTCCTTTTATCTCTTCTTCTCTATGACTTTCTCCCTCACTCTCTTTACCACAACTTACTTGTCTCTCTCTCCTCATGTGCTTTCTAATTTAATCCATGGAAGAGGGAGAGCTTGAAGAAGGTTGCGATGATGATATTTTGTGTGCATGATGGATAGGTATGGGTGCTTGGTTGGGATGAAAGAGCAAGAATTTCTATAGGAGTTGAAAGCTAGGCATTATAGATGCCACCTTACAACTTGGTTTTTTGACCATATTGCAGTGTCTTTATGGGCATGCCTGTTTTTGGTGATCTTGCCAAGGCAGTAAGGTAGCTCTTAGAACCTTTAAAAACTTCATCATTGTCATGCACTTATTAGCAGGGCCTGTTGCAGATCTCACTACTTGAGTTGAAGAGCAAAAGATCTACCAATGAAAATTTTGAGATGCCTCCTCCAACAGACCCATAGAAGTCTTGTTAGTAGTTGGCCGAAATTTATATCAATGCACATCACCATCCAGACTCCCCATGGGAAACCTAGGACTTAGTTGAATATGGGAATCTCAGTTCTACTTCATAGGGGAAGCGTGGATAAGTCACTCCTAATAGAAATCTAACGCCCACCTAAGAAAGACCACTTTGTAATTAATCAAAGACAGGAGTGAGGTTAACATTGCACTTAGTTCAAAGAGAGCGAGAGAGGGGGAGAGTGTAACTCAATCCCCCTACCCATAAGGTAAAATCTCAACTTTGGTCCCTTAAAATGGTGTTAAACTTAGTAACTAATCCTACTGATATTGGGAGGGTCACAATTTAATTAGCTTGCCCCTGCTACCTTCCAATGAGTGATGATTGCTGCCTTCCAAAACCATCTACATGATTTCATTAAGGTGTATCTCGATGAATTCTGTGTCTATAGCCTAATTCTTGAGCATTGGGGACACCTAGAGCAATGAGAGTATGGGATTTCTCTCAATCCCAAAAAATGCATCGTTGGCGTCTCACCAAGAGTTCTTCTAGGCCACATTGGCTCTACACAAGGGATAGCAACAGATCCTACTCCGATTGAGAAGTTTGCTGCCTTGATAGCCCCAGCCAACCTTAAGCAATTGAGGGGATTTCTTGGCCATGTGGGATACTATAGAAGATGTATTGCACACTTTGCAACAAAGGCAGCCCCTTTGCATAAACTCCTAAGAAAAGACACCGAGTTCACATGGACCACTGATTGTCATTCAACACCCTGAAGTAGTGTTTGATAGAATCACCCATCCTGCAACCTCCTAATTGGATGAAGGAGTTCCATGTGCACATTAATGCATCAGTTGAAGGGCTAGGTGTAGTTTTATGCCAAAAGGGTCCCTCTAAGTTAGATCAATCAATCTATTATGCAAGTCAAAAAGTAACTGACAGAGAGCAAAACTACATAGTGATAGAGTTTGAGTGTCTAGCAATTGTGTCTGTTGTCGATACATTTCAAATTCTATGTGGACCATGAAGCCCTATCCTTCCTGATGAACAAGACCAATGTGAAGGGAAGAATGATGAGATGAATCCTTTTGTTTCAAGAGTTTGACTTTGAAGTGGTTACCAAACCCAATCACTCTCATGTTTTGGCTGATCATCTATCACGAATCCCTCAAAGCGATGAAGAGGATGAGCAAAATGATCCAGACCTTCCTAATGCTTCCTTGTTTCTAGTCAAAACTGTTACCCCATGGTATGCAAACATAGCTAACCTCCTAGAAACCCAACAGTATCCCAAGGGTATCTCGAGCCATGGGAAGAAGAAGCTCTCTGTACAAGAAAGGTAAGGACGAAGTCTTGCAAATATGTGTTACAGAAGAAGAGATTGGCATAGTATTGAAAGCATCCCATGATGAGCCCTATGGTGAGAAGCAACAGCTAGAAAGGCCTTACTTGCAAGTTGTTGGTAGCTGACCCTCCATAAGGATGCCTATGATTACTATAAACGGTATGATGCCTGTCAGTGAATGGAAAAGTCCTTACTTGCAAGTTGTTGGTGGCTGACCCTCCATAAGGAGGCCTATGATTATTGTAAACGGTATGATGCCTGTCAGTAAACGGTAGGAGAAGCAACAGCTAGAAAGGCCTTACTTGCAAGTTGTTGGTGGCTGACCCTCCATAAGGATGCCTATGATTACTGTAAACGGTATGATGCCTGTCAGTGAATGGGAAAGCCTACCAAATCTAGTGCCATGCCCCTGCAAACGAGAAGTGGGGAATTGATTTTGTGGGCCCCATTGATCCGCCAACCAAAAGGAAGCAGAATAGATACATCTTGGTTTGTAGTACTGACTACGTAACAAAGTGGTGTGAAGCTAAAGCTCTGAAGTGGGATGATGGTAATAGTGTGGCCTTATTCCTGTATGAAAATAACATCACCAATTTTGGCAGTCCCCTAGAGCTCGCTAGTGAGACTGAGGTACCCACTTCCTTAACAAGTTTATGGAAGGGTTGACAGAATTGTACAAGATTCTTCATCGTAAGTCCACATCCTATTACCCTAGAGCCAATGGCCAAGTCGAAGTTACCAATCGCAACCTCTAATCGATTCTAACAAGAACAATAGCTATATATCATCATGATTGGGATGATCGACTTATAGATGCCCTCTGGGCATATAGAACCTCCCATAAAGCGGCTACAGGACAAACTCCTTTCCAGTTAGTGTATGGAATAGAAGTTGCCTTGCATGTTGAACTCAAACTACCCTCTCTGTGCGTGCCTATCTCAAAACGTTTGGGAGATGACGAGTCCCTAAATGCCATCTCTTGCAGTTGGAGTGTCTCGATGAGATTCGTAGGATGGCCCTACAATGCATGGAAGCAACGCAAGCTCGTAGAAAGGTCTATCATGATAGCTTCATCAAGCAAATTGAGTTCAAGGAAGGTGACTTAGTCCTCGCTTATGATTCTTGATTTGGCAAGTTTCCAAGCAAGCTTCAACAATGCTAGATGGGCCCTTATAAGGTACTTGTCGTTAATCCGAATGGCTCAATCCAAGTCTAGACAGTCGATGCTTCGGATGATCCCTTCCTTATTAATGGCTATTGCCTCAAGAAGTATTACCCCCCCAGGGATCCTGATAATCACCGTCGATAGCTTCCTCATTCTTTGCACAATGGTCGAGATGGCTTTACCTAATCCTCCTGATAACCCTCTTGATCTTGATGATATAGTTTTGCTTTGATAGTCCCTCACAACCACCTTTCCCTCCCCCTTTGCTTCCTGTTCGTCTAATACAACAGAGGTGGCGAGGATGGTTTCGATACATGGCATTCTGGCCGTTCTACCCTTTAAATACATGCCAAATTAAAAACAAAAAAAAGAAATGAATAAATAAATAACAAGTATATCGGTCATGGGAGAAAACGACTTCGGTCCCTGTCATGCCGATTTATTCTTCGAGAAAAGGTGGAAACACCCTCGAGAGTAGGGGAAAAGAAAAGAATTGAAAAGTTTTCTAGATTATTTTCCTAGTTGTAATGCAAAAAATAAATTACAAAAAATAAAAATATTTAAAATCCTTTAAAATACATTGAAAATTGGATAAAATTCATTAAAAATCAATAAAAATTTAAAAAAAAATACCACCAACTCATTTGAATATTTTTGGAATGTTCCATAAGCTGAAACTACTTTGCCAAATGGTCAAACTATTATTTTAAGGCAAAAATACTATTTAAATACCTAAATTCATGAAAATTTTATTTGAAATTCTTAAAAAAAACAACACACAAACACTAACAGCAACCAAACAAGCCAAATGCAACCACACTAACCTTGACTTGATATTTTCATTTTTTAAATGAGGTGTCACATCTTTTCCCGTTAGTGCCTTTTGTCTTTTTAGACTCATTGCATCTTAGGACTAATATGTGCACATTTAGTTTTCTTGTATACACACCCCTACCAGGTATTTCGTTTTATATTTTTTGCTTTATTTATTTTTGGTTACCCCAAAACAATAATTAATGGTTAAAATGAACTTAAATCACCCACTTTTCCACATGTACTCACGCCAAACACACATTTTTCAATAAATTAAAATAAACCTGTCGTTCACTTAACATGCGCTTCGTGCCCTTGCAAATACGTGTAATTTTAACTAAAAGTGAATTAGCAGTCACAAAAAGCATGCGCTAGCGAAAAAGTGCTCCATACACCATTAATTTCTAATGAATGAATCTGCATTTAGAGTCCTCAGTCTAAGAAACGAAGTTTGGGTTTCGTTTAATGCATCGCTTCACCCGAATAATTTGTAATTAACATTTTGAGAAGGAGCCATCGTTTTCTTTTTAAGGTTTAACTCCTAATAAATTTTCACCCATTTTTAAATAATTTTTTAAAATGAACCATTCATTAAACTAATTTTCCTCACTGCACTTTTTCTCCTTTTCAATGAATGCGCATTATGGGATGGGCATGTACAGTCCTTCGAGTTGTTTCTTTTGTCAAACATGATTATAGAAGTTCTGGTCATGTCATGTGTGGGTTGTTGTCGTATTATGGTTTTGATTGCTATGACACAATTACAGGGACAGTATGTAGTTTTCTTTTTTGCTTGATACAAGGATTTCGAGTGTTTGATTGTATTATATCGCATGAAGCTTTCGATTGCATACATGTAGAGGTCATGCCGAATTTTTTTAAAAGGATGTGAGATGCTTGGGGTGGCCAATTGGTCAGTCACGTCTGTGTGTGTCTATTTTGGCCAATCTCTTATTTATGGGTATCCTATTATTTTGTAGGCATTCATTGTGATTGTTTGTATGTGTGGTGTATGTGTAATCCATTTGAGTGGCACCTCATGCTCCTCCTCCAGTAGTCTAGTACCTCCCCTTGGTGTCTCACGACTATTCTTTATTATTGGAGTCCAAACTTATTAGAAAAGCGGGCTTAGCCAAGTTCGTCACACTCTCATTGCCACTTATCTCGAAGAATACTGATACTTGTGATCAGTTTCTAGCCTCTTATAGTAAGAGGTCTAGCCCTGTTAGAGAAACAGCTGTCCAATTGATGCCTAAAAGTTTAGGCAATGCTCTACCATTACCCTATCAAGGAGACTCATTCCCTACTGCTAGGCAACTATTCTCGAATGAGGATATCCTTAAATTGTTGATGAAGCAAACATAAGATGTGTTAGATCATCCCAAGAAGGTTTTTACTACTTCTTGCATCAATGTCTCCATGATCTCCAATCCTGAGTGGAAGCAGCTATGCCAATTTCTCCAGGATAGGTTTATGCCTGCCAAGATACCTTCTAATTACCTTTCAAAGAAGTTGTTTACAGCTTCGAGAATGGTGTTGAAAGGCATAACTATTGATTGGAGTTCCTACCTTTTGTCAAAGATGGATCAACACTTTGTCAAAGCCACTAGGGGTAATGTAACTAATGTTACATTTGGTTTCTACCTTTCTATCTTTTTGACATATGCCGCCCCTTCGAAAGAAGTTTTTACCTTAATATTTAATCCACTAGAAGCTCCTCCCCCTACTGAACAGTTTGATGTTGTCATTGAGAATCTTGATCATATCCCTCCTGTGATAGTTCAGAGGAAACACTTAAAACGAGTAGATGAGTCAGCCCCAGCTCCTTCTCCAGGCTCCGTTCTTGTTCAATCTAGCAGTCAACTACCAGCTTTTCTCACAATGCCGAATCTTTTTAGAGCACATCATGATGGTACTCTAGAGATTTCCATGCCTTTAGTACAATGCTTTGGTAGCTGGAGATGCAATTTCCTTCCTATGTCAAGACATTAAGCTTTTAGTGACTGCATGTATCCAGCAGCTCTATTCCTCTTGCTATGATGAAGTCCAACATACCAAAGAATAGCTGACAAAAGCAAATGAGGAGCTCGCTTCTACTCACAAAAGCTTCTTTGATCTTTGTACCCAAATGGAGTAGCAGACTAAGATCAGTGATGCTTAGAAAATGGAAATTTCTAGTTTCCACGCTCAGTTGGTTGAACTAAAACCCAAGTGGATACTATGACTGAGGAGAGAGAGAGATTTTTGAAGGAATCTCAAGAGCTTCAGGCTTTGCTAGCTGCCCAGACATAGGAGCTTAAGATAGCAAATACCACCCTAGAATAGAGTAGAATCCAAATTCAGCAACTTAACAATCAATTGGTTTAGTCGCGTTCTTATTCACAGAGTCCTATTGTATATTTAGTTCCTTCTTTGTCCCCTATGGACTTTCTAATCCTCCAATGACAAGCCACATTATGCCATTTGTTCCAAGCTAAAGTGGAAAGATTGTAGTCTCAGATGGACTTATTATGGTCATCATTTGAGCAATTTCAAGAGTATGTTCCTCCATATCACTTATTTTTTGTCCACTATCAGTTGCAAAAGTTGGCCTTCTATATTAAGCTCTCAATGATGGATCTACATTTTCCAGAGGATGGTTGGAGTGGAGCCTGGTCTTCTGATTTGCTAACAGAAGTAGTCCACATGGTCTTTGAAGACTTTGTGACTTCAGATACAATGTTGATGTCTTATATGTATTTAAGAGGTGATCTGTTGATTCCAGATGATGAAGATCTGGTTTGGTATGTTGGGGATGTGGTCTTACAAGCTTCCTTGTACATCAAACATTTGGAGTTGCTGATAGATGAAATGTTCCAGTGCTATTCTTCCAAAGTGGCTGCTTGTCCTGACACTTTGTGGCATACAATGATTGATTATGTAGTCCTAAATCAAAGACAGAACAAAGTCTCTACTCATGTGTAGAACACTAACCAATTGAGGGTTGATCTTTTTGCTTATCTTTCCAAGCACCATCCATTTGATCCATCCTTCTTTGATGCTTACAATCAATGTTTTGCTTTAGGTCCATTCGTTCCTAGCCTATCCTATTATCAACAAATGGCCCATTGATATGATACTTATTTTTTCCTTTATAAATCCAACTCAATAGTCATTTTACCTCTCCTTTTCCAACCTCAGGGTGCCCCACAAATTCCAATATTTACCTATTGTTCTTTCATTGAAGATTGAGTATTTTTCCCTTCTCTGTCTTGTCCTTCCCCATCTATACATATTCCTTCCACTTTTTAGCTTATCAGTTAACACCTTTCTTGACTGATTCGCCTAAATTTTCAACTAATCCTTCTTTAGCTCACTCCTCATTTTATGATTTTGCCTACCCATCTCTTCATCCTATTGTACAAATGCCTCTTCCATCTTCTACCACTTCTATTTCTCAGCCCCCTTAGTTGGTTAGTGGGTATGAAGGGTTTGATTAGAAAATTCAAAGAAGAAGAGAATAGAGCTTAACTAATTCTTTTATTCGACCACATATTAATTGGCCATTAATTCTAGGGGAGTGGATGATTGCTAGTCAAGTGTACAAAAATTATCTTCATTTTGCCCAACAATATTCACAATCTCCAAATCCTTCACTGAGATTGACAGCCCACTTTGCTTGGTATCTAGCATATATGCATAGGCATTCATATAGTGATCAAAAGGCCATCCCAAAGTTATGTATGAATGTCAATGTGAATATCGATTCCCAACAACTGGATGCCCTATATCTTCATGCCCTTTGTCTGCCTAGCAGATATTTTGTTTTATTAGAAAGGATATGCTGCCTTCAATTCTTCCAGAATCATCCAAAAACTTCTGTAGATGAATCCTTATCCATGGATTGTTTTCGTAATCATAAAACCTTCAAGAGGGATCATCTTCACTGATACCCTTATCCATGGATTGTTTTCGTAATCATAAAACCTTCAAGAGGGATCATCTTCACTGATACCTCTGGATGTATCTTTTATGCTTCTTAATGATATATCTTTTCTTTTGCATTCAAATATTTATTTTATGGTTGTGTTGTGTTAATTTCTATGTGTGATGAGTTTGTGGTGGTTGAATATTGGATTTTTTTGAGAGCTCTCTTTTCGACTATTTGTAGTGATGGTGATGGTGATGGTGGATGGAAAGTCTAAGAAGAAAAGCCGAAGAACCTCTTATATCCTTTACGAATTTGTCATGATTTTCTATTGTTTATAAGATGTGTTAATGGATAAAGGGTTTCTCTTTCATTGTATTCTTTCTTAGATACATGTTATAAGTTGGGGTCATGGTTGCATGGATTATTGAAGATACTAAAGAAGATCGGAGTTGAGATCTTTAATGAACTTGTATTCCCTTTTTCTTAGGTTGCGAGGATGCTTCCTTATTAAGTGTGGGGATATATTGAATGCTCAATTGAATTGGTTTTTTGGTTGATTTTTGTTATTTTTGAGGGTTGAATGGTTGGTTTTTGATAGATTTTGAATGATGATTAGTTTTTTTTGAAGTGTTTGAGAGTGTTTTGGATGAGATTGATTATGTTTTGAAAGCTCATGATGATTTATAGTAAAAATATGAGGCTTTGTGATGTTCTGATAGGTTTTGTTGAGGTTTTGATTGGTTATGTTTAGCTTCTGTTGTGTTCTGTTTTTCTTCTGTATAAAGCATGGATTAATGATTGATGCAAGTTAAGAATGTTTGAAAGCTCATTGAATGGTTTTTGATAGTTTGGAATGGTTTTAGTATGAGTTATGTGGTTCTAATGCTTCCTGTTGACCTTCTGTAAACCTTCTGTTGAGCTTCGATAGAGCCTATGTTTCTGTTATGTATGCCTCTATGTGTTTTGTGGAATGTGTGTGTGACTTTGTAAAAGTTTTCTAGCCTTTGAAAGAGGTGAATGTAAGTTCAAAAGAGCTCAAGGGAGTGGAAGAAGCAGTTGTTGAAGACTGGAGTGAAGTGACAGTGATGAGCTATGAAGAGTCATTGTAGTGGCTCTGGTGACCTTTCATATCAAACACACCTTTTGGAAGGGGCATCCGCGACCAAAGAAGGATTATTATGAGTGATTATTGAGTATTTTAGTGAGGAGATAATATATTATTGATTAAGAGAAAGAGAGAGTCAGAGATAGCCAATTCTATGCCAAACAATGTATCTACATATGAGAGGTTGTGAGAGAAAACTATGAAGACAATGAAGATGAATACTATATGATCTTATTTCCATTAAAAGTGGTGTTTCTCTTGTGTTACCTTTTTTGGTTGATGACTTCTATGAAGAAAATGAAGAGAATGATGGATTTTGTTAAAGTTGAAGCAGTGGGAGAATTGTTTCTATGAAGCTGCATGAAGATTTCTTGTTCCTGGTGTTTTTTCCTTTGTTGAGATCATATAAAAGATGAAAGAGATGGTTGTTAATGTTACAAGATAGATTTTATTGTAGTAGAAACCCTATTTTCTTAGTGTTCATTTTGGAGCTCCACTTAGGATGCTTTGGATCCTAAGAGGGTTATTACTACTTCAGGTATTAGTGTCTCCAAGATCTCTAATCCTGTCTGGAAGCAATTATACCAATTCCTTCAGGATATGTTTATGCGTGTCAAAACACCTTCTAATTACTTTTCAAAGGATTTATTTATATCTTCCCGAATGGTGTTGAAAGAAATTACAATTGATTGGAGTTCCTATCTTCTCTCAAAGATGGATAAGAGCCACAAGGGGTAATGTGACTAATGTCACATTTGGTTCCTATACCCATGAGTGCAATTTTTAATGATTCATAATGATATCTCTTTTAGAGGTGCCATTCATGTGGTTGTGTATGTTAAGTGTGTGCATGTATGTGATGGTTATTTTGTTTTATTATGGGGTTGTGGTAGTTGGAGATTCAACACTGTTCAAGAAGATATCTTTTTGAAGATTTGTGGTGGTGATGATACTAAATGGATAGCTCAAGATGCAAATATGCAGAACCTCTTATATCATTTAACAATTTGTCATGCTTTTATATTTCAAAGTTAAGATACTCAATAAAGGTGTTTTCCTTTCGTTGAAATTCTTTATTAGATACAAGTTTTGAGTTGGGGTCATGTTTGGATGGTGTTTTCTTGCAGAATTTGAAGAAGATTAAGATGAGCTATACTTTGAACTTCTATTCTCTTTTTCCTAGTTGTGAGGACACTCCCTGATTATGTGTGGGGATATGTTGAGGGTTGAGATGACTTAATTTTTTGGTTGACTTTTATATTGTTTTTGAGGACTGAATGGCTGATTTTTGATGGATTTTGTATGATGTTTAGTTGTTTTGGAAGTGTTTGGGAGTTTTTTAGATAAGGTTAATTAGGTTTTGGAAGCTCATGATGTTTTATAGTGAAGACATGATGTTTTGTTGATGTCATGATAGTGTTTGATTGTGTATGTTTGGGTATGTTGACCTTCTATTTTGCTCTACATTCCTTCTGTATGAGATGTTGGAATAATGATTGATGGAGTTTGAGGGTGATTGGAAGCTTGTTGATTGATTCTTGGTGGTTTTGAGTGATTTAAGTAAGCTCAAGGCTTTTTGATGACCTTTTGTATGGTACTGTAAACCCTTTGTTGAGTTTCTGTAGAGCCTCTGTCTATGTTCTGTTTTGTTTTGTAGGCCTCTGTAAGTGTGATATGGGATGAATGTATAGCTTGGGAAAGTTTTCCAACCATGAAAAGAGATGAATATAAGATCAAAATATCTTGAAGAAGTAGTTGTTGAAGACTTGAAGTGAAGACTAAAGTGACAGTGACGTTATTGAGAGCTACGAAGGGACACTATAGTGGCTTTGTTGACCTTTCATATCAGACATACTTCTTGGGAGGGGTATCCATGACCAAAGAGGGGTTATTAATTATTATTCTTGATTATCTCATTGTACAATTGAGAGAGATCATGTATGAGAGAGAGTGTGTGTGAGTGAGAGATAGCAAATTTACGCAAAACAATGTATCTATGAGTGAGAGATTGTGAGAGAAAGCTATGGAATCTTTGAAGAAGAATACTATGTGATGATTTCCATTCAAATTGGTCTCAATGTGATCAAACAAACCCCCTTAGTGTAGGGATTCAGCCACTAGCCTTGGGGTAGGCCTAGTGCATATCTAAGAATCCATGCATGTGGGCACAATATTCTTTTCCAAAATACGCAAACAAGGTAACCAGCCTATCTTCTACTAGGAAACCATCTATTTTTCAAAGCAATTACTTAACTTCTTAACATCATTTCAAGAGAGCCAAAAGGAATTCCTTTTTCATGGTTCCTCAAGGAAAACAATAGCTCATAACATACTCCCTCTAAGAAGTACAACATATAACCTTATGATACATAGACATTTTTCATTCATAATTTTTCATGTATGTTTGGATCTAGGTAGCCTCAATATTAATTTTCCATTCTAGGGCTTTCTAAGTTCCTTTCAACCCTTGGAAGTCAATCTACAATTTAGTCCTCTACTAGTTGTATCATGTAATTTAGAACTAAGCTGTTATTCAAATAAATCATATTATTAATCGCTCCAATCTAACATTTGCTTTTATCAATACTAGCTTATCTTCAACTATTTGATCACTTATCCTTATAAGCCTTTGCTTTCATAAAGGGAGGTCTAACTTTACAAGAGGCACTTGAGAGGCTTGCATCACAACTAGGAAGTTGTTGGATGCTCCCAACCTGAAGTGCTCTTGTTGAGTGCAATCTCCTTGCCTCAATTTGTCTCCTTTTCAAACCCTTGAAGCATCTTCTCATGAGAACATTCCTGATTTAGGGATGAAAGGGTAATTTTTAAGGAGTAGAGCAATGATAGAGTTGGGTAGAGAAAGGGGCAAGAACAAAAGATTAGTGAGGAGAAAATAGGATGATGCCAATGTTTTCCTTTTTTCAACTTGCTCTCTCTATCTTGACCTTCTCTATCCTTCCTTCCATGACACTTTTTATCCCTCTGTGTGTGTGTGTGTGTGTGTGTGTGTGTGTGTGTGTGTGTGTGTGTGTGTGTGTGTGTGTGTGTGTGTGTGTGTGTGTGTGTGTGTGTGTGTGTGTGTGTGTGTGTGTGTGTGTGTGTGTGTGACATCTTGACCATTCAAAATCAATGCCAATTGTCTACAATTTTAGACTTTATATAAGTCTTATAGGGTGGTACCCTCCCTCTCTCTCCTCATTAAAATCCAATGATGTCCACGTGTTTGGACTACATGGCATGTTGAGGAGCTGTAATTTGATTTATGCAACCTAGAGAGGAGGTAATGCTTTTGAGGGCGAGGTGGAGGTGCAAAGATGTTGATCCACATGGCAGTGTTATGGGAGTGGGTGGTGGCAAGAATTCAACATGTAGGAGGACAATTGATGAGGGGAGATTGAGAATCATTAAAGGTTATTCCTAGCCTTTATCTTTATCCCCTCCATAAATGTGGATTCACATGCAAAGAGGGCAGGGATATAACAATTATCATGTAATTTATCCAGCATCACGACTAGCTTTCTCTTTGCAAAATTTTTACTCCCAAACTCATATGTGTGAACATATTCCTCTACCTCTATGGTTATTGTGCTACTTGAAGCAATGCTTTATTATTCTTCCATATGCACAATCACCACATTCCTATAGGACCATTAAAAAATCTCTCAATAGAAAGTGACACATTAAACATATTCAATAACTCAAGAGCATAGGAATGATCATGGGCATTATAGAGGAGCATAAAACATTCCTATAAGAGCATAAAACATTCTCTCAATAGAAAGTAACACACATTAAACATACTTGATAATCAAGAGCATATGAATGGGCACGAGCATTATAGAGGAGCATAAAAAGATTTTCACTTGGGATTTTCTCACATTATCCTTAGGAGACTTTGGCTTGAACTTCATCCTATTTTGTGTTTCTAATAGAGAAAATAAGTAGTAACCTAAAATATTTTGCAAGCAAAACAAGCCATGGACATGCCCATATGTGCAACATAATATGCTTAAAAAACCAGGCTATGAAAAGGTGGCATCTACGATGTGTGACTCTCAAAGTCTATAGAAGTTCTTGCTCTTCCACCCCAAACAAACACCCATACCCATCCATTAGGCACACAAAACATTAGCATCCCCACCTTCTTCAAGCACTCCCTCTTCCATGGATTCAACAAGAAATCATAGGAAGAGAGAGATAAGAAAGTTGTGCCACAGAGAGAGAGAGAGAGAGAGAGAGAGAGAGAGAGAGAGAGAGAGAGAGAGAGAGAGAGAGAGAGAGAGAGAGAGAGAGAGAGAGAGATTAGCATCCCCACCTTCTTCAAGCACTCCCTCTTCCATGGATTCAACAAGAAAGCATAGGAAGAGAGAGATAAGAAAGTTGTGCCACAACACACACATAGAGAGAGAGAGAGAGAGAGAGAGAGAGAGAGAGAGAGAGAGAGAGAGAGAGAGAGAGAGAGAGAGAGAGAGAGAGAGAGAGAGAGAGAGAGAGAAAGATATTCATGGAGAGGAAGAGATAAAAGGAGAAGAGAGAGGAAGTTACAACTTCTCTCAACCATCTTTTCTTCCCAAGGCTCCTCACATAAATGTATTCTTATTTTGCATTTAGAAATTATATTTTTATTAAATCTAATCATGAAAAATCCTTTAAAATTAATAAAATAATCCCAATCCCTTTTCCTTTCCAAATTACAAAGTGTGGGTCATGACTTTATAGTGGTGAATCATGCCATTTATGATAAGAGCATAAACATTACAAGGAAAATAGCCAAATGTTAGGGATATGTCAATGTAGAGTCCACTTTAGTGCCTTCTTTTTGCACAAATCTTTTGTCTATCATTTCTCCCACATTGAGATATGAAACATCTTCGCAAACAAGGAGAAGACCCATGATCAACTTGAGCAAATCTTCATCTTCATGTTCTTTCTTTAGCTTCCTTCTTCTTGATTTTTTTGTTGACTCTTCTTTTGGGTGGTGAATTGAAATGTGAAATTAAACTCAAATATAGACATATATAACAAAAATACAACTAGGTCATTTTCCTAAGTTTGATAGCACATCACACAAATGATAAGGCTCTTAAAAAAAATAAATCAATCAAGTACTACTCCATAAAAGAAATATAGGAGGAAATAATTTCCCACATGATGTACATAGATCAGCCCATCAAAAGATACTAAAATTGGAAATGCCCTCACAAAGGATACATCATTAAGCTCCCCACCTAGTTGATGCAAGTGTTGCTTAGAGATTAAAAAGGGAAAATCATTTTATTAAAGAAACAAAACCTATTAAGAACCTAATAAAAATAGATATGGAAATGTGTGGGAGTGTAGGGTTTTTTTTGCAAGCATGGAAGCATTGTGACAAACTAATGGACAAGAAGGTTCAAAATAGGGGTAGCCGGTCCTTGCAAAATAGAACTTGTAGGTATGATTGAGAAACATCCCCAATGTCTCATCATCTCCATCTGCTTCAACTTCAAATGCAATATGACACATTCAAAAAGCAATTTCCCCCTTCATTGATTCGATATTGCACAAGAAGGAATAATTATGGGTTGCTTCTCTCCTTAGGTTTCCATCAACCTATCATTTGATGCTTTGTCTTCTCTCGTGCTTGACTATCTCTCCCCAAATATTCTTCTCATTAACAACCTGCATGATAATAAATTTGGGTGTTGTTGATCTTCTTAACCTTTACCTTTTAAAGGACCATCATTGGCTCCAATATTGCATTACTTTGAAGAAACGTTTTACAACTTTCCTTTTTTGACGACTTGTCCTCTTGATCTTGTACTAGACAAAAATGATATTTTTGGTAATGTCCCCATTAGTTTATTTTAATTAAAAATGTGTGTATACATTCCAAAAATTGATTTATCTTGAAAACAAAATGGTAAAGATTGCACATTTTTAAAACTAGCTCTAACTATGAAGACAATTGATGAGGTATTATATGCCAGCTCATGGAAGGAAGGCTTGGAAATCCTCCCAAGACAATATTTTTAAAACTATATTTTTAGTGTAGAACAAAAAAAAGAACTAGCCTAGTGGGATAGTCACTTGGGAGTTAATTGCACTTGGGTGACGACACTGTGTCGGGATGGGTGACCTCCTGGGAAGCTTTTCCTACAAGCTAGTGGGAGCTTCTCGCGTGTAGCCAACGGCGTCAACGAAGCCTTCGTAGCCGTTGCCAATTATGCCAAGGCGAATATACCAAGGTCTATGCCTTGGTCGCCGCCTTGGTCGTGAGCCTTAGAGTGATGCCCACTCGACAACGCAACGCACGGTACTCGCCTTATCTTTATCTCCATGTTACTTTCCAATAATGGAGCCTCTCTCTGACATCATCGATGATATCATCAAAAATTCTTAAAGCAAGCAAGCATTCTCTCTTTACCTCCCCCCTCCCCCCCCCCCCCCCGATTAATATATATAAATGGGGATAGAGCATCACGTCAGAACAACAACCCATGTAGAAGTCTCTCTATTATTGATGTGATGAAGCTCTGTTGCAATTAGCTGAGCCTCTCTCTCTCTCTCCACACCTACGTGGAAGCACTACTCAAATCCATCAAACTTCTTCCATGGCTCCCAAGAGATGTTGAGATGCTGAGGGAGGTCATGCTCGGAGAGCTCCCCAATGTGAGGAAGTAGTTGCTACTAAAGTGCAAGCGAAAGTTACCCCCGAATCCATTCAACCCGAAGGAATGGTTATTCCACAACAAACCGAGGTTGTGATCATAACCCATAATCACAATAGATGGTCAAATAGAGATAATCAAGTTTATTACATAAGAAAACGATTACTTTTAAGCTATCTACAACTTCCTACTTTTTCTATTTCTTTTTTGCATCTTATGATAAAATGAGGGATAAGTTAGTAATGTTAGAAAAGCCCATATGATAAGTCTATTACATAGATTACCATTAGTTAGAACATACTTATACTTACAAAAACATGTTAGTATTATGAATTGCTTTTTAGGAATAATATGGGAATTGATGAGAGGGGGATAGATTCTATGCATCACATACATTGACAAGTGTGTTAAAAATGTTTTATGGTTATGTCTTCTTTTGGATTTGTGAATGATGGATTATGTCTCTTATGGTTCCGTGCTTATAATAGCCAGATGAGTTGTGGTTTGTGGTGGGGGTCCTATGCTCCCGAGGAAGGTAGGTGTTTTTGGTTTTTTATCACTCAAGCACCTAAGAGGACAAAGGGCCAAGTGATAAGTGCCCTTGCTATGTAGGATGGCTCCTAAGGCTTAGGGAAACTTAGAGGGGCTCTGAGCCTATACATTTCCTGTTGACCGTGGATGAAGTGTGATCACATACGGCCCAATCCCAAGGGATTGGAAGGTCCTATCTTGGATACAGTCTTTCTGTGGAAAGATGGTTTCGTACCACTCTACAGAGTGATGGTTTTGCTTGTTATTATGAAATAAAGTATTTGATTTCTGAATTGTTTGTTATGGGCTAAAGATTGAGTTTAACAAACCCAATTTAATTGAGTAATAAAAGGAAGCTAATTTTTATATGGCCAAATAGCCTGGTAGTATGCTTTGCTAATTAGAAAACTAAAGCAAGCCTAATCAAGGAAAGGGGGAGGCTTCGATCCTAATGATCAAAAGCCTATGGCTGGGTGGACCCGATAAGTTGGGTAACTTTCCAACACTAGATAGAGTTGATTAAATTGTGACTTGCCCAATATTGATAGGATTAGTTACCAGGTTTAACACCGTTTTAGGGGGCCAGAGCTGAGATTTTACCTTATGGGTATGGGGATCGAGTTACACTCTCCCCCATCTCTCACTCTTTTTGAACCAAGTGTGGTATTAACCTCGCACCTGCCTTTGATTGATTACAAAGTGGTCTTTCTTAGGTGCGCGTTAGATTGCTATTAGGGGTGACTTTTCCACGCTTTCCCTGTGAAATAGAACTGAGATTCCCATGTTTAACTACATCCTAGGTTTCCCATGGGGAGACTGGATGGTGATATGCATGGATATGAATTTCGGTTGACTACTAAGAGGACTCCTCTAGGTCTATTGGAGGAGGCACCTCACATGTGGTATTAGAGCCTAGGTTTCAAAAGAGATTTTAGTGTAAGGTTAAGTAGTCAACGTATAAAAGGAATCAATAAAATAACCACACTTGTTTGAAGAAAATTGTTATTGATTATCTTGCACTAACACTAGCATACACATTGTGACCACGGGAACTTAGTGATCACGAAGCTACATGTTTGCATGATATTTTTCCCATCATGTATCAAGTAGCCTTAAGGTCGAATAATTTCTCATACCACAAGGCTATATTTGAGATAATGGAAATGATCTTTATTCCTCTAATTGTATTGCAACCTTATCCTAACTCATGGTACATGAGAGATTTCTGGCCAAGGAATAGGTCACATATGGGGATATATTGTGGGCATAACATCCTTCTTCATTTACGAGCTATGGAGGATTCAATGGGCTAAACAACTAAGGATAGTTAAGATATACCTTTTGTTTTAGTGTTTTTGTTAAATGGCTACTAGACGTTGGGAATGAGCCTATACTTGAAACCTTGTGGTTTATTGAAAAGTGCTACAAATAGTACCACACAAGAGAGTTGTTGTAGTGGCAAGAATGCCTTATTTTAGCACAGGATGTTTTGGTCACCCCAAAGAGCCACCATATTATGTTGTTTTCCATGTACATGAGAATCCACCAAGATATGAGAGTATAGACCCTAATACTTTTCATGAGGAAAGGATCCATGAGATGGTGTCTTGGTAGATCATAGTATGATCAATATATCTTTGTAAATACTTTTCATAAATATAAAGTCTTGTTATTATTTTTGAAGAGTGTGAGTTATGAGCTTATGATGATAGTTGAGTTGCTTTGACAAGTTAATGATGAAGTACACTTTATGCGATTTATTTTTGAGATCATGTATTCCACTGATTGCCAATCAAACATGTTGGAATTAAGATAATGGCTATCTTAGAATCGTTTATGGAGTTGTTGAACTTTACGAATGGGCTACAACTGGATCTCATTCGCAACCTGGGGGAGATGACCTTTACTTTTACTTAAACTCAACTATGTACGAAGATGTGAAAGTCCATCTCAAGTTGTTGAAATGGCTTGAAGACCTAAAACTAGTTCAATGTTTCTTATTTGAAGGGTAGAGGGTTAATGATAATATGACAATTAATGGGGAGACAATGACCCTACCTCATTGAGTGTATGAACAAGCCATCCAAATTATACCTATTGACATGTATAGTAGTCCACGGGAGACATGCCCGCAATGGCTACTCAGTCAGAGGATATCCTCCTTTACCCTCAGTTTATAGAGCCTTAGAGACAGATAAGAAACCCCCTTACTTTGTAAATGTACCATTACACGAAGTCCATGACTGATCTCCATTGTATTTCTTCTTTTGATAAATAAAGATTACCTTATTTTCTAAATTTGACTAAGAGAGAGTAGGTACTTTAACTCTTGAAAAATTAAATCTAGCATTCAGCTTGTGTGGTAATCAAAATCGCCAACTAGTGCGAATTGATGAAACATACAAGGAACTCCAAGAGAAGAAGTTTCTTCTAAAGCAAACACCACCACCTAGGTTTAGCGGTGAAGGACCCAAGGTAGTTAAAAAGCTTGGTTTGAGGCTATGGATGACTATTTCCTAGCCATGCTGAAACTACTGCTACAAATTAGTCCATGATTACTCATCTTTATCTTACTGGCAAAGCTAACCTTTGGTGGAAATAGTTTTGTTGAGATAAAGGGGTAACAGAAGCTTCCCAAACTTGGGAGTAGATCAAAGAAGCTGCAAAAGGATGTTATCTTTCCCCATCTTTTGAATCAATCAAGATTAATGAATTTTGCAACTTACAAAAATTAAACTATAACATGCCGTCCTATCGGTTATCTAGGCACGTTTTTAGTGGTCCATCAAGAGATGAATCTAAGCGACACTGCTCGGCACTCCAATGGAATGTTACAGGGTTTGTCGCCTAGGGTTTCTTGAGTTCACCTCACAACGGCATGTTCGCAAAAGAACCCATTGGGATCAACCTAAAAATTAGGATTCCTAGTGGACAAGGTCTCTTCACAGCATTCTAGCATCAGGACTTGGATATCCTACTTTATGTAGAGATACCCAGGCTGAAGCAGACCCATGCCGCACTTGGTTCAAAGAGAATGGGAAACGAAAGGGATGTACTGCTCAACCTCTCTACCCGTAGGAAATAGTCTTATTCTGGTCCCCAAAAATACCATGAATTGGGTTCTAACCTAATAATACCTAAAGATTGATGACTGTAGAACCTTGTGAGAAGCCTTCCAGTCCTCTAGGACCACCCTTCCATAGGACAAATATGTCAGGGGTTCTGTCCACCTACTTCCCTCAATAGGCATTCTTTAGTTATCTAATTAGGTCCTACAACATTTATGTGTGACATTTAAAATTAGTTTCCTTAATTAAGCCTTTTAAGGAACAGGTTTCTTTCGCATAACTTATGGCACTGACACGAAAACAATTTAGATAAGTTTCTTAGAAGTAGTCTTTATATTAGCATTTTAGTTGATATACAAGTCTTGTCCAAAAAGAACGATTTCCACAATCCATGAGGATGCGCCTTATTTCTTCCAAGTTTCTACCCTTGCATTAGTAACAAGGCCTCGAGAATCCATCTCGAGTCACGTAGATCATTTGAGTAGGACCCAAAGGTAGGGAATTTACGTCCAGAGCCCCCCTAGCATCTAAGCATCCTCCTACGCTCAAACTAACCCATAGAGGGACCTCTTGTGGTGGGTTTGGTTTGCGTTCCTGTCACGGTTTTTTAGAATCCCCTTGGATAGGGTTGGCGGCTAGCTAGGGGTGGTTTGACATGCCCTCCATGAATTTAACCTGATTCATTGTTCCAATTTCTTTTGTGAGTTTAAGGCCATACAATCCTTTCACAAACGGTGTTCCTAAATCAACAAGCACAAACAATAATGAAGGCGAGTGCTCGAGACATCTGCTAAGGTGGAGTTCCTATCTTTGAACGCTTAGTGTTCACCCTTCTTGAGTCTTTCTTGCCTTAGTGTTAGTTGCCATGACCTTCTGAGGGGTAGAGAATATCCTCATTCCGACCTCATTCCTATGTGATAGGAGTGAGTAATTATGCTATTGGATTCTAATCACAGGTCCTAAAATAACTCAATCTAGGATTTTAATTGGTTATTTGGTAACCATTTTTCTCCTTAGAGTCTTATCGGGTTTATAAGTTTTACCCTAGGGTTTCACTCCCTTGAGAATTTATAACAGAAACTTTTGTTCATTCCTTCCGTAAGCCAAGAGAAAATTAAGTTCTTTGCAATCCTTGAGCAATCGTGAGCATTAAATGACATGTGGCGAATGGTTGTTCTTTCTTGCGGATATGTCACTCAAGTTTTCTTGTATTGTCGTCGAGTTGTATCATGATTAAAAATGATACCCCTAAAGGTGTTGTTAGACTCATCGTAGTCAGCTACTAGGATGGAGACCCGTGAGCATATTTACTTGATACTAGGTCAACCTATGATCGTAAGGATAACTTAGCTTATTTACAATTAACACTAAATAAGTCAAATTAAACCCTAGCCCTATTTATCATATAGGATTTTATTCTCTGAACTATCTCTTGCAGTTAAGCTAACAATTTACATGTGAATCTTGAGTCCATCTTTTAGGATGAACCCCTATCATGTGGTGCAATGGAAACTAACCACGAAGCTGCACAAATCTAGATGCAAGTCTTTCCTGAGTTGATGATGCGATGCGGGATTCCCATTCATGAAAATTCCTTCTAGTGAATTTATGAAAATCATAATGCGTGATCTATGTATTTAAGTGTGAGTGTACATGAGTTCATTAGACCTAATGTAAATGCGAGTTAATGTTCTATGTGATGCAATCAACTTACATGGTATATTTACATACACTAGCAACCTAAGATGCACTTGCAAAAAAAATCGAGCCTAATACTTGGCTTAGTACTGCAACAACCCATAGATGCTTAATCGATTCATGGCAAATCATGGTCATCAAGCATTTACAACTATCTTTCCAGTTAAGCAACTTACGGGATGCAAAAGTATGATTTCTTTTTATGATGATTATGCTTTACTGTTCCGTTCATAGGACTAGACATCATAATGGTACCTGGTTTTGGAGTGTCGAATTATCGTTTAAACCTGAAAACCCATTCATGTTAGCAATGACATCCTTGTTCGATCCTCCTTCCATGGCTGTGGCTTTTTCGATTACTTGGGAGAGTTTTCTCTTTGGGGCCATTTTGGAGCTTGGGATGTGGCCCTCGTTTTCTCCTGGAGCACTCCTTTGTGCCGGAGTTTCCTACACTTGCTTGACTTCCGCAACCTTCAGCCACATAGAGGGGTAGCTGATGGAGAGATTATGGGAATCACGAGGGAAGGAGGGTAGTTGTAACTTCTTCTCGAGAGGGAAGGAAGGAGATTTCTTTGAGTCCTCTCTCTCTCTCTCTCTCTCTCTCTCTCTCTCTCTCTCTCTCTCTCTCTCTCTCTCTCTCTCTCTCTCTCTCTCTCTCTCTCTCTCTCTCTCTCTCTCTCTCTCTCTCTCTCTCTCTCCTTCACTTCCTCTCCCTCTCCTTCACAAGTTGGCAGCAGTGGGGGAAAAAGAGGAGAATACCATGTTCCTTCTTAAGGGGGGGATTTATAAGGGGAAGATGGGTAATAATTTTAGGGGGGTGGAGGCATTGTGACAAGGGGCCCCTTAACTCCACTCCACAGCCTATATACATGTCCCATGCGGCCCTAATTAAGGGTAAAAGAAGGGGTAGTGGGGGGGTTGGAGGTGGCACATGTGTGCCCCTCCTCCCCATCGTTGTTATCGTCTATAGCTAGATCGTCTTCTTTATCATTATTTTCATCTTCCCTAATGTCACCTCTAGCTCCCCATTGACTCATAGTTCGTTTCTTCCCTCACCTTGATCAACTATAAGTTCAAATCCCCCTCCCTTTGCCAAAGGGGGAGGGGGGTCTCATGGCCATGACGAGGTGTTACATCCTTCCCCCTTAAGGAATCAAGATGTTCTCATCTCAAAAGGAATTGAGGGTACTGTTGGTTGAGAGTACTCTCGTCAATCCATGTGGCATATTCTTCTTGATAGTCCTTCCATTGGATGAGGTACTCTTTGAGGGTTCTACTCCTCAATCTCTTTTCCCGAATGCCTAGGATTCTATCTAGCCAGAGCTCAAGGACTCTTCGGCTTGGCATTACAACTTGTTGATCATTGAGTACATGGCTAGGCTTGGATACATATTTCTTTAGTAGGCTAACATGAAATACATTGTGAACCTTTACATTCTCAGGGAGTTGGAGTTTGTAGGCACTGAGCCCTAGGCACTTGAGGATCCTGTAGGGTCGGCAATACCTTGGACTTAGTTTCTTAAATTCTCCCAATGATAAGGAACTCTTCTTGGGTCCTACATGAATAAAAACCATATCTCCCTCCTTGAAGAGTCGCTCTAGTCTATTTAGATCTACATAGGTTTTTTGCCTATCCTTGGCAACTATAATATCTTGTCTGATGGCCTTCACCTGCTCATCCATTTTCTCAAGCATTTTCTTGGAAGCTTCTACCCTTAAGGTAGGATCTGAAAAGTTCAATGGAGTACGAAAATTGTGTCCATACAATGCTTGAAAAGGTGTCATTTGAATGCTTTGTTGGTAGGAAGAATTATAGGCAAACTCTACCAATGGTAGATATTGGATCCACCTCCTGGGTTTGTGATAGCAATATGCTCTAAGGATATCTTCAATGACTTGGTTGACCCTCTCCATTTGGCCATCAGTTTGAGGGTGATAGGCTGTACTGAAATAGAGTTGAGTCCGAATGGCCTTGAATATCCCTCTCCAAAAGTGAGATGTGAAGAGGAAACCACGATCACTAACGATCCTTCTAGGCAACCCATGGAGTCTGAATATCTCCTTGATGAATAATTTGGCAATATCTAAAGCTTTATAGTTTGTCTTGATTGGAATGAGGTGTGCAACCTTGGTGAGCATGTCTACTGTAACCATAATTGAATTATACCCTCCTTGAACTAAAGGTAACCCAATAACAAAGTCCATGCTGATAAATTCTCACTTCATTTGGGGAATGTCAAGAGGTTGTAGCTTCCTAGGCATCTTGACATGTTCTGCCTTAATGTGTTGGCAAGACAAACATTTTGTGACATATTTAAGTACGTCTCCCTTAAGCCTTTCCCAACGGTAGCTCTTTCTTACGGTGCAGAGGGTCTTGACATATCTGAGATGGCTTGAAAAGGGGGAGTCATGTGCTTCCTAAAGTATTCTTTGTTTGACTTTCTTGCTTGAGGGTATGCATAATCTTGTCCCAAAATAGACAAGGCTCTCATTGACAAAAAATTCTTGATACTTGACCTTAAGTCTAGGGTTTTTTATCTTTTTCCAAAATCTCGTCTAGCATCTTCAGATATTCTGGGTCATGGCTAGCTTCCTCCTTAGCTAATTCAAGGATAGGGTTGCTAGGCATTAACACCATAGTTGCTAATGATTCCGCCATTGAGGGTTCCTCCATAATAAGGGATTTTGAGGAATGTTTTGCGACTTAAGGAATTGGCGACTACATTCTCTTTGCTAGACAGATACCTGATCTCAAATTCATATTCTTGCAGAACCTCAGTCCAACAACATTGCCTCATATTGAGGTCAGTCTGGGTGAAGATCCATTTAAGGCTCTTATGGTCCATGACCAAAGAGAACTTATTGCCAAGAAAATAGTGTCCCTAAAGCTTGAGAGCATGAATAACTGCTAATAGCTCCAAGTTATAGGTAGCATAATTCCTTTCATGGGTTTTTAGCTTTCTCGAAGAATATACTATAGGGTGACCTTCTTGCATTAGTACATAGCCTAGTGCAAGTGAGCTAGCATATGTGAAAACTTCAAATTCCTTGCTCAAGTCAAGGAGTTTCAGAATTGGTGTTATCACTAAGCTATGCTTGAGTTGATCAAAACTTGATTGTTCAGTGGGCGTCCACACTATGGCAATCTACTTTTTTAGCAAATTTGTGAGGGGTGCTACGATTAAGGCATAGTCCTTAATGAAGATCTTGTACCAACCTGTTAATCCAAGAAAGATATACACTTTTGTAATAGTAGTTGGTGGAGGCTAGCCTCTTGGACATCCTTAACCTTTGTAGGATCTACAAATATTCCTTCATTGGACACAATAGATCCAACTTATTCGATCTGCCTCTTGAGGAAGGCACACTTTTTCTTCTTAGCATAGAGCTTATGAGTCCTCATGGTCTCAAGGACGATGCGAACTTGGGACTCGTGATCCTCGTCTTCCTTGGAATAAACCAAGGTGCCATCAAAGAAGACAAGTACAAAATCATTGAGATATAGTCTAAAAGTGTCCTACATTAGCCTGTTAAAGGTGGCAGGGGCATTAGTCAATCCAAAAAACATTACTGTGAATTTGAAATGACCATATGTGGTATTGAATGCCATCTTAGGAATATCCTCTTCCTTGATGCGGATCTGGTAGTATCCGGACCTCAAGTCAATCTGGAGAAGATTTTTGCTCCTGCAATCGATCAAGTGACTCATCTATCCTTGGGATATGATATTTATTCTTGATGGTTACTTGGTTCAGGCCTCTATAATTGATGCAAAGGAAAAGTGTACCATCCTACTTCTTTTGGAACAAGACTCGAGTCCCCCTAAGGAGAATTGCTAGGGTGTATGTATCCTTGGTCCAATAGATGCTTCAGGAATGGACATCTTATAGGGCCTTTTTGTGACTAGGTCTAGCTCTTGGTATTAGGTTAATCTCACGATCCACTTCCCTGGGTGGTGGTAATTTTGCCAATTCCCCAGGGAACACATTTGCATACTCTTTTAGCCATTATGGTTCTTCATTGGAGTCTTCTACATGTTCTGGTTTGTTTAGCTTGATTAGATGGAAGGGTAATCCTTTTCTTATTCCTTGAGCTATTTATGTTGCCTTAGCTAGCTAGATCTTTGGTTTACCTACTTCTCCTTGAGTTGTAACCTGCTCACCCTTAGGATTCTGAAAGGAGACTTGTCCTTTCCCACAATGTATGTGAGCATCATTGGGGATTAGCCAATCCATCCCGAGTAGGCACTCATGGACTTCTCGATTCATCACTCTGAACTTAACAAATATGGGGTCATTTCTAAGTAGGAATTCCACCTTAGCGGTTTGTCTAGTGCAAGTGATTTCTCACCCATTTGCTAGTTCGACAAGTAAAGTAGGTGTAGCTACAATGGCTATCCCTAACCTTCTTGCACAAGCTAGTGAAATGAAAGAATGAGTGCTACCACAGTTAATCAGGGTTTTGAATTTCTTACCTTGGTGATCCGATGGTGTTTGGATTACCAAAAATTTGCGGTTTGGGCCCTTTTTATTGAGAGTGGCATGAACGGATGCCCTCTCAATCTCAGCTTCCATAGACGGGTCTTCTTCTTTGTTGATTACCTTAGTGGTGATATTGGAAGTTTTTTCCCTTCCCATTGCTGCACGACCGTGGCCACGTGTAGCTCTAGCTTGGCCACTGAATTTTCCTTGACGACGATCTTCACCAAGTTTGGGACATTCCCTTTTGAAGTGCCCAAGTTCATTGCAATGAAAACATCGCAGGCTTTGGTCACTTCTTTGAGTGGGGAAAAAGTCACTGATTGCATTTGCCCTCGAGCTTCTTCCATTGGACTTGAATATGTCCTTGCGTCCCTTTAAATTGAGCTTTTAACATCCCTGGATTCTGGTCTTTGTGAGACCAAGGTCTATTATTCATGGACTTCGGTGGACTTCTTGGGCAATGGGTCCTGCTCTTATCAATGCATCTTGTAAATCCAATTGTAAATCCAAAGGACGCATTGATTCCAACCAAGTGTTCATTGGTGGGTTCAGCCCATCATAGAACTTCAAGACTTATTGAGGAATACTCATTGTTGGGGCATATTTTAGCAAGGAGACAAATCTCGAGTAGTATGCCTCCAGAGATAGGCCCAACTGTTTCAACTTGAAGAACTCTGTATGCAGATGACATGTACCTTTCCTGCACTACTTCCTTTAGCTTATCCCAAGTTACTGTGCTTTCAGTGATTGCTTGGTCTTTACACCATTGCTTCCACCAAAGCCTAGCTTCACCAGTAAGCTTGAGCTTGGAAATCATAGCCTAGTTTACAAGTGTTGTTCCTGCTACACTGAACTAATCCTCCATGGATTCAATCCATACTTCAGCATCAGCTTCAACGGTCTTCCATTTTCTGTCAAATTCTGGTGGTTTAATTTTTTTGAGAAGAAACTTCTTCTCTTATGTCTTTGTTGGGCTTAGTGCAGAAACAAGATTCTGGTTCTGCGCTTGGGGTTGTATTTAATTTTCCATTAAAACCTTCGCATTAAGATTTCATTTATGCATCTCTTCACAACTTCTCTCAATGCACATATTATTTTTCATCAATACTATGCAACAAATCAAATAAACATAAAATTCTTATTTATCCATAAAGAAGTGTAAGCCTCAAGTACAATTATTCGGGAATAGATAGAGATTGGTTGGGATGATTTTCTTTTCAAGAGTTACATCAATTCCAGGTTAATAATTCCCTATTGGATTCAGCTATAGGGACAAAATAGTAATACGGATTGGGGGAATGGATTCTCAAGAAGCGGTAAGTCATGGGAACTTCAGGAAATCCCCATTTTTGATAGCCATGACGTTCATTTTGCCCCATTACTTTAATTCTGTCTACTAGCAAGACTTTGACCACCTCCTCATAGATATAGCGATTTGTTCTACTTGCCGGCATCCGATGTGTAGGATCAAGTTCACACGTGCCTCATGGAAGATGAATAACTTGATGATCTTCAAGTCTTCCAACCATTTTAGCCTCTTCAGATTGTTTTGAAGATAGGCGAGTTTGTTGGCATCTATGTAGCAATAACCCACGCTCCAAGACCAACGCCTTTCCACATACAATGGTGAAGGGTTGTAGAGTCAATCCAGGATTCCCATAATGTCGGATTGTCTGCAATAACTTGAAGAGTTCATAGCCATCCTAAACATGATATGAAATATGAGGAACATGCTCCATGCCTCATAAGTCTGGAAGAGGCAACAATCCACAAATGAGTAAAAAAAATATTTTCTAGTGAAAACATCACTTCACTCTTCCCAATTTATTCCTTAACTGATTGTTTTATTCTTTGGATTGCTCTGATACCAACTGTAACATACCCACCTATCGGCTGTCCAGGCACATTTTTAGCAGTCTGAATCTAAGCAATGCGCCCGACACTCCAATGGAATGTTATGGGGTTTGTCGCCTAGGGTTTCTCGATTTCGCCTCGCAACAGAAAATTTGCGGCCGCAAACCCATTGGGATCGACCTAAAAATTAGGGTTCCTAGTGGACAAGGTCTCCTGATAGCATTCTAGCATCAGGACTTGGATATCCTACTTTATGTAGTACCCAAGTCGAAGCAGACCCATGCCACACTTGGTTCAAAGAGAATGGAAAACTAGAGGGATGCACCGCTCAACCTCTCTGCCCGTAGGGCATAGTCCCATTTCGGTCCCCTAAAATAGCATGAATCAGGTTTCAACCTAAAAATAACTAAAGATCGTATGACTGTAGAACCTTGTGAGAAGTGTCCCAGTCCTCTGGGACCACCCTTTTGTAGGACGGACCCATCGGGGGTTTGGCCCACCTACTTCCCTCAATAGGCATTCTTTAGTTATCCAAACAGGTCCTACCACATTTATGTGTGACATTTAAAATCAATTTCCTTAATTAAGAATTTTAAGGAATAGGGTTCATTCACATAACTTATGGCACTGACACAAAAATAGTTCAGATAGGTTCCTTAGAAGTAATCTTTATATTAGCATTTTAACTGAGATACAAGTCTTGTCCAAAAAGAACAATTCCCACAATCCATGAGGATGCGTCTTATTTCTTCCAAGTTTCTGCCCTTGCACTAGAAACAAGGCCTCAAGAATCCATCTCAAGTCAGGTAGATCATTTGAGTAGGACCTAGTGATAGGGAATTTACAACCAGAGCCCCCTTGGCATCCAAGCATCCTCCTACGATCAAACTAACCCACGGAGAGACATGTCATGGGGGATTCGGTCCGTGTTCCCATTATGGTTATTTAGAATCCCCGTGGATAGGGTTGGCAGCTAGCTGGGGGTGGTCTGACGCGCCCTCTATGAATTTAACTTGATTTATTGTTCCATATTCTTTTATGAGTTTGGGGCCATACAATCCTTTCATAGACGATGTTCCTAAATTAACAAGCACAAACAATAATGAAGGTGAGTGCTCTAGTGTCATGACACTGCACGTCTACCATTGCAAGCCTGAAGGTAGAATTTTCTGTCGAGATATTGGACTCTTAAGTCAACATCATTATAAGTTTATTTTCCATCATGTGTTTCTTTTGTGTTTGCATTTGCATGACGCACGAGCACATGTAGTTAGGCTAGGCACAAATTCATCAATGCATTCATAATTTTTTTTGTGGAGCATCGGTCGATTAATTGCAAAGCATGGACTCAAATTTGCAAATTGCATGAATGATTGGGCACAAAGTTCTTTTCTAAAGTATGTTTTTGATAGGGCACAATTCATGGAAAAAAAAGATCACATGAAGAAGACTCGAGGACTTGATGAAATTCAGATGATGCCAGTGCAGATGATATGTATCTTCATAAGAAAAATTGGATCAATATTTAGCAGACTATGGAAGCTAAAAGTTATCCACTCATATTGAGGACATTCAAGTGGAGAATCACTAATCGCTGCATTCGACACTCTCATTCTTTGTGAAAATGGTGGAGACTTGCTATATGATGTGACCACTGTTTCTCTATGTTGAGTGTTGAAATGGCTTGTTTTTTGGCTGATTTTTGTTGTTTTTGAGAGCTGAATGGTTGATTTTATGAGATGATTGATTGATTTAGAAGTGGTTTGAGAGTGTTTTGGATGATAATGATTGTGTTTTGGAAGTTCATGATGTTTATTGGTGGTTCTGTGATGTTCTGATAGGTTCTGATTGGTTCTGTATACCTTCTATTTTGTTCTGTTTTGGTCTGTTTTGTTCTGATTGTCTTCTGTAAGGAGGGAGGGATTATTGATTGATGAAGATTGAGATATTGTGAAAGTTTATTGAATGGTTTGTGAAAGTTTTGAATGGTTTAAGAATGAGTTATGTGGTTTTGATGACCTTCTGTAACCTTCTGTAGGTCTTCTGTAAAGCCTCTGTTTCTGTTCTGTTCTGTTCTGTACTGTAGCTGTTCTGGTACTGTTCTGTGACTGTTCTGTATGCTTCTGTATGTGTTTTGATGGATGAGAGTGTAGCTTGGGAAAGTTTTCTAGCCTTGGAAAGAGGTGAATACAAGTGCAAAAGAGCTGAAAGAAGTGAAAGAAGTAGCTGCTGAAGACTCAAGTGAAGACTAGAGTAAAGTGACAGTAGTGAGCTATGAAAAGACACTGTAGTGGCTTTGGTGACTCTTCATATCAGGGATACCTCTTGGGAGGGGTATCCACGACCTAAGAAGGATTATTGAGAGTGATTTTTGAGAGATTGTAGTGAGGATATGATGTATTATTGATGGAGAGAGAGAGAGAGAGTCAGAGATAGCCAATTCTACTGAAACAGAGTGATTGTATATGAGAGATTGAGAGAAAAGACTATGAAGAGATTGAAGATGAATACTATGTGATGTATTTTCACTCAAAGATGGTGTATTCCTTTACTTTCTTTGTTCTATTGATGGATTTTGTGAAGATATTGAAGAATATGGTTGATTCTATCAAATCCGTGGGAGATCTACATGATGCTATATGAAGATTTGTTGTGCCTAGTGTTCTTTTCTTCATTGTGATCATATGAAACATAATAAACAAGCTTGTTGATGTTACAAGATAGATTTTCTTGCAAGGGAATTCCCTTTTCCTTGGTGTTCCTCTCGGGGCTTCATGTTTTTGGTGCGCAGCCGGGGAATCTTGCCATCAACAAGCACCAGAAGAGGTGGAAAATGAAGGAAATGGCATTGCCAAGAAGAGAAGAATTCAATGGATGTTTGTAAAGTTCCTTCTTCCACTGAAGAGTTGGAATTCCTCATAATCAAAGCCATCTTCCACAAGAAGTTCATCCCACAATGGCGGAAACACATCACCATCATGATGCATGCTCTATGTGGTGGACAGTTTCCTCTTCCTATTGAAGCAGCAGAAACTTGCATCTTGTTGGCAAACTGTTTGGGAATAAACTGAAGAGTAGAAACAGAGAGAATGACCATCCATGGAAGATTTGGCATTCATTGAGAAGTTTTCAGACAACATCAAGTGGGAGATTGTGAAGAAGCTTCAGGAGTCTTGGTCTGTAGAGGTTCACAAAGACAAGAAGGAAAAGAGTTGGAATTTGTTCGTGGATGCTCAACAGCAAGATACATGGGATGCTTGGTGTACTGATAATCTTCTGTTTGTTCAATTAGCAACCCACTGGAAGTTGGTAGACAGAGTGTTTTTCACAACATACACTATTGAAACCATCAGAAGTTGGCATTACTATGATGATGGCACCACCACAATGCTTAGACGGATGCATTTTGACACCTTCAAAATCGAATACCTTGCTCTGTGCAGTGGCATGAAAGCAGAATTCAGGGACGTTGAAAAGAAAGAAGTAGAAGAAATGTTGGCAAAAGAGTCCTCCAGAGATTGAAGCCTTCTGTTAACCCTCTGTGGAGCACTAACAACATAGTGGATCCAACCCCCTGATGAATGACGCAATAAAGAGGCAAGCGTTAGAACGAGTCCAGAGGTACATGAGAAGAGAGAAAGCAAAAATCAAGGCTGAGAACGAGCTTGCTGCAGAAGCCACCTTTGACGCCCTTGAGGAACTCTTTACAGAAGTCCCAATGGCACATCAAGCCCTTCCTCCTCCTGTTGGAGGTCCACTTCCAAGCCAGATCCGTCCTGGAAATATTGATGACATGCCAGCGAATGTAGTCCCATTGCCAGTTTTTAAGGGAGAGTACAATGAAGACCCTGATCTTCATGTAGCCGAGTTTATGGTAGCGTGTGTGGCTAACAATGCCAGAACCCCTGAGCATTGGTTAGCCATATTCCCCGCCACTTTCAAGGGTGCGGCATTTCAGTGGTATGAGAGACAAGCAGCAGGAACTTTTGGCACATGGGACGACCTGAAGTTGGCCTTCCTCACTAAATTCAGGCGTGAAGGTTTTGAAGAGCAGATGTGAGAGGAATTTATGAACCTAAGTCAGTCTTCTGGAGAAAGAGTGGAAGCTTATGTCTTACGAATGGAATCCATCTTGAAGAGATGGACTAACCATAATCTAGATGATGGCATTCAGAAGGGAGTGTTTCTCAGAGGATTATAACGAGAAGTTTGTAAGTTTGTGGAGCTGCAAAGACCAGCCACCCTGCAAGCTGCAACAGAAGGTGCAAGACTGTACGATGAAGTGGAAGCTAGATTAGTGATGAATTCAGGAAGAGGAGTCCTACCTCCTCTGATGCCAGGAATGATGTACCCACCAAATGCAGTCCCAGGGACTGTCCCCTACCCTTACCAGCAGATGCCCCCAGTATCACAGTACAGTGCACCAAATCCATAGTGGCCACCATCCATGCCTCAAATGGTGGTTCAACCACAACAACAATGGTCCCAACCAATTTCCTCCATGCCAAATCAGCAGCAATAGTGGAATCCTACCAACTGGAGCCAACAGCCAACAGTTCAAACATGAGCCCTAAATCAGAACCAGAACAGAGACCCCTCTGTACTAGCCCAACCTGTTTATGCAGTGATTACAGAGACTCCTCAAAACCCTCCTACCAATACGTCCGGAGGAGAAAGATTGAAGGATTACTTATCCAACTCAGTTGCAAACATCAAAAAGGAGTTGATGGATGTGATTACAGAGCAGCTACAGACACTGAAAGTGAATACTGCCAGCATATCCAATGTTGCAGGAGCAGGAAGAGATGTGATGCGGTCAAATACTTGGTGTGGTAAGTGTCATCAAGCAGGCCATTTAGCCACTGAATGTACACGAAAACCAACCATTCCTAGAGCCTTCTGTTCCTACTGTTTGCGGAAGAACCATACAGAGGACATTTGCTCTCTGAAGGAGATGCATGATAGGATAAGGAAGGAAGAAGATGCAAGATTCAACTTGCTGGAATCCAAAATGACAACACAAGATATTGAACCCAAGCCTAGAGAGTTTGGTCCTAATTTCGGATCCAGAAGATTTCCCTCCCAAAGTTACAGAGGAAGACAGTCTGGCGATGGTCAGAGATCAGAAGTGGAGTGTTACAGATGCAGAGAAAAGGGACACATCTCACCAAATTGTCCAAATCCTCGAAGGTCAGTGGATTACAAGCCCTTATGCAGTCGATGCAAAGGAGAAGGCCACACTGCAAAAGACTGTCCAAGCCCAGGCCCAGTGAAAAACAGTGCTACTGATAGTTTGGCCAAGGCCCAAGAGCCTACCTCCAATTTAGTGGAATTGGAAGTTGCTGCCATCACGCATGCAAAGCAGAAGGAACCACCTATCCAGAAAGAAAATAACCCTCTTGCCAGAACAGTGAAGTTCAATCTTCCACCAGAAGAACAGAACAGAACAGAGCCTGACAGTGCCGTACAAAGCCCTACAGTGCCACAGAGAGTTACAGAGACAGGACCAGAGGTCCAGGAGATAGAAGAAGAGGAAGTGCCACAAGTGACAGAAGAAGTTCCCATGATGCCTCTGTTGGAAGAAAGAGGGAAAATGAAAATGGGTGTTGCCCCATTCCCTAACCGATTAGAGAAGCCAGTGGATCCTATTAAGGAATACGATCTAGTCAGAGATCTAGATACCTTTAAACCAAACCTCACATTCCGACAATTATTGATTTTGTCTCCCAGTTGCCGAAAAAGGTTCAAAAGTATACTGACAAGAAGACGTGGTTTAAGGATTGCTTCCTCAACAGCAACAAAGTCCAATAAGGCTCCAAAGCCTGTAAAAGAAGTGGATGTGGCTAATGCTTTCCTAGATCCGGGTACTCCAGAGACTGGCGTGTGGATAGAAGGCTGCTTCATTGCAAATGCACTGATTGATGGTGGTTCATCAGTGAACATTATGACGGATGTGACAATGAAGGATCTAGGCCTACAAGGTGTGCAACCCACCCAATGGCTCATCAGACTGGCGGATCAGAGTAGGATCAAGCCTTTGGGCATTCTCCCATATGTGAAGACTACAGTGGCTGGAAAAGATTATTGGCTAACCTATTTGGTGGTAAAGCCAAACTCTTATGGTACATCCTATCCTCTGTTATTGGGCAGACCATGGCTTTTTGAAGCCCGAGCAAGGACGAATTGGTTCAAAGGAACTTTGACCTTGGGTAGAGGACCCAACAAAATGGCGCTGAAACTGTATGGTTCTCAAAAAGGACATGGATCCACCTCCTTGGAATTATCTTCTGACTCCCCTAATGAGGCTACAGATGGAACATCAGCAAACGAAGATGTTGTCAAACAGATCCTCCCCAAGAAAATAGTGACATGTTCCTTAACAGTGGATACTGTAAGCCGACTTCCAAAAGATGCAAAGCCATTATCAATGGGTGAATACTTCCTGCCTGAACCAGGAATGACTTCTGAAATCACTTCTGACAGTGAGATAGAAGCATGGATGTACTGTTCTCCCTATTACATGGCCATAGTAGAGACAGAGACAGAGGTAGGAGAGGAAGCAGAGAATCTGTTCTTCTGTTAC
The DNA here is from genome assembly GCF_053477565.2 of Lygodium microphyllum. Classification (NCBI taxonomy): domain Eukaryota; kingdom Viridiplantae; phylum Streptophyta; class Polypodiopsida; order Schizaeales; family Lygodiaceae; genus Lygodium; species Lygodium microphyllum. Next base: position 7,060,463 of record NC_141164.1, on the reverse strand, counting down.
AGAGTGCCTGCAGAAGCAGAAGCAGAGACAGAAGCAGAAGCAGAGACAGAGACAGAGGCAGGAGAGTAAACAAAGAATCTATTCTTCTGTTACAAAGCGCCTGCAGAAGCAGAAGCAGAGACAGAGACAGAGACAGAGGCAGGAGAGGAAACAGAGAATTTGTTCTTCTATTACAGAGCGCCTGCAGAAGCAGAAGCAGAGACAGAAGCAGAAGTAGAAGCAGAAGCAGAGACAAAGACAGAAGAGGATGGATATGATATGAACGAAGAAGGTTATAAAAGTGAAATGGAAGAGTCTATTCCACCCAAAGAGGATATATATGAAGAAGAAGTTCCAGAAGCTTCAGAAGCAGACGAGCTCATGCTATGGGATAGAATGGTGATGGTACCATTTGGTCTGGTAAATGGATCTTCTTATATGCAAAATTCTTATAAGACATGGATTAAGAAGAACAAGCCATCTTTTAGTAGTGGCTCATGTCGTCCTAACCCATCCTTGCCGAAGAAAGATGATGATGATGCACCGTGCCAACAAGCACCAGTCCCACCAACCCAACAGGCATCAGAGGGTCCCCGTTATGTGACCTTCCTGGTTGTGTCATCTTCAGAAGAGGAGTCTTCAAGCCAAGAGGTAATTAATTTTGAAACCAAATCCGAAACGGCCCTAATCCCATTTCAACATCTCAAGGAGCACCCTAAGTCTCCATCAAAAGAAGAAGTTGGTTCTAGTGGAACATCCGAAGAAGACACCACTCCCTTGAAGGAGTCGGATCTGTACCCAGAAGCAGTCCGTGGGACCTTCATCCGTGAAGTAGAAGGTGAAAGGCAGTTAACTTTTGTGGATGCAGAAGGCACTGAACGCCACTTGAAGGTGGGTAGCAGCCTCCCAGAAGAGGAGTTGTAAACCTTGTACAACTTGTTGAAAGAAAATTTGGACGTGTTTGCATGGTCTTACAAAGACCTAAAGTGGATTGATCCCACAATATGTCAACATCATATTGACTTAGAGCCTGATGCCAAGCTAGTACGGCAACGACAGAGGCGAATGAACCCGGATTATTCCACATTGGTGAAAGCAGAGCTGCTGAAGCTTCTGGAAGCCGAGTTCATCTATCCAGTGGCAAATAGTGAATGGGTTTCACCCATCGTGGTTGTACCCAAGAAGAATGGCAAGCTTCGAATATGTGTGGATTTCCGAAAGCTTAATTCCAAGACAAAGAAGGATCACTTTCCTATCCCTTTCACAGACCAACTGTTGGACACAGTGGCATTACATGAGCTTTATTCCCTTTTGGATGGATTTAGCGGATACAACCAAGTGCAGATAGCAGAAGAGGACCAATCCAAAACAACCTTCACCACAGAATGGGGGACCTACGCTTACCGAGTGATGCCATTTGGGCTCTGCAATGCCCCTGCTACTTTCCAATGAGTCATGATGGCTGCATTTCAAAATCATCTGCACGACTTTATTGAGGTATATTTGGATGACTTCTGTGTCTATAGTTTGATCCGTGAACACTGGGAACACCTGGAACAATGCTTTGACCGATGCCGGAGTATGGGATTTCCCTCAACCCTGACAAATGCATCTTTGGGGTCTCTTCCGGAGTTCTGTTGGGCCACATTGTCTCTGCACAAGGGATATCAACAAACCTTGCAAAGATTGAAAAGATCGCAGCTCTAACAGCACCCACCAACCTCAAACAGTTGAGGGGATTCTTAGGCCATGTGGGTTACTACAGAAGGTTCATAGCTCATTTTGCAACAAAGGCAACCTCCTTGCACAAGCTTCTGAGGAAAGATGCAGAGTTTACTTGGACAGAAGAATGTGACAAAGCCTTCCACACTCTGAAGCAGTGTCTGATAGAGGCACCCATTCTGCAACCTCCTGATTGGACAAAAGAGTTCCATGTACACACTGATGCATCAATTGAAGGCTTAGGCGCAGTTCTCTGCCAAAAGGGTTCCTAGAAGCTGGATCAACCGATCTATTATGCAAGCTGAAAAGTCACTGATAGGGAACGGAACTATACAGTGACAGAGCTGGAGTGCTTGGCAATGGTGTTTGCCCTAGAAAAGTTTCGCCACTACCTCCTGTCCACCCACTTTAAATTTTATGTGGATCATGAGGCCCTGTCCTTCCTGATGAAAAAAGCAGATGTGAAAGGACGAATGATGAGATGGCTCCTTCTATTTCAGGAGTTCGACTTTGAGGTGATTACTAAGCCTGGTCGTTCCCATGTTCTGACTGATCATCTGTCGCGTATCCCACAAACTGCAGACAAGGAGCAGGATGATCCAGACCTCCCTGATGCTTCCCTATTCCTGGTAGAAACTGTAACTCCCTGGTATGCAGACATTGCCAATCTACTGGCAACCCAACAGTATCCTCCTGGTATTTCTAGTCGGGAGAGGAAGAAGCTTATGCTGGAATCAACCCCCTACACCTTGTTAGGCGGTGCACTGTACAAGAAAGGCAAAGATGAAGTGCTCCGAAGATGTGTTGCAGGAAATGAGATTGGGATTGTTCTGAAGGCTTGCCATGACGAGCCATGTGGAGGCCACTTTGCAGGAGAAGCTACAGCCAGGAAGGCTCTGCTAGCAGGATATTGGTGGCCTACAATTCACAAAGATGCCTATGATTACTGTAAAAGATGTGATGCTTGTTAGAGAATGGGGAAACCCACCAAGACAAGTGCCATGCCATTGCAACCTATCCTTCCCTTAAAGCCGTTTGAGAAGTGGGGCATCGACTTCGTAGGTCCAATCGATCCTCCTACCAGAAGGAAGCAGAACCGATACATCCTCGTATGTACAGATTATGTTACAAAGTGGTGTGAAGCTAAAGCCCTAAAGCGGGACAATGGTAACAGCGTGGCCTTGTTCATGTACGAGAATATCATCACCCGTTTTGGTAGTCCCTTAGAGCTGGTAAGTGATAGAGGCACTCATTTCCTCAACAAAGTCATGGAAGAGTTGACAGAGTTGTATAAGATCCGCCATCGCAAGTCCACTCCTTATTACCCTAGAGCCAACGGCCAAATCGAAGTCACCAATCGCATCCTCTGCTTGATTCTGACAAGAACGATTGCCGCACATCGTCGTGATTGGGATGATCGACTTACAGAGGTCCTCTGGGCATACAGAACCTCCCATAAAGCAGCAACAGGACAGACACCTTTCCAGCTGGTGTATGGTACAGAAGTTGTTTTTCCTGTTGAACTGGAATTACCCTCTTTGAGAGTGGCTATCAAAGAGCGTTTGGGAGACGATGATTCACTGCAACGCCGTCTCCTGCACCTGGAGTGTTTGGACGAAACTCGTAGGATGGCTCTACAGTGCATGGAAGCCACGCAAGCTCAATGTAAGGCTTACCATGATAGCTTCATCAAGCACAAGGAGTTCAAAGAAGGTGATTCCCTCCTTGGGGATCCTGACAATCATGGTCACTTGATCCTTTCCCTCGTTGGCGCGGTACTGTACTTCTTATGATGCTACTTCTGATAGCCATTCTTCAGCCACTTCTGATGAGGTGGACGCAACCCTCTGTCCCCTCAAATCCCCCTTCCAGCCTTGATCTCTTATCCTCTATTTTCCACCAGCGACAGTGGCGAGGTTGGTTCTGACAAATGGTCTTTCTACCATTCCCTTGCTCAATTCGAAGAAAAAAAAAAGAAAAAAAGAAAGAAAGAAAGAAAAAGAAAAAGAAAAACATATCGGTCATGGGAGAAAAGGACTTAGGTCCCTGTCATGCCGACCTATTCTTCGAGAAAAGGTGGAAACATCCTCGGAAATAGGGGAAAACAAGAAACAAAAAAAGGGAAAAAAAAAAACAAAACTGTTATGAGAGAAAAGGAAGAAATTCCCTCTCATAGTAGGCCTCGTTCCGAGAAAAGGTGGTAAACACCCTTGGGCGAGAAGCTGGCTGTGGAAAAGGTGGTAACACCCAGCAGTCCAGAAAGTGGATTCATCACTTGAAATTTTTAGGATCCAATTCCGAAGCTACCTCCCTTGGTACGCTGTGTCCTGGGTCTTTTTGCAGAGTGTCTACCTGTCCTCTAGCAGACGACATGTCCTATCTAACACAACGTTCGATTTGATGGCTACCTCCCTGGGTACGCCTCTTCAACAACTGACGACGCGATCTTCATCGACAAACAATCAAGTGACGTGAGCTTTCATTCTAACCGGATGGGGAAGTGAGTATGGGTTGCCCTCTGTAACTATCAACAGAGAGTGAGACAGAGGGTGGGGCGAGAGACCAGTCTTTTCCCTTCAAATCAAATGAGAGGTGAGAAGTGTGAATGAAGCGTTGCACGCATGGGATGGGCCTCTCAATGCACAAAGCACGATTTATTCTGTGCACTGCACTATAAGGCTCCCTGGCCTTCCTTCTCGCACCGTATGCTGGCACAGGGTGGGATGCACCGTTGCACCATCAAATGCGCATAAGGCATACAACCTTTGCACAAGTGACTATGAGGATCACATCAATGGGTTTCAGAAAAACGCTGCCCTCATGTATCTATTAACAGAGCGTGAAACAGAGGGTGGGTTGAGTGTGACTGGAGTTTCTTCAATCAATTACCAAGAGGTGAGATTGAGGGACGTTACGACACTTGGAGTCAAGTATGTTCTCGTCTCCCTATGCACCCACGGGATGGGTCTCTATTGTCATCACAGGACACATCACCCTGTTCTATACATTGCACTATAAGGCTCCCTTGCCTTTCTCCTTGCACTTATGCCAAACGGGTTGGATGCACTAATGCACCATCACCTGTGTACCCTGGCATACTTCCTTTGCCCCATTCCCCTGTCGATTTCTAAACCGGGTATGAGATATGGGTTTCAATCCTTATTCTTCGAGTGATATTAGTCATGGGGCGAGTGACTGTTCTTTCATTCCATTTGAGTGCTTGTGAGTTAAGTGCAATATCCCTCATCATCGATAAATTTTATGCGATTCTTTCCATCAGCTATCTCCCTGGGTGCTGCTGCATGGTCCCTGCCATAACGGACGTGTGCTGAGAAGATGCCTTGGTACCTCCAGAAGCCGACAACAACATTGGACGTGCCATCGACACTCAACCTTGCTTCTTGACGAAATGGGCCAAGTTTTTCTAACCCTCCCACTTTGGTTTCTTCGTGACGGTCATGTTTTAAGTGTAGGGACGTTAGTGGATGGTCTTGGCGTGGTCCTAGGTCCCTGTTGCTCGGTTAACCCTATCCATTGAGGTCTTAAGTGTGGGGACGCGTCCCTGCACGTCTACATTGCATATCCTTCTGCATATGCCTTAACCTGCTCATGCCTCTCTGCCATGACTTGCTATTACCCTGATGGGGTCCCTTCCCACCCGACCGTTCATTTTCCACCCACCCTTGGGGCTGTTCCCTTGCAGTTTTCCTTCATTCCCTGCTTTTGAGGTCCTGCCATGTGAATGCACCCTACGTTCACCAAAGTCCAAATCCAACCTTATAGCCCCCTTCCTCTCTTTGAACTGACCATTTTTCCTTTTTACCTACCCCTGTTTCGGTGCACGATTTTCAAGTTATTAATTTTTGAAGCATTTTGCACAAATTAGCCGGTTTTCCATATGAACGTTCTTTTCTTGCTTCGAAACCGTGATCTGATGTCACAGCCATGACAACCACTTTTCCCCTGATATTTTTCCTTTTTATTCTGAGTCCTTTCAATGCACGGTTTGTCCACTATTAATTTTCCGGTTTTTTACGATTTTTTCGTGCGTCTTTTTGACATTTTTCCATGTGAACCTACCCTGTTTGCATCGGAATTCCAATTTGATTTGACACCCGTGTCCCCTGTGTCTTCCCCTACATTTTTCCTTTTTCCTCCACCCTTTTTCGACTTCCGGATTTTTACTTATTAATTTTTAAATGAGTTTTCGGGCGTATTTTTGGAGTTTTCCGCATATGAACCCCTCCTACTTCCACCGGAACTGCGGTTTAATGTGATAACCTTGTGCCACTCCTTCTTGAAGACATTTTTCCTTCTTACTGCATGTCATTCCGGCACACGGTTCGTCCAATATTAATTTCCGATCCCATTTTCGGGTTTGTTTTTTGGGTTTTTCCCATGTGAACGTGTCTTATCTCAGTCGGAACTATGTTTTGATGTGATAGGATTGTCGGGCACATCTTTCTGCACAGTTTTCCTTTTTCTTGCACTTTGTTCCGATGCACGGATTTTCTTATATTAATTTTTAATTGTGTTTTTTGATCCGTTTTTTGTGTTTTTTGCACGTGACCGCCCTTTATCCCCTCAGAACCCCCGTTGCACATTTTTCCTGTCTTCCCCTTGTCGTCCTTCCCACTTTTTGTTTTTACACCATTTCGTTTTGACGTCCGGATTGGGAGATATTAAATTTTCTTTATTTTTATGAGTTTTTACGCGCCCGTCCCGCGCGTGAACGCGCCCTTTTTCAATTTTACGCTTCTTCATGCGCCCCGGTCGCATCCGCGTGCCTCGTCCCCGTATCCAGGTGCCCTTTCACTCCCGTCACGGAAAATTTTTTTACCCCCGCCCCATGCACATGCGCGGGACGAGGGGGTACGCCTCTCCTTTACGGGACCCCCCGCCCATTTTCCCCCTTTGGGCCCTGCCCATCTTCCTACCCTACCCCCATTCCCCCCCCCCCCCCCCATGGACCCTGCCCATATCCCTTTCCTCCCCCCCCCCCCATGTCCTCTCTCCCCGAGCCCTTCCCAATCCTAACTGCCTCCCCTCCCCTCTCTCCCTCTCCCGCTGTTCCTGCTCGTGCCTCCATCTCCACCCTCCCCTACTTTCATCTCCACTCCCCCACCTCCCTCCAACTCCACCTCCCTCTCTTTCTTTTCTTCTTCCCTCCCTGTTCTTCTCCACCTCCTCCTCTTCCCCTCTCTTTCCCTTCCTCTTCTTTTCCTTCTTCTCCCTTCTTCCTCCCCGCCATTCCTTCTTTCCTCCTTCTCTCCTACTTCCTCCCCTCTCCTTCCCCTCCTTCCTCTCCCTTCGGCCTCGTCCTCCCTCCCCGGCCAGCCTTGCAGTAGCCGCCTCCTCGCCTTGTGGCCAGCAGCCCTCGCCAGTCGTCGGCGCCGCCTTCTCCTCTAGCCCGCGCTTCCTTCGCCAGCCGTCCTACCCGTCGCAGTCGCCACCTTCTTGGGCATGGCCAGGTGGCCGCCAGGGGCGTCCTCCCAGCGGGATTTGAGGGCCTCGTACAGGCCCATCCGCGTCGTCGAGTAGGTGCCCTGCTGCAGCATCGTCACCGACACGCCCGACAACAGCGCCTCCGTCGCAGCCTCCTGCTCGAGCAGCCGCCTTACGGGCCTCGTGCCCCGCCATTTGCCCTCACTGTCGTCCAGCGCCGACACGTCAGCAGTCGCCCAGCCTTGTCAGCTCCAGCCGCCAGTCACCGTGCCACGTCGCCTTCGCGCCACCAGGCCTCGTGCCTTTTGTCGCTGACACGTCAGCCTCCTGCTCCAACCTCCCGCCTTCCCACCTATTCAAACCCCCTTCCCACCACCCATTAACCCCTCCACTAGCCCCCCTTCCTACTCATCATACCACACCCCCCATTCCTAAACCACCCCCCCCTAAACCCCCTTCCCACCACCCATTAACCCCTCCACTAGCCCCCCTTCCTACCCATCATACCCCACCCCCCATTCCTAAACCACCCCCCCCTAAACCCCCTTTCCACCACCCATTAACCCCTCCACTAGCCCCCCTTCCTACCCATCATACCCCACCCCCCATTCCTAAACCACCCCCCCCTAAACCCCCTTCCCACCACCCATTAACCCCTCCACTAGCCCCCCTTCCTACCCATCATACCCCACCCCCCATTCCTAAATCACCCCCCCACTAAACCCCCTTCCCACCCAGCCATTCCACCCTACACACCCCCCCACTAAACCCCTTTCCCACCACCCCCCTACCCTTCCCCCAGCACACACATAATCCCACCCCCTCCCCTAATCCCTGTTCCTACCCCCCGTACCCACTACCTCTCTTACTCCACACTAGCCCCCTTTCACACCCCATTCCCACACACACACCCCCCACCACTAACTAGGCCCTCTTTCCCTCCACCTTTGCACACACTCACCCCCCTATCCTTCTATAAGTCCGCTGTCCTACCCCAGCAGCCTCACAGCACCTGACCCCTCCTTAACCCCCCGTCACGCGGCACCTCGCCCACCGCCCCATCCACACGCCGGTTTTCCCTCGAGACGTCGACATGCGTGCGGGTGTGTACGCGCTTGTGGTTGATCGTGCGGTTGTTCGTGCGCGGCTGCGGAATTTTGATCATTGGTTGCTGCCACGCAGCCTATTGCTGGGTATTTTCCCACATTTTTAATTCACATACCCGCAAACCCTTTTACAACTTTAATTTAAAAAAAAACAAATACAACCAAAAACATTGAAAAATACAAAACAAATCATTAAATACCACTTTAAATTTTGAAAAAATTTACAGAAAACTCTAGGACACTTTTCTTTTATTTCTGCAACCCATGGCCATCTTTTTCTAAACCTGTACATTTCAAGAAAATATTTCTGCCCATTTTAAAATTCCAAAATCTTTCAAAATACCCAAAAATTTTGATTAAAATTCTTTAAAAATGCTTAAAAATTCCATATTAATTTTTGAAAAATTCCTAACACTTTTTTTAATATTTTTATTGATCTTTGGCATATTTTTCTCAGCTGTCATAATCTTTCCTTTCACACCTAAATTCCTTGAAAATTAAAGAAAATTAACATTAAAAAAAAACAAAACCATTTTTCATCCAACACCCCAACTAAACGTTTAGAAAAAATCCAGATATTTTTGGATTGAGGAGAGCGCATTCTTTGCATTTCCATACACCCACTACCAGGTATTTTCCTTTTATTTGTTATTTTTTTTTTAAAAGCTCCCCCAAAACCCACAGTTAATATAAATATACACAACATAACCACGAAAAACAAACACAACAAACAAACGAAACCCATAATTAACATAAATGAAACCTAACTACCACCATGGCACACGCATTCGCACTAAACACACATATTTTTTTTAATTAAAATAAACCCGTCGTTCACTTAGCACGCGCTAAGTGCGCTAAAGAGGCACTTTAAAATTTTTAATTAAAATGAACCAGCCGTCACAAGAGCACATGCTAGCAAAAAAGCGCTCCACATCACCTTAATTTGTAATCAATGAACTTGCATTTAGAGACCCAGTCTGGGTATCGAAGTCCGGGATTCGAATTAAAGCACCGTTTTCACCTACTAATTGGTACTTAAATTTATAATAAGGAACCGCCGTTTTCTTGCTAAGGTTTATCACTTAATAAAAATTCACCCATTCTTAATAATTTATTAAAATAAACTTTTCATTCAATTAATTCCCCCTCACTGCACTTTAATTCCCCTTTTTAACGAACCGGTTTCGTGGGATGGGTATGCGCAGTCATTGGAGTTATTTCCATAGTCAAACACTGGTTTATCAACGATGTAGTCTTGATATGTGTCGGATGTGGTATTGTTTTGGTTTACTGTCTTTGATACGGTTACCGGTACGGTATGCAGTTTTTTCTTTTATTGCCTGATACGGGGTTCTGGGTGTTTGTCTGATGCATCGCATGAAGCTTTCGGTCGCATATGTCTCAAGGTCATGTCGATTTTTTTCTAGGCTGTGGTTTGCTTGGGGTTAGTTGGTCGAGTCACGTTTTACTATTTTGGTTGTTCTCTTATCCTTGGTTTTTTATCTGTTGCTTTGCAGGCATTCTCCTTGATTGTCTGTGTTTGTGGTGTGTGTGTAACCATCTGAATGGCGCCTTCTCACGCTCCTCCCCCTATCCAGTACGTCCCATTAGTTAGTAGGGATTACTCTTCCCTACTTACTTTTGAGCCTCTCACGAAGGCGGGACTCGCTGCTTTTGTGGCTACTTCTTTTCCATTGCTTCTAGAGGATCCGTCGTTATGTGATGAGTTTTTGGCCTCTTACAACAAAAAGACAGGACCTAGTCCAGGGACTTTCTATGACTTTGACACCTCGCGGCCTAGGGAAGGCTCTGTCTCTTCCCTCCAAAGGTGAACCTTTTGTTACCACTCGTCAGCTTTTCTCTAATGACGAGATTCTGAAGCTGTTGCAAAAGCAGACAAGGGAAATGCTGGATGTTAAGAAGGTGATCAACTCTTCAGGAGTTTCCTTTTCCATGATCACTGATCCCGTATGGAAGATGATCTGTCAGTTTCTCCAGGACAGGTTTATGCCTGCCAAAACGCCCTCCCAGTACTTGTCCAAAGAGCTTTTTACAGCTTCCAGGATGGTGTTGAAAGGAGTTGCTATTGATTGGAGCACTTACCTCCTCACTAAAATGGATCAACGTTTCGTCAAAGTCACCAGGGGTAATGTTACCAATGTCACATATGGATCATATTTGTTTGCCTTCTTGACCTATTCAGGTTTACAGAAGACTGTGCCTCCACCTCCTCTATCAGATCCAGTACCTCCTCCTCCACCTTCAGATGAGTCAGAACCCATTGACATAGAAGATGATGATTCTCCGCCTCCCCTAGTCATCCAGCACAAACGCTTGAAGCGGGTAGCGGATAAAGCTCCTTCCGTACTTCCTTCAGTGCCCATCCCTGCTACCTCTGGCAGTGATCTCCCTGGGTATCTCACTTGTAATAACCTGTTCAGAGCACATCGAGAAGGATCCTTGGACATATCAGTTCCCTCCCTGAACAGTCTAGTCTCAGGAGATGCAATTCCTTTCCTCTGTAACGATATTCAGAGTTTCATTGAATTTTCAGTGACAGCCTGTGTTCAATAGCTGTACGCATCTTTTTATGAAGAGCTCATGCAGTCTAAGGACCAGTTGCATAAGGCAACATCCGAGTTAGCTTCTGCTAAGGATACCCTAGCAGATTTGTTTAAGAAAATGGAACAACAAACCCAACTGGTTGCCACCCAAAGCGATGAGATCTCTTCTTTGAAGATCCAGTTACTAGAGGCTCAATCACAGGTTACTAGTCTTTCAGAGGAGAAGGAGAGGATGTCCAGAGAAGCATGGGAGTTCCAAGCTATCTTAGATGACAAACTTTCAGCTTTACAGACTGCTAATGACACAGTGGCATACCAAGCCTCCCAAATCCAGCAGTTGCACGATCAATTGGCAAAGTCACGCTCTGTTCCTCCAAGCCCTAATGTTCCCTTGATCCCTTCTCTTTCACAGTAGGACTTGGCTGCTCTTCAAAGACAGGCTACCTTGTGTCCTTTATTCCAAGATAAAGTGGAAAGATTGCAATCCAGAATGGACTTGTTATGGTCTACATTTGAACAGTTTCAGGAATATGTTTCACCAGACCATTCTTTCTTTGTCCACTACCACTTGCAGAAGTTGGTCTTCTACATGAAGCTTTCCACAATGGATTTACCTCTTCCAGAGGATGGATGGAGTGGGGCTTGGTCTGCTGAGTTGTTGACAGAGGTAGTAAGAATGGTGTTTGAAGATTCTGTCACGCCAGATACCATGTTGATGTCATACATGTATCTACGAGGAGACTTGTTAATTCCAGATGAGGTGGATATGGCATGGTATGTGGGGGATGTGGTACTACAGGCTGTTTTGTATGTCAACCATTTGGAGTTGCACATAGCTGACATGTTCCAGAGTTACTCCTCCAAAGTGGCTGATTGTCATGATAATTCGTGGCATCCCATGATTGATTCTATGGTCCTGAATCAAAGACAAAACACAGCCCCTACTTATTCCCAGAGTACTAATCAACTGAGGATGGATATTTTAGCCTATCTTTCAAAACATAATCCGTTTGATGCTACCTTCTTTGATGCCTATCATAGACGATCTCTCTTAGGACCTTCTGTTCCTACCCTCCTCTATTACCAACAAATGGCTCACCGCTATGCTATATATCTTTCCCTTTGTCAATCTAATCCCGCAACTATTTTACCCCTTCTTTTCCAACCTTCATCTTTCCCTCAAATTCCCATTTTCACATACTGTTCCTTTATTGAGGATAGGGTATTTTCCCCTTCTCCACCCTGTCCTTCTCCATCCATTCATGTACCCTCTACATTTCCTATTTATCAGTTAACACCCTTCCTTAGTGATTCCCTACAAATTTCTACCACTCCTTCTTTAAACTTTTCTTCCTTTTATGATTTTGCCTATCCCTCACTTCATCCACTTTTCCTTATTCCATTACCCTCTCCTAACACTTCTATATCTCAACCACCTCAGTTGGTTAGTGACTGTGACGGGTTTGATAATCAAATTTCTAGAAGAAGGGATGGAGTTCGGATGATTCCCTTACAGGACCTCAGATCAATTGGCCAGTAATTCCAGGAGAATGGACAGCTTCCAGTCAAGCTTATCAGAACTATGTTCATTTTGCTCAGCAGTATTCACAGTCTGCAGATCCCTCAGTGAGATTAACTGCTCACTTTGCTTGGTACCTGGCGTATATGCATAGGCACTCTCATAATGATTCCAAGCCTATTCCAAAGTTGTGCATGAATGTCAATGTGAGCATTGATTCCCAACAGCTGGATATATTGTATTTTCATGCCCTTTGTTTGCCTAGCAGATACCTGGTCCTATTGGAAAGGATGTGTTGTCTTCAGTTTTTTCAAAATCCTCCCAAAACCTTTGTAGATGAATCCTTGTCTATGGATCGTTTCCGCCAACATCAATCTTTCAAGAGGAATCATCTTCATTGATACCTTTCCAATGTATGGTGGATGCTTTTTAATGAAAATCTCTCTTTTTAGAGGAGTCATTTAGATGGTTGTGTTGTATTAGTGTTTGTGTTGTGAGTTCATTTATGTAATACGAACGTGGTGGTTTCCTATTGGATTTCGTGTGCGAGCTACATTTTGGAGAATTGTGGTGATGGCATCGTGGCTGCAGAGTTGATGCTGATGCTGATGAAGAAGAAGAAAACTCTTATATCCTTTACAAATTTGTTGTGTTTTTCTAGTTTGATAAGCGGTGTTAATGTGTAAAACGGGTTTTCCTTTCTTTGTATTTTTATATCAGATACAGGTTATAAGTTGGGGTCATGGTGGATGGATTCTTTTTGAAGAGATATTGAAGATAAAAGTTGAGCTTTTCCCTGAACTTGTATTCCCTTTTTCCTGGGTTGCGAGGACGCTTCCTTATTAAGTGTGGGGATATGTTGAGTGTTGAAATGACTTGTTTTTTGGCTGATTTTTGTTGTTTTTGAGAGCTGAATGGTTGATTTTATGAGATGATTGATTGATTTAGAAGTGGTTTGAGAGTGTTTTGGATGATAATGATTGTGTTTTGGAAGTTCATGATGTTTATTGGTGGTTCTGTGATGTTCTGATAGGTTCTGATTGGTTCTGTATACCTTCTATTTTGTTCTGTTTTGGTCTGTTTTGTTCTAATTGTCTTCTGTAAGGAGGGAGGGATTATTGATTGATAAAGATTGAGATATTGTGAAAGTTTATTGAATGGTTTGTGAAAGTTTTGAATGGTTTAAGAATGAGTTATGTGGTTTTGATGACCTTCTGTAACCTTCTGTAGGTCTTCTGTAAAGCCTCTGTTTCTGTTCTGTTCTGTTCTGTACTGTAGCTATTCTGGTACTGTTCTGTGACTGTTCTGTATGCTTCTGTATGTGTTTTGATGGATGAGAGTGTAGCTTGGGAAAGTTTTCTAGCCTTGGAAAGAGGTGAATACAAGTGCAAAAGAGCTGAAAGAAGTGAAAGAAGTAGCTGCTGAAGACTCAAGTGAAGACTAGAGTAAAGTGACAGTAGTGAGCTATGAAAAGACACTGTAGTGGCTTTGGTGACTCTTCATATCAGGCATACCTCTTGGGAGGGATATCCATGACCTAAGAAGGATTATTGAGAGTGATTTTTGAGAGATTTTAGTGAGGATATGATGTATTATTGATGGAGAGAGAGAGAGAGAGTCAGAGATAGCCAATTCTACTGAAACAGAGTAATTGTATATGAGAGATTGAGAGAAAAGACTATGAAGAGATTGAAGATGAATACTATGTGATGTATTTCCATTCAAAGATGGTGTATTCCTTTACTTTCTTTGTTCTATTGATGGATTTTGTGAAGATATTGAAGAATATGGTTGATTCTATCAAATCCGTGGGAGATCTACATGATGCTGTATGAAGATTTGTTGTGCCTGGTGTTCTTTTCTTCATTGTTATCATATGAAACATAATAAATAGCTTGTTGATGTTACAAGATAGATTTTCTTGCAAGAGAATTCCCTTTTCCTTGGTGTTCCTCTCGGGGCTCCACTCTATCTATTACATATTCTATTTACAGATACAAGAAACCTTGAAAGGAGATTAGTTTGGCCCAAGTGACAATACGAGAATTGGTAACATGAAAACTACTTGTTGCATTGTAAAAAGATATATTTAGTTTTAACAAAACATTTGGGCAATGGTCTCTCTTGGTGATAATTGCAAAATGAATAACATTTTGTGTAATGGGAAGGTGTTTGATTCCCATGGATGATTTTATTGGCTTACAAAAGTGACTTGCAAAAGAATTTAAACTATCAACCTTTAGTACAATAATCTTGAATGATAGTTTATCTCAAAAATAAGCTAATAGCTTGGTTGGAACAAGTATGAAGAGGTTGATAAGGTAGAAAGCTTCTTCAACTAAAGAATAAAGTGATGGCAAAAATATTGACAAGACATTTACACTGCTGATCAAATTGGAGAGGTATATCTGACATATTCAATGATGTCAAACCAGTGATTTGTGAAAGTATGATTAATAACGCTAAAAGATTTCCTTAAGCTTTTCTAAGGAAAAAGCTATGAGTTGTTTTTACAACCGCGTAAAGCTTCTCCGAAGCCTTCCTGTGGAAAAAGCTGAGAAAGAAAAGCTACGTGAAAATTAGATATGGCAAAGGTTATAAAAGCATGAGGAAGATCATGGAGGAGGGGGAGGGAAGTAGCTGAGGAGCTCTGCGACATCCGAGGATGGGGATGAGAAAAATACTTCATCGAATCTTTGGAGGATGTTGCTAAAGGCAGAGAAGAAGACCAATAGCTGAAGAAGATGACGTCAAAGGTGATGATCATTAGCGAACTCAATAGTCAAGACAATCAGCACAAGAGGACGACTACAACTAGGAGCCGAACGAAGAAGATCAAGATGATGGAGCTTGCAACGTCGACAAAGAGTCGGGTCTCCTATGAAGTCGCCCTTTTGGCTACGGTTGAATGTGTCTATGTCAGAGCCATGTTGACACATGACATCTAATAGCCTCACACCACATGCTCGCTTATCAAGAAGCAGAAGACATGTGTTTAGGAGCGCAGTCTCTAATTGTGGATTCTAGGGAGATGGTACGATATGTCTATAACTATTGACAATACCATCTTCAGCAACATTTGGAGGAATCCAAGTGCTAGAAGAGGATGCTATTGCTGCCGAAGGAAAATCATGACTGCCACTTTGGTAGATGACTAGAGATTTTGAAGGCTGATGAAGATGACAAACTTGCAGTGTTCGTGTGAAGAGGGGTTCCTGATGTAGTTCTGACTGTAGTGAGAAGGGGCTAATCAACCTGATGATCAAAAGCTCATTTCATCGACAACCGTGAAGACTAAACAAACAAAACAATTGTCTGCAAAGACACATGGATTATGATGAGGTTGAAGCTAGTGCATCGCAGGCTATAATTACTTGTGATTGAGGCCATGACAAAGATGAAAGAGTTGCAACATTTGTATTGTATTGCAACCCTGGCAAGTGGCCAGGACTTGTTAAATTCCTTCTCTCTCGTGCGCAAATTTGATTGTGTCTAACCATCAACTCTAGACCTAGAAAAGAAGAAGAGTGCATGGCTGCATCAAGCCATTATTGTTCATCCAACTGAAATATCATTTGTATACAATTTATTTTGGGGCTCTCATGATTCCTAAGAGGCTAGCTCTTCATGTTCGTCTTCATCCTATCAACATCAAGGATTCAAAGCAAACTAGAACCCACTATTTGAGAATATGTTATATTTCTATCCTTTTCTGAATACTTGATATGTATTACTTGAATTGAGCTCTATTATCTTGTAGCCCTATACACAAGTATATCTTAAACTCCTTATATTGAAGCTTGTTCAAGCTCATCTATGACATAAAGAAGAGTTGAGAGTTGGTTTAAAATTCATAATCTTTTGCTTCTTCTCCCATCTCGCAAAGTGTCCTTGCGGCGAGTGACTATCACCAACCCCGTGCGCGTATTCTTCTATCATGCGACACCTGGTGAACTTGACGTGAAAGTGTCACTTCTAATTTTTGAGATGGGAGACTCTTCAAATACTCCACCCACTTCATCATCAAGTGCTTCTTCCTTTTCGATCAATGAGATGAAGAAGTTATTGCAAACTCTTTCTTCGGCTATTTTGATGCAGAATCAGTAGATCTAGTTATCTTTGCAACAGCAACAACAATTATATTAGCAACAGTTGGATCAACAACGAATGTTGCATCAAGAACAAGAGCATACGCGTGGTGGAACCAAGGCGATTGAGGCTGTGGTCAGTGAACGTAAATTATTTGATGGCCGCAATGTCTCATCTTATCTTAAAACTTTCGAAAGCCAGATGCGCTTCTTTGGAGTTCGTACAAACTAGAGCAATTATTTCTTACGGCTTGTCACACCTGGTTTTCAGGTTAGAGTGACTGATTTATTTATGCAAGATTCAAACTGGAATGTCTTCAAGAAGGCACTCAAAGATGAATATTGTATGGAGGATTATGATATTGCTACGTGGAAGACATTCAGAGGGTGGGTCTATCAACCCAACAACGGACTTGTTGCTTCTGAGTTATTGCGCGAGTTTGAAGAACGTTACAACCAATTGGATGCACTTGAGCAAAGAACTCTAAACTCGGAGAAAGTGGATTTATTCTTGCAAGCGACTGATCATGCACTTCAGGATGAGTTGGGAGAGCTTCTTGAAGACCGTACGCAGCCTATAGGATTAAAGACGGATTGACAAGATGCTGTTGATGCGATTTCCACATTGATGAAGAGGTGAAGATGGAAGGCTTGCTTACAAAATGTTATACAAGCACCTCTAGCGATATCTTCTCCTACCTCCACTTCTCCCGTTTCTCCTTCCACTTCTTCTCCTACTTCTCATCCCATGTCTATGCCCACTTCTATGCCTATGCCTATGCCTATTCCTGTTATAGTTGTCAGACTATTTGCCAAACCAAATGTCGAAGACATGGTGGAAGAAATTTCAAAGAACTTGAAAGATCTTCAAATAAAGATGGTCATAAGAGATCAACAACCACTTAATCGAGCTCCAATTTCTACCCCATCCTCTTCTACTCCTATGAATTGTTCCAGAAATGATCGTATTCGCCGTTGTATATGGTGCGATAGTCCAGACCATGAGCGTAAGGACTGTCAAGACTTTGAAGAGGCAAAAAGACTAAAGTTGGTGACGTGGAAGGACATGATTATATGTTTTGGAGATACAAAGCAACCGCTTAAAACAAATTTTGGCAAAGAAGATATGAAGAAATTATTGGAGGAATCTCTCTTACATCCTTCTTATGTGAAGCAAGAGGCGGCAAGAGAAGCTTCTACCTATGGTCTTCAATTGGAGCAGTTGCCGAAAGAAAAGTCTCCTTTATGGTCCTATGCACTGCATGCAAAAAAGAAAGGTAAAGCTTCATCATCTGAACTTTCATTCATAAGAGATGCAATTAGAAAAAAGGACTGGATGGAATGATCATGTAGATATCTTCTCTATCTATGCTTATATCGCAAAATCTCAAGAATTTGAAGCACTTGTTGAAGAAAAGCGCAAAAGAGATAATGATCAACTTGAAGGATCAAAGAAGAAAATTAGGAGGAGCGAGCCAGTTCTTTAGCCTTCTTCTTTAGGATCGTAGTAGATTATGGCCAACATACAGAAGCCAAAAGTACAAGACGAATAGAAGACCCCAAAGACAAAGGATTCGAAGCCAAAAAAGCAACCTGGATTCAAGCTGCTATCCAACATTGAGACATCCACACACTTGAAAAAGGTACTTGAGGATCTAATTATTAATTGCAAAATTGAATTTACACTTGGAGAAGTTTTGGGGATTGCCAAAAGAGAGTTTCACGATGTTATTATTGATATTATAAAATAAAAACGGAAAATTATTGA
Organism: Lygodium microphyllum; assembly: GCF_053477565.2. NCBI lineage: Eukaryota > Viridiplantae > Streptophyta > Polypodiopsida > Schizaeales > Lygodiaceae > Lygodium > Lygodium microphyllum. The sequence goes on along the minus strand of NC_141164.1, from coordinate 7,042,269 downwards.
AGAGCCAACACAAGATATGATCCATCGAGAGGCTTTAGCTATTGCCGAGGCTATTCTCTATGGATTGCAAATTGAGGAGGTTGATTCTAAAGAGGAGACTATTGAGGAGTCTACAGATGGAGCTCTATGTATGTAGTCCACCAAGAAGTCTCTTCATCCTTTACTTCAGCCCGTACAGTATGATGAGAGTGAAGATGCACCTAGATTGGTGCCCTCGTAGCCATTTTTCTCGAAGTCATTGGACTCGTGTGACTATAGAAACTGTCGTCAAGCTTGGTGATACTGAGACTCCTTGTGTTTCTCTTTTGGATCATGATTCTGAGATTAATGTAATTGTACGAGGTTTATATGATACTGGAAAATGGCCAATTGATGTGGATCATGTTGGCGCATGCGTGCGGCCAACAACACTGCATGAGATTTGTATGCTGCTTGTCCAAATCTGAATATTTCTATTGGAGATGTAGGTGAGTCTTATCATTTCTTTATACAAAACTCATGTTCTTATCCTATTATTTTAGGGCAACTATTTGTTGCTGAGTCTCGGATGGAGACTAAGGTTCTGGATGATGGGACTGCCTATGCGCAGATCCAAAGTAAGGATGGGAAGAGAGCTATTCAGTTCATGATTGTTTGCCTCAATCATTAGTAGAATAAAGATTCTTTTAGGGATTTCCCTCTTCCAGCAGGAGAGTCGGATTTTTGTTAGGTACCATTGTCTTGCGAGATGATGGTGGTACGAGTTAGGGAAAGCTCTCACCTCCTAGCAGCGGCAGTTTTTCCTCATATGTTTATGGAGTATCCATTGAAAGTACTTTGTTTTTTCAACATATTTCTGATATGCCTAGAGCTGCCATAGGCAGTATATAAAAAGAAAAGAAAAAGAATTGATGATTGCAAGTGTTTTGCAAGAAGAACACCGGATAGATGGTCTATATAATGGCCTTTCATGCTCAGATACCATGGAAGAACTTTCGGTATTGCTAAATGCTAACAATCAAGGGTTGCCATATGTCTTACAAGTCCATTCTCTGGCAATGTATTGCGGATTTGCTAATTTCCTACTTCAAAAGAATTTGGGTGTTCAGGATTCTCGACAAGAAGTATTATTTGTTGACATATTTCAGCAAAAAGATTGGGTTGAAATCTATAGGTTGTATCAATGAAGCCAAAGTTCAGACAAAATATAAGACAGTTGACAAGAAGGTTAGACCAATTGTAGGACCACTTTCTTTGGATAGTGACGAGATGATTAGGAGAGCTGATATGCAACTTGCTTTGCGAGATCTTATAGGTATTGGACATAAGTTTTCAGCTGAGACATTGAAAGAGACGAAGATTGGGACTGAAGATTTTTTGCTTCCTGAAGAGGTAAGATGTTTTGAAGAGATGTTATGTAGACATGAAATAGCTTTTGCTTTCTTTCCACATGAGATTGGATGCGTTGATCCTAGGGTTGTGATGCCTATGGTTATTTTTACCATTTTGCATGTCCCTTGGAATCTACGGCCAATGCCTGTACCGAGGGCTCACTTGCCCAAATTGGTAGAGCTTTTGAATGAGCAGATCAGGATGGGGATTCTAGATCCATCTTCAGCTCCATATTCCAACAGGTGGTTCACAATTCCTAAGAAGAATGGGACACTCAGATTCATATAGGACCTAAAGCTTGTAAACAAGGTCACTATTCGAAATGTTGGTGCTGGACCTATTGTAGATGAGTTTGCCAAAGCTTTTGCTGGACGTTCTATCTATTCACTTGGCGATCTTTATTACGGATATGATTAGTTCCAACTTTCCCTTGAAAGCAGAGATTTGACTACAATGAAAACACCCTTGGGCCTTGTCTGAATGTGTATGCTTCTGCAAGGAGCTACTAATTCAGTTGCCCATATAATGAATGGGATGAACAAGGTTCTATGAGATTTTATTCCTAAGCTTACTATGCCTTTCATTGATGATTTACCTATCAAGGGTTGCTTGGAAGAAGGAAAATATGATTCTTTAGATGACCATGGATGGAGATTCTTTGTGGCTTCACACATTACAGGTATTGAGAGGATTCTTTGCAGACTGGAGGAAGTGAATTTGACCTTGTCAGGGTTGAAGTCTATTTTTGGAGCTATAGAAGTTTTGATTGTTGGACATATGTGTGGATATTATGGCAGGAAGCCTTCTCCTACAAAGGTTGATGCCATAGAGAAGATTGCGGAGACTTGCTCTTCTACTTCGTAGGTTTGCAAGTTTCTTGGAGCTTGTGTGTTTTATCTTATTTGGATTCCTCATTTTGCTCATATTGCAGATGATCTCTGCCAACTCTTGAGAAAAGGACAATGATTTTCTTAGGAGATAAAACATACTAAAGCCATGCAGAAATTGAAGAAATTATTGAGAGCTTCTCCGACTCTTCGAAAGGCAGATTATGAGTGTGGAAGACCTATTGTTCTTACTGTTGATACTATGGGCTATTGGCCAAGACATTGTAGATGAGAATATGTATGATGTTCGGTTTGGGGTGAAAGTCCTAAACGAGCGACAATAAAGGTATCCACAAGTTAAAAGAGAGCTCTTGGAAGTTGTCACGACTCTCAAGAATGATAGAGAGTACTTTATTGGAGCTGTTGTGGTGGTTGAGACTGATTATTTGCCTCTTCTAGGTATGATCACGAGCTGTTCTACTCTCGATATTGCCATGCTTAGGTGGATTGGGTGTTGAGATATCGAGCTCCACTCGTGATATGCCAGGGTGACTGTTGTGCATTTATGTCACCGACTTGTCAGTTGCGGTTGGTACACCGCCCATGAATAATAGCTAGATGACAGCTATCCTTATCTACTCTAGTTCGTGGCTCAGTTAGTATGCCACCTTAGTTAGTTGAGTTTGGTTTGAGACCCATATATAGGGTTCTTCTATTTCTATATACTAGAGTTCTTTTTGGCTTACACAACTAAGAAGAGGAAAACTGTTTTCAGCCTCCACCCTTGTGTGTATTCCCCCATTGTGCAAGCAAGAAAGCTACAAGTGAGACTCCTTCCTTCTCTCCCACAATCTTGACATGGTATTAGAGCCTTGTTCGTGGTAAGGAGCTCAAGAAAGCAAGCCAAGTTCGCGGTGTTTTGGTAAGAGGACCAGTGTTGCTTTCATTTTTCTATTTTGGGAGCAAGTATCTGCAGGTAGCACAGCCGGAAAGTGCAAGAGTGCATTGTCTCAGATTGAGACGCCCTTCGCGGTGTAGCAAGAGGGCAGTATATGTTGCGGGTGAGGGCTTTAGCTCTCAGTTGCTCAGTTTTTTTGATTTGAGGCCATTTCGGGGCCTGTTTTGGAGGTGGAAGTTTTCTGCACGCACTCAAGAAAAGGCCCTGTTTTATGTTGTGCGACCACTATTCTATAGGTCGGTGAAAAGTTACCACAGAAATTGCATCGTATGCTTGTGTGCAGAGACATTGGGAGTTACATAATCATCCTTTTTTCTTGTTTATGCAAAATCGTCACTAGGAAGTGACAGTGTGGTCGAATACCACTTTCGTCAGTTTTGCAGATTTGCCCTTGTGAGGGTGAAGCTGTGTTTTTTGCAGTGACATATTTTTTTGCAGTGTTATGTAATGGCGTCTGATTCTCTTTCACAGATTGTAACTGAAAAGCTTGACAAGAACAACTTCCAAGCATGGAAGTTTAGAATGATGAATTTGCTTATGGGAAAAGGATATTGGGAATTTGTTGTAGGAAATGAAGAAGAAGCAGTTCTTCCTGATGTTCCCAATCAACAGCAAATGTAGGCATTTAAACCATGGCATGAGAGAGCCAGGAAAGTTATGTACTGGCTGTCTATCAGTATTTTAGACTCTATGATTGTGCATATTCAGGATGCAAGTACGCCAAAGGAGGCATGGGATACTTTGTCAAAAATGTATAGCACAAATACGCAAGTCAGGAAAATGCAGCTCAAGCAAGAGTTGCATAATGTGCAAAGAGAAAGTATGAGCATCAATGACTACCACATGAAGGTGAAGAAGATTGCAGATGCACTTGCTTCCATTGGGTCACTAGTGGAAGATGATGATTTAGTTTTTGTGACCTTGAATGGTCTAGGAAAGGATTATGCATAGTTTCGGACATCCATTTCAGTTCGTGAAAGATTTCCTGATTTTGAGGAGTTGATTGCTCTTCTAATTTCTGAGGAGCAGAGAAATGGTGGTGCATCTTCTTCAGGAGGAACTTCAAAAGAAGCTGTCTTCTACTCAAATGCTGGAAGAGGTAGAGGCAGAGGTAGAGGAGGCCCAACTGGAGGCCGTGGTAGAAATCAGAATATGCAGCAAACTCAAGAAAACCAGTCCTATGGAGGAGGACGTGGTAACTCTAGAGTCAGGGGGAGCCAAAGAGGTCGTGGTGGATGGCAAAGAGGCCAAAATGCAAACAGTAATGTTGAATGCTACTACTGTGGTAAAATGGGTCATATGGCTAAAGACTACTATAAAAAGCAAAATCACATCATGAATGGAAAATTGCAACAAGGGAATGATGCATCTTCTAGTAGATAGGGTGATGACAGAAATGAGCATTTGTTTATGGTGCAGCACATGAACAATTCTGTGACAAGTGCAGAAGAAAGCAATGATGTATGGTATGTTGACTCAGGTGCATCAAACCACATGACAGGTCATGCAGAATGGATGGAGCATGCAAGGAAAATGGAAAAACCAGGATTTGTGGAGACTGGTGATGATATTGCACATCCTATTGTGCAGATTGGAAAAATTCCTTTGTCTATGCAGGATGGGAAAAAGAAATACCTGTCCGATGTATTTCATGTCCCGAATATCACCAAGAATCTGGTTTCTGTTGGTCAAATGGTTGAGCAGGGCTTGCAGGTCAGATTTAATCCTCATGGATGCTTTGTTGAGGATATGAAAAATAAAGGTCACTTGATAGCAAAAGGAAAGAAGAAAGGCAGAATGTTTATGTTGGATGCAGACATGCCTGAATTGAGTGCAGCAATGTTTGCACATGGGACCGGTGTAGTTGCAGATATTGATATCTGGCATAAACGCATTGGTCATGTTAATGTACAGCGACTTAAATCAATGGAGGCCCAAAATATTATTGCAGAATTGCCTAAATTCAAGGTTACAGAAATGCATAAGGTATGTGAAGCCTGTCAATTTGGAAAACAGGCAAGGAAACCATTTTCTAGACATGTTCAAGAGAGTAAGAAGCCATTGAAATTAATCCACTCTGATGTGTGGACTACTAAAGCTGCATCTCTTGGAGGCTGTCATTATTTTGTCACTTTTATTGATGAGGCCTGCAAATAAAATGCCTAAGGTCAGATGGAGGGGGAGAGTACCTCTCAAATGAGTTTGCAAGGTTCCTACAGAAGCATGGCATAAAGCAACAATATTCATGCAGTCATACCCCACAACAAAATGGAATTGCAGAAAGGAAAAATAGGCATATTGGAGAGGTATCTCGTGCCATGCTCAATGAAAAAGACCTGCCAGATTTTTATTGGGTTGAGGCAATTGCTACAGCAGTCTACATAATGAACAGGACTCCCACTGCAATAATACATGGGATGACTCCAGAGGAGAGGTATACTGGTAGGAAACCAGATATTTCTCATTTGAAGATTTTTGGTTGCATTGCCTATGTTCATGTGCCAGATGAGTTGAGATCCAAGTTGGATCCAAAAGCTGAGAAGTGCATCTTTATTGGTTACTCTTTGCAGCAGAAAGGGTATAGATGCTATAACCCTTCTACTCGTAAGTTTACAGTGAGCAGAGATGTTGTTTTTAATGAGATGAGTAGCTAGTATAAACCAGTAAATGTGATTGATAATGTAGATGCACAAAATGGTAATGCTGCACAGAATTCACAACAGCAGTCACACAAGATATTAGTGGACCTGGAGCGTCCTCTAGCAGTGGTTCACATTCTTCGCCATGGATAGGTAGATTGAGATCAGGAGAATCTTCTCAAAGCAATGCAGATAGTGGTATGCAGGTATCACGAAAAGAAAAAGAGAAGGTAGATCAACCCATGTTTGATGTGAATGTAGGTCACTCTTATGTGGATGGTGAATCCAGTGGCTCAGAACAGAGCATTGATGATGAGTTGGGTATTCCTTCTATTGTTACACCTGGAGTAAGGAAGACCAGGGATGTTTTGAGAGCACCTGGAAGTGAGCCTACTTTGCGTAGGTCTACCAGAGCTAGGTATCCTGTGGATAGGCTGAAATATGATGGATTTACAGCCATTCACTATGCATATATGGTCAAAGTGATACAGGAACCAGAACCCACTTCTTTTGAGCAAGCCATGGGAAAAGAAAAATGGGAGAAAGCCATGGATGAAGAAATGGATGCCTTGGAAGCAAATGCTACATGGGAATTGGTACCTTTGCCTAAAGATAAGCATGCAATTGGTTGTAAGTGGGTTTATAAGGTGAAACACAATGCAGATGGTTCTGTGAATAGATACAAGGCAAGATTAGTAGTCAAGGGGTATGCACAAAAATATGGCATTGATTATGAAGAAACATTCAGTCCGATTGCAAGGATGGCAACCTTAAGAGCAGCCATTGCTATGGCTGCATCAAAGGGATGGTCTTTACATCAGATGGATGTAAAGAATGCCTTCTTGCATGGTGATTTGTAGCAGCCACCAGGTTATGTGCATGTTGTTCATCCTGAGTTTGTTTGCAGGTTGAAGAAAGCCTTGTATGGCTTGAAACAAGTACCTAGAGCATGGTCTGACAAGATAGGACAGTATCTTATCACTATTGGCTTTCAGATTTCCAAGGCAGATTTCTCACTTTATGTGAGAAAAACAGAGAAAGGTATTATGCTACTTGTCATTTACGTTGATGATTTGATTATGATAGGTGACAGTGATGAAGATATCCTTCATGTGAAAATGCTATTGAAGCAGAAGTTTGAGATAAAGGATTTGGGAGAGCTACGTTATTTCTTGGGCATTGAGGTGATTAGATCACCAAGTGGGATACGACTCTTACAGAGGCAGTATGGATTGGACATGCTGTCCAAATATGGGATGACAGGCTGTAAGTCTATTTCAGTACCTTTGGAGCAGAATGTGAAGCTGAGCGCAGATGTAGGTGAGCTTCTGGAAGACCCCACTATGTACAGACGCATAGTAGGAAGTTTGATTTATATGACTATTACCAGGCCAGATTTGAGCTATAATGTTGGATTGGTAAGTCAGTTTATGTAGGCTCCAAGGAAACCGCATTTGGATGCGGCTAGATGCATACTCAGGTATGTGAAGTCCACATTGCAGTATGGACTATTTTATGAGACTGGGGTTCAGATACAGTTGCATGGATACACTGATGCTAATTGGGCTGGTAGTATTTCTGATAGACGATCTACCAGTGGATATGTGTTCTCTTTTGGGAGTGCTGCAGTCACTTGGAACAGCAAGAAACAGCCTACAGTTGCCTTGTCGAGCACAGAGGCTGAGTACAGGGGTGCAGCAATGGCTGCATGTGAGGTAGCTTGGTTGCATAAGCTACTTTATGATATGCATTAGCCTACAGATGGGCCAGTTGTCATTTATTGTGACAACATGAGTAGTATACACTTGGCAAATAACCCAGTCTATCATGCTAAAACAAAGCACATTGAGGTGCATTATCACTATGTGCGGGAGAGGGTTTTACTAGGTCTTATTGATCTAGTTTATGTCAACACAGAGGATCAAGTAGCTGACATATTCACGAAGGCATTGGGCACAGAGAAGCTGCGCAAGTTCAGAGACCTGCTTGGTGTGCAAGAATTGGAATTGAGCTCGAGGGGAGTGTTGAGATATCGAGCTCCACTCGTGATATGCCAGGGTGACCGTTGTGCATTTATGTCACCGACTTGTCAGTTGCAGATGCGGTTGGTACACCGCCCATGAATAATAGTTAGATGACAGCTATCCTTATCTACTCTAGTTCGTGGCTCAGTTAGTATGCCACCTTAGTTAGTTGAGTTTGGTTTGAGACCCATATATAGGGTTCTTCTATTTCTATGTACTAGAGTTCTTTTTGGCTTACACAACTAAGAAGAGAAAAACTATTTTCAGCCTCCACCCTTGTGTGTATTCCCCCATTGTGCAAGCAAGAAAGCTACAAGTGAGACTCCTTCCTTCTCTCCCACAATCTTGACATTGGGTACATAAAATCTATGAATCCTGAGTTCAAGCACATAGCAGGAAAATACAACCTAGTAGCCGATATGCTTTGACAAGCGAGGTATGATGATATGGATTTTTCTTGTATTGATAATCCTGATGATGGGGTTGATCTTACAGCCATGCATGCTGATCATATTTGTCATGTGTCTACTTTGGAAAGCTTTGATGAGACTTTGTATACAGGAGATTATTTAAAGATTGGTCGTTATTTAAGTACTATGTCTAGACAGGATGGATGTACTGATGCAAACTTCAAGAAGATTAGAAGAAAAGCTTATGGTTTCTTATTGCAAAGTGGGCTACTTTGGAAGCATCCACAAAAGTGAGGAGGATAGCCATTGAGAGTTGTTTGTGATAGAGCTTCACAGGTGCGGATCATGAAAGAATTCCATGAAAGTCTTTGAGATGGGGATCGAGCTATTTGGGTGACCTATGAGAAGATCAAAGATGCTATTGCTAGAGATGCATGTATAGGGATATCTCACAACTTATTGAAACATACCCTGATTATCAGTTCTCTTCAGTGAGGCATAGAGATTAGCTTCATCCTACCTACCCGCTATGTATTCATTACAAGTGGGTTCTTGATTTGATTACTATGCTTGTTGGTTTATGGTAGATGTGCTACATTGTTTTGGCATGAGAAGGTCTCACAAATCAAGTGGAAGGAAGAGCATTACGAACAAAATCTACTTGAGTGGTTTGTAAGTTCCTGTTGGAGGATGTTATTTGCAGGTATGCATGTATTAGAAAAGTTATTGCAAATAGAGGTGAGTTGGATGCTAATGAGGCTAAGGAGTTTTTCTCTCACCTTGGCATTAAAATTTCTTTGACTTTAGCATATAATCCAAAAGGCAATGGAAAGAGCAAAAGAGGCCATCCGTTGATTATGAAAGCCTTGGCCAAAGCATGCGGTGGACGGGTTCGGGAGTCCGGTTCGGGAGTGGCCTAGGTTGTTGCCTTATGCCTTATGGGCTGATCACACTACTCATAGTGTGACTACAGGATATATGCCAACTGAGTTGATGTATGGACAAAAGCTAGTCATGCCTACAGAGACTTGCACACTTACTTGGAGTGCTTTATCGTGGCAGCAAGAAGAGATGACTAGAGAAGATCTTTTGGCTCTTCGTATTCATCAGTTTTGAAGAGAAGACTTGAAGATATTGAGAGAGCAATTCAAAATCTCAAAGAGGCCAGAATTCGCAACAAAGACCACTTTGATAGCAGACACAGATTGAGGCCTAAAGAGATTAAAGAGTGAGATTGGGTGTGGTCTATGACAACAGTCTAGACAACTACTATAGTGCTATCCGCAAGGTTTCCATACTATGGTTTGGACCCTATTTAGTGCAGCATGTCCATGACAATGCTACATATTCCTTAGTAGAGCTTGATGGTCTAGCCTTGTAGATTCTAATTGCATGGAAGAGAATCGAACTATTCAAGAGAAGAGATGATGCAGCTTATGCAGTCGAGGAGTTGCATGATGAAATTTATGATGGACTTGAGCCAAGAGAGGATGATGATGAAGATGTGGACATTGAAGATGCTTTTGCAGAAGATGAAGAGATTACATTGACCTTCGAGCTGCTTGGCAGTGATGAGGATGGGTAGTGGTGGCCCATCCGGAGGATGTGCAGGTTTGGAGGGGGCGAATGTTGTGATGCTGCGCATCTACAACTGCAAACCTAAGGGTGGAATTTTCTGCCGAGATATTGGAATCTTAAGTCAGCATCATTATAAGTTTATTTTCCATCATGTTTTTCTTTTGTGTTTGCATTTGCATGACACACAAGGACATGTAGTTAGGCTAGGCACATTTTCTCAATGCATTCCTTTTTTTTTTGTGGAGCATCGCTCAATTGATTGCAAAGCATGGACTCAAATTTGCAAATTGCATGAATGATTGGGCACGAAGTTCTTTTCTAAAGCATGCTTTTGATAGGGCACAATTCATGGCAAAACAAGATCGCATGAAGAAGACTTGAGGACTTGATGAAATTCAGATGATGCTAGTGCAGATGATGTCTCTTCATAAGCAAAATTGGATCAATATTTAGCAGACTATGGAAGCTAAAAATGATCCACTCATATTGAGGACTTTCAAGTGGAGAATCGCTAATCGCTACATTTGACACTCTCATTCTTTGTGAAAATGGTGGAGACTTGCTACATGATGTGACCATTGTTTCTCTACCTATTACATATTCTATTTATAGATACAAGAAATCTTGAAAGGAGATTAGTTTTGGCCCAAGTGACAATACGAGCATTGGTAATATGAAAACTACTTGCCGCATTGTAAAAAGATATATTCCGTTTTAATAAAACCTATTGGGTTTGGACAAAGGTCTCTCTTGGTAATAATTGCAAAATGAAGAACACTTAGTGTAATGGGAAGGTGTTTAATTCCCATGGATGATTTTATTGGCTTACAAAAATGTCTCGCAAAAGAATTTAAACTATCAACCTTTAGTACAATAATCTTGAATGATAGTTTATCTAAAAAATAAGCTAATAGCTTGGTTGGAACAAGTATTAAGAGGTTGATAAGGTAGAAAGCTTCTTCAACTAAAGAATAAACTGATGGGAAAAAGCTTGACAAGACATTTACGCTGCTGGTCAAATTGCAGAGAGGTATATCTGACACATTCAATGATGTCAGACCAGTGATTTGTGAAAGCATGATTAATAATGCTAAAAGCTTTCCTTAAGCTTTTCTAAGGAAAAAGCTATGAGTTCTTTTTACAACCGCGTAGAGCTTCTCCGAAGCCTTCCTGTGGAAAAAGCTGAGAAAGAAAAGCTACGTGAAAATTAGATATGGAAAAGGTTATAAAAACATGAGGAAGATCATCGACAAGGGGGAGGGAAGAAGCCAAGGAGCTCTGTGACATCGGAGGATGGGGACGAGAAAAAGACTTCATCGAATCTTCAGAGGATGTTACTGAAGACGGAGAAGAAGACCAACATATAAAGAAGACAAAGTCGAAGGTGACAATCATCAGCAAACTCAATAGTTAGGTGGACAACAGGCAATCGGCATGAGAGGACAATTGCAACCAGGAGCCAAGTGAAGAAGATCAAGACAATGGAGCTTGCAACATCGACGAATGGATCTCGTATGAAGTTGCCCTTCTGGCTATGGTTGAATGCATCTCTGTCAGAGCCATGTTGACGCATGTCGTCTAACAGACTCACGCCACATGCTTGCTTATCAAGAAGAAAAATTCATGAGGTTAGGAGTGCAGTCTCTAACTATGGATTCCAGGGAGACGGTGCGATACGTCTATAACTACTAAAAATACCATCTTCAACAACATTTGGAGGAATCGAAGTGCTAGAAGAGGATGCTGCTTTGCTGAAGGAAAATCGTGACTGCGACTTTGGTAGATGACTAGAGCTGCTGAAGGAGGCTGACGAAGATGACAAACCTATAGTGTTCGCATAAAGAGGGGTTCCTAATGCAGTTCTAACTGTAGCGATAAGGGTCTAATCAACCTGATAATTAGAAGCTTGTTTCATCGACAACCATGAAGACTAAACAAACAAAACAATTGTCTACGAAGACACATGGATTATGATGAGGCTGAAGCTAGTGTATCGCGGACTATAATTACTTGTGATTGAGGCCATGACAAAGGTGAAAACTCTGGTATTATATTGCAACCCTGGCGAGCTGCCAGGACTTGTTAGATTCCTTCTCTCTCACGCACAGATCTGAGTGGGTCTGACCATCAACTCTGGACCTAGAAAAGAAGAAGAGTGCATGGCTACATTAAGCCATTATTGTTCATCCAACTGAAATATCATCTGTATACAGTTTATTTTCGGGCTCTCATGATTCTGAACAGGCTACCTCTTCATGTTCCTATTCGTCCTATCAACATCAAGGAGTCAAAGCAAACTAGAACCCACTATTTGAGAATATGTTCTATTTCTATCCTTTTCTGAATACTTAATATGTATTACTTGAATTGAGCTCTATTATCTTGTAACCCTATACACGAGTCAATCTTGAACTCCTTATATCGAAGCTTATTCAAGCTCATCTATGACATAAAGAAGAGTTTAGAGTTGGATTAAAATTCATAATCTTTTTCTTCTTCTCCCATCTGGAAAAGCGTCCCTGCAGTGAGTGATTATCACGAACCCCTTGCGCATATTCTTCTATCGTGTGACATCAGGACATCTGCTAAGGTGGAGTTTCTATCTTGGAACTCTTAGCGTTCACCCTTCTTGAGTCTTTCTTGCCTTGGTGTCAATTTCCACGACCTTCTAAGGGGTAGAGAATATCCTCATTCCGACCTCATTCCTATGTGATAGGACCAAGCAATTATGCTATTGGATTTATATCCGATAGTTTTCAGATGGTAGCAACCCTAATTTGCTACCCTTTAGTCTAAAGTTCTTGTTTCGGAATCACATGGCCTAAAATAACTCAATCTAGGATTTTATTTGGTTATTTGGTAACCATTTTTCTCCTTAGAGCCTTATCGGGTTTATAAGTTTTACCCTAGGGTTTCACTCCCTTAAGAATTTGTAACAGAAACTTTTGTTCATTCCTTCTGCAAGCCAAGAGAAAATTGAGTCCTTTGCAATCCTTAAGCAGCAAGCATTACATGACATGTGGCGAATGGTTGTTCTTTCTTTCAAATATGTCACTCAAGTTTTCTTGTATTGTCATTGAGTTGTATCATGATTAAAAATGATACCCCTAAAAGTGTTATTAGACTTATCACGGTTAGCTACTAGGATGGAGACTTGTGAGCATATTTACTTGATACTAGGTCAACCTATGATCGTAACGATAACTTAGCTTATTTACAATTAACCCTAAATAAGTCAAACTAAACCCTAGCCCTACTTATCATATAGAATTTCATTCTCCGAACTGTCTCTTGCAGTTAAGCTAACAATTTACATGTGCATCTTGAGTCCATCTTTTAGGATGAACCCCTATCATGTGGTGAAATGGAAACTAACCATGAAGTCGCACAAATCTAGATGCAAATCTTTCCTGAGTTGATGATGCGATGCGGGATTCGCATTCATGAAAATTCCTTCTAGTGAATTTATGCAAATCATAAGGCGTGATCTATGTGTTTATGTGCGAGTGTACATGAGTTCATCATACCTAATGTAAATGCCTATGTGATGCAATCAACTTACATGGTATATTTATATACACTAGCAACCTAAGATGCACTTGCAAAAAAAATCGAGCCTAATACTCGGCTTAGTACTACAACAACCTGTAGATGCTTAATCGATTCGTGGAAAATCATGGTCATTATCTTCATCTTCGCTTTCGTCACTTCCGGCTCCCCGTTGATCGTCTCTTCCCTCATCTTCATTGACTATGAGTTCAACTCCCCCTCCCTCCGTCAAACGACGGCATTGACAGGGGGAAAGCGTAATTCACAATTTTCATTTTTAATTTGATTTTTAAGGGGGGGGTCTCACGGCCACTGCGAGGTGTTACGTAAACCTAATCTTGAAAGGATACTATTCTAAGTTTGTGAGTCTACACAAATATGCACCCCCAATGATAGTGTCTCAACAGATTGCAAGGTTCTACCAAGGACTAAATCCACCCTTGGACACTTGCCTTGAATCAATGAGACCAACAACTCTCAAAGATGCTCTTATGCAAGCAAAGCCTATGGCCAAAGAAATAGCTCGAAATGGCCAAAGGAACTGCCTAATAAACAACTATGGAGGGGCTACCCAAACCATGGTTTCGACATGGCCAATGCCAAGAGGGAATGGTAGAGCTAATGCAATCACCCAAGGATGGATAGGCAACATGAAATGCTACTAGTGTAGAAGATGAAGGGAAAATTTTCCCAACCGTCCTCAAAATCATAACCCAAACTAGGTTGGTGGAAGAGGTTGAGGGAACGACAACAACAACCTAGGCCGTGGACGTGGAAGAACAGCTGGTGCACGGGGAGTGCACGGGTAAATACCATGATTGGACAGCCCGAAGAATGCACAATAGGTGAAGAAATTGAATGGGAATCCATTCATGCTGCCATGGAAAGGAAAGGAGCAGACCACCAATGTTCAGTAATTCAATCTCCAACTACTTACAAGGGTACGTCTTTTATAATCTTGATGATTGATTGTGGTAGCACTCATTCCCTTCTTGCACCCAAAATAGTTAAAAGATTGCATCTAAAATCTAGGGGGACAAGGAAAATGATAGTAAAATTGGCTAACAAGAAGGAAATCGCCTCAATTGAAACTGTAGGGAAACTTCAATTTGAGTTAGAATGACATACAACTGAAGTAGAATTCTGAATCCTACCACTAGGATGCTACAATTGCATTTTGGGAATGGGTTGACTCAAGAATAACAAAGCCCAGATTCTATGTGCTGAAGAGGAAATAATCTTTCAAGACTTGGAAGGAGAAACCGTAAAGGCATATGGGAAAGCTAGAAGAACTAGAGTCCACACTAGCCAAGGCAAACCGACTCAGGAAAAGATTAAAGAAAGGTCAACCAATCTACATGATCTGGTTGAATAAGGTTGAAAAAACTAATGAAGGCACTCTACCTTTCTGGATCAATGACTTTGAGGATGTCTTTCTAGAAGAACTAACTAAACTGCCTCCAAATTGTGAGGTTGATCATGAAATAGAACTGGTTCTTGGAGCCAAACCAATATCAAAACGACAGTACAAAATGTCTATTCCTGAAGTTATTGAGCTTAAGGAGCAACTGAGGCAATTGCTGATAGAGCAAGGATTTATTCGCCCAAGTAATTCACCTTGAGCAGTGCATGTCCTCTTCGAGAAAAAGAAGTATGGAACACTTAGACTCTACATTGACTTCAGAGGACTAAACCAGGTTATGGTCAAGAACAAGTATCCCATACCCATGATAGATGAACTTTTAGAGCATCAACATGGAGCTAAGGTTTTTTCCAAGATTGATCCAAGGTCTGGATACGATCAAATCCGAATCAAAAGGAACAAGATATCCCAAAGACTACCTTCAGCACTAGGTATGGTCACTATGAATTTTTTGGTCATGCCATTCGGATTTGACTAATGCCCCAACCACATTCAACCATCTAATGCAAGACATCTTTCGACCATATCTAGATGATTCCATGCTAGTATTCATTGATGATATACTAGTGTACTCCAAATCAATAGAGGAACATGAAGGTCACTTAAAGATCGTCCTAGTAACACTCCATGAAAATCAGCTCTATGCCAAGATGAGTAAATGCATATTTCTCACTAACAAGATTGAATATCTTGGATACATTGTTTTTGCTAATGGAATCTTAGTAGACCCTACCAAAGTAAAAGATATCCTAGAATGGCCAATACGTAAGACAGTAAAAAAAAATATGAGGATTTTTGGGACTGACATGATGGTACTGAAACTTCATCAAAGATTATTTCCTCATTGCTACACCCTTGACAAATCTTTTGAAGAAAAATACAGTAATCATTTGGATCATTAAGCATCAAGAAAGCTTTGATAAGCTTAAAGAAGTTGTAACCAAACTCCCGGATTTCAATTAACCATTTGAGGTGATCACTAATGCAAGTGGACTTGCAATTGTTGGGGTGTTAGTACAATAAGGAAAACTAGTGGCCTATACTTCCAAAAAGTTGAAGCCCTACGAGTCCAACTATGTCACTCATGACCTTGAGTTACTCGTAGTAATCCATGCCTTGAAACTATAGAGACACTATCTATTGGGAAGGAAATTCATTTTAGTGACAGATCATAAAAGTCTTAAGTGGATCTTCACCCAAGTTGACCTAAACATGAGGCAAAGAAGATGGATATAGATACTGTAAGAGTTTGGTTTTGAAATCAAATATCGTCTAGGGAAGGACAACATTGTTGCAGATGCCTTAAGCTAAAAAGCCTTTCTTAATAGCATTGTCAAAGTTCAAAGCTTAAGAACCATATCCATACATGATAATCCTATACTTGAGCTTGTACGCCAAGCTATTTCTTAGGATAAGAAATATGAAGGACTCATGGCTAAGGTACTTCAAGGAGGAAGCTTTGACAAAGAAAGGTCTAAGATAAGGATTATTGTGGTAGCAATGGTTATCTATATTACCATGATCTCCTTTGTGTCCCAAAAGGACCAGAAGTGAAGGCCAAGATCTTATGGGGAGCACATGACAGCCCCATTGCAAGACATCAGGGGTATGCCAAGACACTCAATGCAGTTCTTAAGAGCTATCACTGGCCAAGATTGAAAAGGGATGTATTAAACTATGTAACTTAGTGCTTGACTGTTAAGAGTGGAAAAGGACTAAATTTTTGATTGATTTTTGTTGTTTTTAAGGTCTGAATGATTGATTTTTGATGGATTTAGAGTAATCTATGGTTGTTAATGAAAGTGTTTGAGAGTGTTTTGGATGATATTGATTATGTTTTGGAAGTTTATGATGATTCTCAGTGGAGATATGAAGCTCTATGATGTTCTAATAGGTTCTATTAAGGTTCTGATTGGTTCTGTATAGCTTCTGTATGAAGCATGGATTGATGATTGATGAAGATTGAGATCTTTTGAAAGCCTATTGAATAGTTTTTGATAGTATGTAATGGTTTGAGTATGAGTTATGAGGTTCTGATGACCTTCTGTAACCCTCTGTAGACCTTCTGTAGAGCCTCTGTCTCTGCTCTGTCTCTGTACTGTAACTGTACTGTAGCTGCTCTGGTACTATACTGTAACTGTTCTGTAGACCTTCTCTAAGTGTTCTGTAGAATGTATGTGTGACTTTAGGAAAGTTTTCTAACATTTTAAAGGATGAATCGAAGTTCAAAAGAGCTAAAGCAAGTGGAAGAAGCAACTGCTGAAGACTGAAGAGAAGATTGAGTGACAGTGACAATGACAGTAGTGAGCTGTGAAAAGACACTGTAGTGGCTCTGGTGACTCTTCATATCAGACATACCTCTTGGGAGGTGCATCCACGACCTAAGAAGGATTATTGAGAGTTATTATGAGAGTATTTTAGTAAGGAGATAATGTACTATTGATAGAGATTGAGAGAGAGAGTCAGAGATAGTCAATTCTATCAAAACAGTGTAACTGTATATGAGAGACTGAGAGAAAGAACTATGAAGACATTGAAGATAAATAATATGTGATTTATTTCCATTCAAAGATGGTGTATTCTTTTGTGTTCTTTTTTCTATTGATGGATTTTATGAAGATATTGAAGATTATGGTTGATTCAATCAAATCTGTGGGAGATATCTACTATGATGCTGCGTGAAGATTTGTTGTTTTCTTTGTTTTGGTTATCAGAAGAATGAAATAAAAGCTTATTGATGTTACAAGATAGATTTTCTTGCAGTAGAATCCCCTTTTCCTTGGTGTTCCTCTTGGGGCTCCATGTTTTTGGTGCGCAGCCGGGGAAACTTGCCATCAACAAGCATCAAAAGAGGCTCAAAATGAAGGAAATGGCATTGCCAAGAAGAGGAGAATTCAATGGAAGTTTGCAAAGTTCCTTCTTCCACTGAAGAGTTGGAGATTCTTATCATCAAAGCCGCTTTCCACTAGAAGTTCATCCCATAATGGTGCAAACATATCACCATCATGATGCATGCTCTATGTGGTGGACTGTTTCCTCTTCCTGTTGCAGAAACTTGCATCTTGGTGGCAAACTGTTTGTGAAGAGCAGGAACAGAGAGAATGACCATCCATGGAAGATTTGGCATTCATTGAGAAGTTTCCAGACATCATCAAGTGGGAGATTGTGAAGAAGCTTCAGGAGTCGTGGTCTGTGGAGGTTCACGAAGACAAGAAGGAAAAGAGTTGGAATTTGTTCATGGATGCTCAACAACAAGATACGTGGGATGCTTGGTGCACTGATAATCTTCTGTTTGTCCAATTAACAACCCATTGGAAGTTGGTAGACAGAGTGTTTTTCACAACAGACACTGTTGAAACCCTCAGAAGCTGGCATTATTATAATGACACAACAACGATCCTAAGAAGAATGAGTTTTGATACTTTCAGAATGGAATATCTTCCCCTCTATAGTGGTTTGAAAGCCGAATTTAGAGATGTTAAAAAGAAGGAAGTAGAAGAGATGTTGGCCAGAGAATCCTTCAAAGAGACTGAAGCCCTCTTTGATACTATCTTGTTGAGTACAGACCCACTGGTTGGAGCCAACCCCCTGATGAATGACGCAATCGAGAGGCAAGCATTAGAACGAGTCCAGAGGTACGCGAGAAGAGAGAAGGCAAAAATCAAAGCTGAGAACAAGCTTGCAACAGAAGCCTCCTTTGACGCCCTAAAAGCACTCTTTACAGAAGTCCCCATGGCGACTCAAGGTCCCCTTCCTAGTCAGATTCGTCCTAGAAATATTGATGATAGGCCAGCAAATGTAGTCCCATTGCCAGTTTTTAAGGGAGAGTACAATGAAGACCTTGATCTTCATATAGTAGAATTTATGGTAGCATGTGTGGCTAACAATGCCAGAACCCCTGAGCATTGGTTAGCAATGTTCCCCGTTACTTTCAAGGGCGCGGTGTTTCAGTGGTATGAGAGGCAAGCAGCAGGAACTTTTGGCACTTGGGACGACCTGAAGTTGGCCTTCCTCACTAAATTCAGGCGTGAAGCTTTTGAAGAGCGGATGTGAGAGGAGTTCATGAACCTAAGTCAGTCCTCTAGAGAAAGAGTAGAAGCTTATGTCTCACGAATGGAATCCATCTTGAAGAGATGGACTAACCAGAAGTTCGCAAGTTCGTGGAATTGAGAAGACTAGTCAATTTGCAAGCTACAGTGGAAGGTGCAAGATTGTATGACGAAGTTGAAGCAAGGCTGTCAATGACTCCAGGGAGAGGAGTCTTACCTCCTCCCATGCCTGGAATGGTATACCCACCAAATGCAGTCCCAGGGACAGTTTCCTACCCCTATCCCCAGATGCAAACAGTGCCGCAGTATAATGCACCTAACCCACTATGGTCACCGCAGACGACAGTGTCTAATGGTTCAACCACAACAGTAGTGGCCTTAAACAGTTCCTCCAATGGCGACTCAACAACATTGGAACCCTACCAACTGGAATCAACAACCCCAAGTCTCAATAGGAGCTCTGAATCAGAGCCAGAACAGAGGACCTTCTGGATCGATCCAACCAGTTTATGCAGTAATTACAGAAGCTTCCCAAAATCCTACTACAAGCACTTCAGGAGGTGAAAATCTAAAGGACTAGTTATCCAACTCAGTTGCAAGTATCAAGAAAGAGCTTCTGGATGTGATTATAGAGTAATTACAGACGCTGAAGTTGAATACTATCAATATATTCACTCCTGCGGGAGCTGGAAGAGATGTGATGCGCTCTAATACATGGTGCGGAAAGTGTCATCAAGCAGGACATTTAGCCACTGAATGTACCCAAAAACCAACCATTCCTGGAGCCTTTTGTTCCTACTGTTTGCGGAAGAACCATACAGAGGATATTTGCTCTCTGAAAGAGATGCATGAATGAAGACAGAAGGATGAAAATGCAAGATTTAACCTACTAGAATCTAAAATGAGAACACAGGATATTGGACCAAAGCCTAGGGAATTTGGTCCTAATTTTGGTCCAAGGAGGTTTCACTCTCAAAGTTACAGAGGCCGACAGTCTGGCGGTGGTCAGAGATCAGAGGTGGAATGTTATAGGTGTGGAGAAAAATGGTCATATCTCCCTGAATTGTCCAAACCCTAGACGACTTGTGGATTACAAGCCCTTATGCAGTCGTGAAGGCCACATTGCAAAGGGCTATCCAAGTCCAGCCCCTGTAAAGGCCAATGCCACTGATAGCCAACAGAAGGTGCAAGAGCCTGTCTCCAATTTGGTAGAGTTGGAAGTTGCTGCTGTTACGCACACCAAGAAGAAGGAACTAGTGGTTCAGAACGAAAATGATTCTCCTACCAAGTCTGTGAAATTCAACCTGCCAATAGAGGGATAGAGCAGTACAGAACAAAACAATGCAGTACCAATGCAGTGCCACAGAGAGCTACAGAGACAGTCCCAGAAATAGGACTAGAGGCCCAAGAGATAGATGATACAAAAGCACTTCCAAAAACAGAAGAAGTGCTAATGCTGCAATTATTAGAAGAAAAAGGAAATATGAAAATGGATGTAGCCCCATTCCCTAGCAGGCTGGAGAAGCTTGTGGATCCTATCAAAGATTATGACTTGGTAAAAGACTTAGACACTTTTAAACCAAAGAGTCACTGTCACCAATAGGGACTTGTGCAGATAGTGAGGTTCTTCCGGCGATGGAAGAATAGTCCTCACGGAGATCAACAACGATAGGGGTGTACTACTAAAACATATATGAAATGTAGCTTCTAAAGAAATTTTGTAAAACCTTGGTTATAATGGATCCCATGTAAAATGTTATGAATATGAATACAGACTTTTTGGTGCATCTTATTTTCGTTTATTTGCTTGGCCCCTTTTCCCATTTCCCACCATTCTAATTTATCCTATTCCCACTAATGCATACATTTTGCATAGTAGCGAGCCTGGCACTCTTTTACACAGACTCGGGGGCGCTTCCACATTTTAATGGTGCGCCTCTTCCTCTTTCGTTACCGTGGCCCAACACCGAAGCCTCTTGAGGGTCATGTCCGAACATTTGAATTTTGTCCGAACATTTGAATTTTTTAGGGATTGGTTGCCAATCAAGGCGCCTTTTTCTGCTTTTGTCCAGAAGCTAGTGCGGGAGATTATGGATGACATGCTGATTAAGAATAGCAGGAGGCACTTCCCAAATGGATCATGCTTGTAACAACCCAATCCTTGGATTGCCCAAGCCCTCCTTTCACTATAGGAAGCTATCGAAGCTTATATCATCGACTTATTCAGAGACTCGGTCTATACAGTTGAAATATTTGTAAAGGATATAAGAGGTTCTTCAGCTTTGCATTGTAGGCTTGCTATCCACCATCACCATCAATAGTTAAAAAGAGAGCTCTTGAACAAATTATTCAACCAGCATGAACTCATCACATACAAATTATTACAACACACACACAAACACAACCATCTGAATGACACCTCCAAAAAGAGATATATATATCATTAAGAATTATCCAAAATACATTGCAAAGGCATCAATGAAGGTGATCCCTTTTGAAGGCTTGGTGATTATGAAAACGATCCGTGGAGAAGGACTCATCCATAAATGTTTTGGGAGGATTTTGAAAGAACTGAAGGTAGCACATTCTTTCTAGCAAAACAAGGTATCTGCTAGGTAGACAAAGGGCATGAAAATATAGGACATCCAACTGTTAGGAATCAATGTTCACATTGACTTCATATGCCGACCTATTCTTTGAGAAAAGTTGGAAACACCCTTGGGCGTAGGGTAAAAGAAAAGAAAAAAAAAACAATAAAATAAAATAAAACTGTTATGGGAGAAAAGGAAGCAATTCCCTATCATAATAGGCCTCGTTCCAAAACCAAGTGGCACATACCTTGGATTGGAAGCTGGCTGTGGAAAAGGTGGTAACACCCTGCAGTCGAGGATCACCAAATATCTAGCCACCCTCCCCTTGGCCTCCTTTTGGTCTGATGCAACAGAGTAAATATATCAATCATGGGACAAAAGGACTTCGGTCCCTGATAGAAAGATGCTTTATTTCAGATGCATTGATTGATGGAGGCTCATCAGCAAACATAATGACAGATATGACATTGAAGGACTTAGGGCCGCAAGGGATTGAACCTACACAGTGCCTTATCAGATTGGCAGACCAAAGCAGAGTCAAACTGTTGGGCATCCTCCCATATGTAAAAACAACCCTTGCAGGAAGAGACTATTGGCTGACATACCTGGTGGTCAAACCAAATTTTTATGGGACCTCATACCCTCTACTGTTGGGAAGACCTTGGCTTTTTGAAGCAAGAGTCAGGACGGACTGGTTCAAAGGAACCCTAACCCTAGGCAGAGGACCTAACAAAGTGGTGTTGAAGTTGTACGGATCACAAAAAGGCAATGGATCCACATCCATTGAAGTCATAACTGACTCCTTCAATAAGGTAACAGATGGTACAACAGGAGATGAAGAGGCTATTAAGCATATCTTTTCTAAGAAAACAGAGACATGATCCCTAACAGTGGGTAATGTAAGCCAACTGCCAAGGGAAGTAAAATCCTTGTCCATGAGTGAATACCTCTTGCCTCAACTAGAATTAACTTCTGAAATCACCTCTGACAGTAAAATAGAAGCATGGATGTACTATTCTCCCTGTTACATGACAGTTGCAGAGATAGTACAGATGCAGAACAGTTACAAAGAAGAGACAGAGCAGAGACAGTATAGAGGCAAAACGGATATAGAGCGGATACAGAGACAGTAACAGATACAGAGCCAAAGCTAGAGGCAGAGGCAGAAGCAGAGTCAGAAGCTGTGACAGAAGCATAAGCAGATGCAGAGGCAGAAGGTATGTTCTTCTCCTACAGAGCCTCTACAGAAGTAGAGACAGGGCCTCTAGAGGAAGAGGATGAAAATGATGAGGAAGAAAATGAAGCAGGTTATGAAAGTGCAGATGAAGAATTTCCTCTGATAGAGGATGATCTTGTTGATGTCAGAGGCCGAAGATCTCAGGGTGCTGGGTGGAATGACCATGGTTCCATTTGGGTTGACCAATGGACCACAAAGTATGCAGAATCTGTATAAGCAATGGATTAGAGGCATAAAATTTAAGTTCACCGGTGGCTCCTGTCGCCCTGACCATTCAGTCCAGAGAAAAGATGATGATGATGCTCCTTGTCAACAGAAGCTAGAGCCATCAGAGCCATGGATCATAGAAGGTCCGTGCTATGTGACATTCCTGGACGTATCCTCTGAAGATGAATATCTAAGTCCAGAAGAAATCATCACTCATACAGAAGTAAACAAAGCTCTGATATCCTTCGAGCAACCTCAACAAACAACTAAGTCATCTGTTCAGAAGGAGGACATTGGTTCTAGCGGAACACCAGACGAGGATAATACTCTCTTGAAAGAGTCACGCCTCTATCCAAACGCAATCCGTGGGACATATATCTGCGAAGTGGAAGATGAAAGACAAGTAACGTTCTTGGATACTCAAGGTACCGAACATCACCTGAAAGTGGGTCTCAATCTTCTAGAAGAAGAACTAGTGGTCCTCCGAGACCTACTCAAAGAGAACTTAGACGTGTTTGCTTGGTCATATAAAGATCTAAAGGGGATTGATTCCACAGTATGGCAACATCACATTGACCTAGAGCCTGACGCCAAACCTGTAAGGCAAAGACAAAGATGTATGAATCCTAATTACTCTGCTCTAGTGAAGGCTGAATTATTGAAACTTCTTGAAGCAGAGTTCATTTATCCTATGGCTAACAGTGAATAGGTTTCGCCCATTGTGGTAGTACCTAAGAAGACGGGAAATTTCGAATATGTGTGGACTTTCGAAAGCTCAATTCAAAGACGAAGAATGATCATTTCCCTATCCCTTTTACCAACCAACTATTGGACACGATGACAGGCCATGAGCTATATTCCCTCTTGGATGGATTCAGTGGATATAACCAAGTCCAAATCGCAGAAGAGGACCAATCCAAAACAACCTTCACCACAGAATGGGGGACCTATGCCTATAGAAGAATGCCATTTGGGCTCTCTAATGCTCCTGCCGCCTTCCAACGAGTAATGATGGCTGCCTTCCAAAATCATCTGCATGATTTCATCGAGGTGTATCTTGATGACTTCTGTGTCTATAGTTTGATCCGAGATCACTAGGGATACCTAGAGCAATGTTTTGACAGATGCCGCGAGTATGGGATTTCTCTCAACCCCGAAAAATGTGTCTTTGGCGTCTCCTCAGGAGTTCTTCTGGGCCATATTGTCTATGCACAAGGGATTGCAACAGACCCGGTGAAGATTGAGAAGATTGATGCCTTAACAGCACCAACAAACCTCAAGCAATTGAGAGGATTTCTTGGCCATGTGGGCTACTACAGAAGATTTATTACACATTTTGCAACCAAGGCAGCCCCTTTGCACAAGCTCCTAAGGAAAGAAGCTGATTTCCTATGGACTGATGAGTGTGAAGAAGCCCTTAATACCCTAAAACAGTGCCTTATCCAAGCACCTATCTTGGGGCCTCCTGACTGAATGAAGGAATTCCATGTGCACACAGATGTATCAGTTGAAGGGCTAGGTGTTGTCCTATGTCAAAAGGGCCCCTCTAAATTAGATCAAGCAATTTATTATGCAAGCCGAAAGGTCACTGATAGGGAACATAACTACACAATGATAGAGCTTGAATGCTTAGCAATGGTGTTTGCACTGGAGAAGTTTCGACACTATTTATTGTCAACGCATTTCAAGTTCTATGTGGATCATGAAGCCCTGTCCTTCCTGATGAACAAAGCCGATGTTAAAGGACGACTGATGAGATGGTTGCTCCTTTTCCAGGAGTTTGATTTTGAAGTGGTCACTAAGCCTGGCCATTCCCATATCCTAGTTGATCATCTATCATGGATCCCTCAAATAGAAGAAGAGGAACAGGATGATCCAAACCTTTCTGATGCTTCCTTGTTTCTAGTTGAAACAGTTACTCCCTGGTATGCAGACATAGCCAACCTCCTGGCAACTCAACAGTATCCTCCTGGTATCTCAAGCCGTGAGAAGAAGAAGCTTCTGTTAGAATTAGCCCCCTACACTTTGCTAGGCGATGCACTGTACAAGAGAGGCAAAGATGAAGTGCTGCGAAGATGTGTTGCAGGGGATGAAATCGGTATAGTATTGAAAGCATGCCATGATGAACTATGTGGTGGACACTTCGCAGGAGAAGCGACAGCCAGGAAGGCTCTATTAGCAGGATACTGGTGGCCGACCCTCCACAAGGACGCATATGACTACTGCAAAAGATTTGATTCCTGTCAGTGAATGGGGAAACCCACCAAAATAAGTGCCATGCCACTGCAACCCATTCTTCCCCTAAAGCTATTCGAGAAGTGGGGGATTGATTTTGTGGGTCCCATTGATCCACCCACCAACGGAAGCAGAACAGATACATCCTAGTATATACAGATTATGTCACAAACTTGGTGTGAAGCTAAAGCCCTGAAGCGGGACGATGGTAACAACGTAGCCCTGTTCATGTACGAGAATATTATCACCCGTTTTGGCAGTCCTCTTGAGCTGGTAAGTGAAAGAGGTACTCATTTCCTTAACAAAATCATGGAGGAGCTGACAGAGCTATATAAGATCCGCCATCGCAAGTCCACTCCTTATTACCCCAGAGCCAATGGCCAAGTTGAAGTCACCAATCGCATCCTTTGCTCGATCCTGACAAGAACGATTGCCGCACATCGTCGCGACTGGGACGATCAACTTACAGAGGCCCTCTGGGCATACCAAATCTCTCATAAGGCAGCTATAGGACAGACCCCTTTCCAGCTAGTGTATGGGACAGAAGCCGTCTTTCCTATTGAATTGGAATTGCCATCTTTACGAGTGGCAGTTAAAGAACACTTGGGAGATACTGAGTCACTACAACGCCATTTCTTGCACTTGGAATGCTTGGATGAGATACGGCGGATGGCCCTACAGTGCATGGATGAGATACGACGGATGGCCCTACAGTGCATGGAAACCACTCAAGCACGACGCAAGGCCTATCATGATAGTTTCATCAAGCATAAGGAGTTCAAAGAAGGTGATATTGTTCTAGCCTATGATTCAAGATTCGGCAAGTTTCTTGGCAAGCTTCAACAACGGTGGATGGGCCCGTACAAGGTACTTGCAGTCAATCCTAACGGCTCTGTTTAGGTGCAGACCGTTGATGCCTCTGATGATCCTTTCCTCATCAATGGCTATCGCGTGAAGATGTACTTTCCTCCCTGGGGATCTTGGCAATCACAGTCGACCTACCCTTTCCCTTTTGGGTGTCGCATTGTCCTTCTCGTCGTACTTTTGATAGCCCTTATGATTCTCCTCATGAGGCGGTCTCGTTCTGCTACCCCCTCGGCAGAAACATCTCAACGCGATCTTGTTCTCTTCTCGTCTGATCCAACAACGATTGCGAGGTTGGTCCTGATACATGGTATGTCTACCATTCTCTTTCTTAACCAAAAAAAATAAAAATAAAAATAAAAGATTAAATAAAACAACAATAAACAAAACTATTATGGGAGAAAAGGAAGAAATTCCTTGTCATAACAGGCCTTGTTCCAAGAAAAGGTGGAAACAACCTTGGGCGGGAAGCTGACTATGGAAAAGGTGGTAACACCCCGCAGTTCAGGATAGCTAGCTCACCAGCAGAACCTTTTCAGCAAGTAATTTGAAGCCGCCTCCCTTGGTGCGTTGTCTCTGCAACATCAGTCTGTCTGCCCTTCTTAATAGACGACTCTTCTTACAAATCATTGGAGTATGAGACTTGTAGGCTACCTCCCTGGGTACGCCTCCTCCTCAAGATCCTGATGACAATAATAGCCGATACGATCTTCATCACCAACCCCTTGAGTGATGTGAGCTTTCATCCTAACAGGATGGGGATGTGAGTATGGGTTGCCTTCTATATCTTTCAACAGAGCATGAGACACAGGGTGGGGAGAGTGATCAGTCTTTCCCTTTAAATCAAATGAGAGGTGAGATGTGTGAATGGAGTGTTGCATGCACGGGATGGGCCTCTCAATGCACAATGCACAATTTGTTCCTGTGCACTGCACCATAAGGCTCCCTGGCCTTCCTTCTTGCACTATATGTTGGCACATGGCGGGATGCACAGTTGCACCATCAAATGCGAACAAGGCATACAACCTTTGCACAAGTGACCGTGAGGATTACATCAATAGGTTTCAGGAATGGACTGCCCTCTGTATCTATCAAAAACCGAGCGTGAGACAGAGGGTGGGCTGAGTGTGACTGGTGTTTCTTCAATCATTTATCGAGAGGTGAGGATTGAGAGACGTTACGACAATTGGAGTTAGGTACGTTCCTGTTTCCCTATGCACCCACGGGATGGGTCTCTACCATCAGCATAGGACACATAATTCTGTTCTGTACACTACACTGCAAGGCTCCCTGGCCTTTCTCCTTGCACCTATGCCAGAGGGGTTTGATGCACTGTTGCACCATCAATGTGCACCCTGGCACACTCCCTCTGCACCATTCCCTTGTCGATTCCTAAACCAGGTGTGAGCTCTGGGTTTTCATCGTTATTTTCTTCGAGTGATGTTAGTCATGGGGCGAGTGACTGCTCTTTCATTCCATTTGAGTGCTCGTGAGTTGAGTGCAATATCCCTCGCCATCAACGAATTTCCTGTGATTCCTTCAACCGGCTACCTCCTTGGGTGCTGCCACATGGTCCTTGCCATGAAGGATGAAGGACGTGTGCTGTGAAGACACCTTGTTAGCTCCTGCAGTCGACGACACAAGACGCAACCCCAATAGTCGACATTTCTCCTCGGCAATATGGGCCAAGTTTTTCTAATCCTACAACTTTTGCTTCTCAGTGACGGTCATGTCTTAAGTATGGGGATGTTTGTGTTTGGTCCGATGTGTGGTACTTGGTCCTTGATGTTCGGTTTACCCTTCCTACTAAGGTTTTAAGTGTGGGGACGCTTCCCTGTGCGTTGATGATGCATACCCCCATGCATATACCCTGTTTTGATCATGCATCTATGCCATGACTTCATTTTACCCTGATGGGGTCCCTTCACCACTCCTCTGTTCTATTTCACCCTATCCCCGGGGTTGTTTCTTTACCATTTGCCCTTATTCTTGGTTTTGCGCTTCTTTCATATGAACGGATCTTACATTCATTAGAATCCCAATCCAACCTTACAGCCCTATTTGTCCCTTTGAACTACCTATTTTTCCTTTTTACCGACCCCTATTCCGACAGACGGTTCTCAAGTTATTAATTTTGAAGCAATTCCCGTAAATTGAATGGTTTTCCATGTGAACGCATTTTTATTGCTTTTGATGTGTCAAGTCTGTCCTACCCATCCCCCTGACATTTTTCCTTCTTATTCCATGTCATTCTGATGCACGGTTCATCTGTTATTAATTTTTACGGATTTTGAGACTTTTTTGTGCTTATTTTTCACATTTTTCCATGTGAACTTGCCCTATTTTCACCGAAATTCTAGTTTGACTTGACAACCGTGTCCTGCTAGCCTTTCCCCCACTTTTTCCTTTTTCCTCTCCCCTCTTCCGACTATTGGATTTTTAGTTATTCATTTTTTCGAGCGTTTTTTGGTGTGATTTTTATGTTTTTTCCACGTGAACCCCTCCTATTTTCCCCCAACTAAGTTTTGATGCACCAGCCTTGTGAATCCCTTTCTTTTGGACATTTTTCCTTTTTACTATCCTCTATTCCGGTGCATGGTTCTTCTTGTATTAATTTTCGAGTCCATTTTCAAGCCCATTTTTGGGGTTTTTTCCATGTGAACGCGTCCTATCTCGATCGAAATAGTGTTTTATTACAATACGGTTGTTGGACACCTTGTTCTGCACAGTTTTCCTTTTTTTTGCACTTCGTTTCGATACACGGATTTTTCGATATTAATACCCATATATGTTTTCAGGTTTGTTTTTATGTTTTTCCCATGTGAACACCCTGCTTTTGCCTCGGACCCGGTGTTGCATGTTTCCATCCTTTTCCCCTTGTCTCCGGGCACATTTTTCCTTTTTACGGATTTTTGATCCGACAAACGGTTTGGATTTTATTAAATTTTCTTCATTTTTCTCATATGACCGCGTTTCTCGTATTGCGTGTGAACGCGCCTGTTTCTAGTTTTATGCGCTTCGGGATGCCCCCGTGGCGTTTGTGGCTCACGTGTCACCATCCCCGCCCGTTTGATCCCATCACTGTAAAAAAAAATTTATGCTTGCCCCGTGCATGTGCGCGGGACGGGGGTGCGTTATTTTGCCCATCCTTATTCAATTTCTTTTAATTATTTAAAAAAAAGAAAAAAAAACAAAAACACACACATACAAAAATCCAACACCCCACAAACCACATATATACAATTACACTTTTAAAAAAAATAGAAATTAATTTAAACAACATAAATCATACTCACACATTTAAAAAAATCATAGTAATCCTAATAAAACCACCAAATAAACAACAAAAATAAAAACAAGAACAGAAAAAAAGAAAACATAAAAAGAAAAAGAAAAAGAAAACAAAAACAAGCAAAGAAAAACGAAAAAAGAAAAAAAAACTTACATTCTGTCGTTTCCTCCGCGCGTCTTCTTCTCCTTCCTCTTCCTTCTTCCCCCTCTTCCTCTTCCTCCTCCCCCTCCTCCCCCTTTTCCTCCTTCCCTCTCCTCCCCTGTGACCCTGGAACTCCGCCCATGCTACTGAGACGCCGTGCAGCCGATCGTTGGAACACCGCCCTCGCCCTGTCGCGCCACCCTGGAACTCTACCCCTGTCACTGAGACGCCCTGCTGCCAATTGCTGGAACGCCGCCCTCGCCCTGTCGCGCCATCCTGGAACTCTGCCCCTGCTGTTGAGACGCCCTGCTGCCGATCGCTGGAACGCCGGCCTGCCCCTTCTGCCGCCACGCTAGTCGTCGGTGCCACCATCCTCCTCCTCCTCCTCCTCCACCACCACCACTAGCAACCTCCCCCTCTTCTTCCTCCTCCACTTCCCCCTCCACCACCACCACCCTTCTGGTTAGTATTAATCTAACCTTAGTTCCTAATTCACCTAACATTAGTTAAAAGTTACCCTAACCCTAGTTAGTTCAACCCTGGTTAGTTCAACCCTAGTTAGTTCAATGAACCTAGCTTAACTAACCCTAGTTAGTTTAACTAACCCCCCCCCACTAACCTTAGTTAGCTTAACTAACCCCCTCCACTAAACCTGGTTAGTCCCCACCCTAACCTAGTTAACCTAGTTAGACTGACCTAACTAGACTAGACTGACCAGACCTGACTAACCAGACCATACTTAACTGACCTACCCAGACTTAACTGACCTACCTAGACTAACCATACCTAATTGACCTAACTTGACCTAACTTAACGAACTAAACTAACCTAACTAACTTCATTGATTTACTCAACTAAATTAACTTCATTGACTTTATCAGACTAAGCTAACCTAATTCACTTAATCTGCTCAGTTAGCCCCCGTTCCTGCTTTTTCTCTTCCATTCTTTTTCCGCTGAGTACGAGTGTGCTAGCGGGCGTTCACACGCGAGGAGTGCTTCGGACTTGTCCGTGCGGTGGAGTATTGCAGCCCGCCGTTCACACGCAGTCATCCTTCGTTGTTCACACGCAGCTCGGGTACTGCCTTGTATTTTCCAACCCGCAAATATATATAAACAAAAAACACATAAAATTTTTAAAAATTCATTTAAAATAAAAAAATACAAAAAAACTAAAAATTTACCAATATTGCTAAAATTATTTGGAATATTTTTAAAAGTGAAAATTTTAACAAATAAATTGCAAACAATTTAAAATCTGAAAATTCATCCAAAATTACATGAAAAATGAGTAAAATTCATTAAAATTTAGTAAAAATTCAGAAATAAAACCAAAAAATTTACAAAAAATTCCACAAATCCCCTACCCCTTTTGCCACTAAATTATCAATTAAAAATGCTTCCATAAAAGGCAAAAATATTATTTGAAGCCAAAAAAATCCTAATTTTAATACTACACTTCATAAAAATTCATTTTAAATCCTAAAAATTAGCTGAAAATCATGGATGAATTAAAATACATTATGGGTACTTACTAGATGGCTGAAAATTCACTCTTACACTTCATAATATATCCATGTGTTATATATCTTGATTTAATTATTTAAAAAAATACACAACAGAAAAAATTAAAAAAATAACAAAACAAATAAACCAAACCAAACAATATACACAAAACAAACACACCCAAAATACAAATGAAAAAAAAACCATAAACAAAAAAAATAAAAAATAAAAATAAAAATAAAATAAAAATCAACAAAAATACTAAGATGCTTTATTTTTTTTAGTTTAGTGGTCTTTGTTTTGTTTGACTTGATTCATTGCATTTGGGAGACTACTACATGCACCTTCAGTCCATTGCATACATACCCTTGCCAGGTATTTATTTTGTGAGTTTTATTTATTTTTATTACCCCCTTAACCACAATTAATTGCTAAAATGAACTATATTCATCCACTTTTCCACACGCATTTGCGCTAAATACACAATTTAATAATTTTGAATCAACCAGTCGTTCACTTTGCATGTGCTACGTGTGCTTAAGAGACACCTTAATTTTTAATAAAAATGAACCAGGCGTTAGAAAAAAGCACTCACTAGCAAAAAAGCACTCCATATCACTATTAATTTTTAATTAATGAATTTGCATTTAGAGACCCAGTCTGGGAATCGTAGTCTGGGTTTTGATAAAGCACCGTTTCACCCTAATAATTTGTAATTAAAATTTTAAGAAGGAACCACCGTTTTCTTATTAAGGTTGATAACCTAATAAAATGTCACCTATTGTTAATAATTTCTTAAAATGAACCCTTCATTAAAATAATTCCCCCTCACTGCACTTTTTCTCCCTTTTAATAAACATGCTTCGTGGGATGGGCGCGTAAAGTCTTTTTAGTTGAAATTGATGGTCAAGATTATGGTCAGGTCTTGATTTACATTTTTATGGTATTATGGTTTGTCTATGTGTTACGATTACGGGTACAGTTTGCAGCTTTTTCTTTCTTTCTTGCCTGATATGGGATTTTGGGTGCCTGTTTGTTGTATCGCATGAAGTTTTTGGTTGCATATGTGGAGAGGTCATGCCAAATTTTTTCTAGGATGTTGGTTGTTTGGGGTGGTAAATGGGTTAGCTACGTTTATGTATGTATGTCCTTCTTTTTAAATGATTCCTTTTTAATAGCCCTTTGGTTGTTTTGCAGGCATTCTTTGTAATTGTCTGTATTGTGGTGTGTGTGTTTTCCATCTGAATGATATCTCACGCTCCTCCTCCTATCCAGTATGTCCCGCTTGTCAATAGGGATTATTCTTCCCTGCTGGCTTTTGAGCCTATAACGAAAGC
Organism: Lygodium microphyllum; assembly: GCF_053477565.2. Taxonomy (NCBI): domain Eukaryota; kingdom Viridiplantae; phylum Streptophyta; class Polypodiopsida; order Schizaeales; family Lygodiaceae; genus Lygodium; species Lygodium microphyllum. The sequence continues at coordinate 7,010,032 of NC_141164.1, read as the reverse complement.
AGGACTTGCGACTTTCGTGGCTGCTTCATTCCCCTTGATTCCAGATGATCCATCCTTGTGTGATGAGTTCCTTGCCTCATACAGCAAGAAGTCTGGACTGGTTCATGGTGCTTCCATGATATTGACACCCCGAGGGTTAGGGAAGGCTTTGTCTCTTCTCTATATAGGAGAGTCCTTTGTTACAGCTAGACAATTATTCTCCAATGATGAGATTTTCAAGCTATTACAGAAGTAGACCAAGGAAATTCTGGATGTCAAGAAAGTGATCAACACTTCAGGAGTATCTTTTTCCATGATCACTGATCCTCTGTGGAAGTTGGTCTGCCAGTTTCTCCAAGACAGGTTTATGCCTGCCAAAACACCATCCCATTATACTTGTCCAAAGAGCTCTTCACAGCTTCTAGGATGGTATTAAAAGGGGTAGCTATTGATTGGAGCACTTATCTGCTTACAAAGATGGACCAACATTTCGTCAAAGTAACCAGAGGAAATGTTACAAATGTTACCTATGGATCACCTTCTCCATTTCCTCTGGTTACTTTGATCACCTCCTCCATTTCCTCTGGTTACAAATGTTACCTATGGGTCATCTCCTCCATTTCCTCCATTTCCTCTCGTTTCGTCAAAGTAACCAGAGAAAATGTTACAAATGTTACCACCTTCAGAAGAGTTAGAACATATTGATATAGAGTATCTTGATTCCCCTCCTCCACTGGTCATTCAGCGAAAGCGCTTGAAGCGTGTGGCAGATAAAACTCCTTCAGTTCTTCCTTCAGTCACAATTCATGCTACATTTGGCAGTGACCTCCCTGCTTATCTCACATGTAACAATTTGTTCAGAGCACATAGAGAGGGTTCTTTGGACATATCAATCCCTTCACTAAACAGTCTAGTGTCGGGAGATGCCATTCCATTCCTCAGTAAAGACATTCAGAGTTCAATTGAACTTTCAGTGACAGCTTGTGTTCAACAGCTGTATGCTTCCTTTTATGAAGAACTGATGCAGTCCAAAGACCAGTTGCATAAGGCAACATCAGAGTTAGCCTCTGCTAAAGACACACTTGCAGATCTGTTTAAGCAGATGGAGCAACAAACCCAAATGATTGAGACTCAAAGACAAGAGATATCGAAGAGATATCTTCTTTGAAGATTCATCTAACATAGACTCAAGCAGAGGTCACTAAAATCTCAAAGCAGAAAGAGAGAATATCCAAAGAAGCTCAAGAGTTTAAGACTCTTTTAGATGCAAAACTCTCAGCCTTACAGACTGCTCATGACATAGTGGAATCACAAGCTTCCCAAATCAAGCAGTTGCAAGACCAACTGACGCAGTCACGGTCTGTTCCTCCAAGCCCCAATGTTCCTCTGATTCCTTCTCTCTCTAAGCAGGACTTGTCAGTTCTCCAGAGACATGCCACATTGTGCCCTTTGTTCCAAGATAAGGTGGAAAGATTGCAGTCCAAGATGGATTTCTTATGGTTGACATTTGAGCATTTCTAGGAGTATGTTCCTCCGGACCATTCTTTCTTTGTCCACTATCAATTGCAAAAGTTGGCCTTTTACATGAAGCTTTCAACGATGGATCTTCCGCTTCTAGAGGATGGTTGGAGTGGGGCTTGGTCTCTTGAGTTGCTGAAGTGGTCCGTATGGTGTTTGAAGATTATGTGACGATGGATACCATGTTGCTATCATATATGTATCTACGGGGTGATCTGTTGATTCCAGGTGAAGCAGATATGGCCTGTATGTGGGGGACGTGGTTTTGCAAGCTGTTTTGTATGTCAACTATTTGGAGTTGTAGATATATTACATGTTCTAGTGTTACTCCTCAAAAGTGGCTACTTGCCCTAACAATTCCTGGCACTCAATGATTGATTTTGTGGTCCTAAATCAACGTCGGAAGACAACTTCTACCTATGTACAGAGCACTAACCAACTGAGGGTGGATCTCTTAGCTCATCTTTCCAAAAACCATCCATTTGATTCAACCTTTTTTTATTCCTACCAAAGAAGATATGTCTTAGGTCCCTCTGTTCCTAGCCTATTATACTACCAACAAATGGCTCATCGCTATGATATCTATCTTTCCCTTTATCAAACCAATTCAACAGAAATCTTAGCTCTTCTTTTCCAACCTCAATCTTTTCCTCAAATTCCCATATTTACATATTGTTCTTTTATCGAAGATAGAGTATTTTTCCCTTCTCCACCATGCCCTTCTCTCCATCTATGCATATACCTTCTACTTTTTCTATTTATCAATTAACACCTTTCCTAACTAATTCCCTTAAATTTTTAGCCACTCCTTCTTTAACTTATTCCTCCTTTTATGATTTTTCCTATCCATCTCTTCATCCTCTTTTACTTATTCCACTTCCATCTCTTGCCACTTCTATTTCTCAACCCCCTCAGTTGGTTAGTGACTACGAAGGATTTGATCAGTAGATTCCCAGAAGAAGAGGATGGAGCTCGACTGATTCTCTTACAGGACCTCAAATAAACTGGCCAATAATTCCAGGAGATTGGACAACGTCCAGTCAAGCATACCAAAACTACCTTCATTTTGCTCACCAATATTCACAATCTCTAGATCCTTCAGTGAGACTGACAGCTCATTTTGCATGATATCTAGCATATATGCATAGGCATTCCCATAATGATCAAAAGGCCATTCCAAAACTTTGTATGAATGTCAATGTGAACATTGACTCCCACCAGTTTGATGTCCTGTATTTTCATGCCCTATGTCTACCTAGCAGATACCTTGTTTTGCTAGAAAGGATGTGCTGCCTGCAGTTCTTTCAAAATCCTCCAAAGACATTTGTAGATGAATCCTTCTCCATGGATCGTTTTCGAAACTACCAAGCCTTCAAAAGGGATCACCTTCATTGATGCCTTTGCAATGTATTTTGGATGTTTCTTAATGATATATATCTCTCTTTTTGGAGGTATCATTCAGATGGTTGTGTTTGTGTGTGTGTGTGTGTTGTAATAATTGTATGTGATGAGTTCGTGTTGATTGAGAATAATTTGTTTGAGAGCTCTTTTCAAACTATTGATGGTGATGGTGAATGGAACACCCATGGTGCAAAGCTGAAGAGAACCTCTCATATCTTTTACAAATTTGTTATGACTTTTTAAATGATTAATCAGATGAGTTAATGAATAGCGGAAGTTTTCCTTTAGTATTTTTTCTCAAGATACAAGTAATAAGTTGGGGTCGTGGTTTGGAGAGATTATTGAAGATCCTATGGAAGATAAAATTGAGCTCTTTAGTGAACTTATATTCTTCTTTTCCTTAGGTCGTGAGGACGCTTCCTTTCTAAGTGTGGGGATATGTTGAGAGTGGAAAAAGACTGAATTTTTGACTGATTTTTGTTATTTTTGAGGTCTGAATGATTGATTTTTTATGGATTTAGAGTGATGTATGGTTGTTAATGAAAGTGTTTGAGAGTGTTTTGGATGATATTGATTATGTTTTGGAAGTTTATGATGATTCTCATTGGAGATATGAAGCTCTATGATGTTCTAATAGGTTTTGTTAAGGTTCTGATTGGTTTTGTATAGCTTCTATTTTGTTCTGATTGTCTTCTGTATAAAGCATGGATTGATGATTGATGAAGATTGAGATCTTTTGTAAGCCTATTGAATATTTTTTGATAGTATGTAATGGTTTAAGTATGAGTTATGAGGTTCTGATGACCTTCTGTAACCCTCTATAGACCTTCTGTAGAGCCTCTGTCTCTGCTCTGTCTCTATACTGTAACTGTACTGTAGCTGCTCTGATACTGTACTGTAACTGTTCTGTAGACCTTCTGTAATTGTTCTGTAGAATGTATGTGTGACTTTGGGAAAGTTTTCTAACCTTTGGAAAGGATGAATCTAAGTTCAAAAGAGCTAAAACAAGTGGAAGAAGTAGCTGTTGAAGACTGAAGAGAAGACTGAGTGACAGTGACGGTGATAGTAGTGAGCTGTGAAAAGACACTATAGTGGCTCTGGTGACTCTTCATATCAGACATACCTCTTGGGAGGTGAATCCACGACCTAAGAAGGATTATTGAGAGTTATTATGAGAGTATTGTAGTGAGGAGATGATGTACTATTAATAGAGATTGAGAGAGAGAGTCAGAGATAGTCAATTCTATCAAAATAGTGTAATTGTATATGAGAGATTTAGAGAGAAAACTAGGAAGATATTGAAGATAAATAATATGTGATTGATTTCCATTCAAAGATGGTGTATTCTTTTGTGTTCTTTATTCTATTGATGGATTTTATGAATATATTGAAGATTATGGTTGATTCTATCAAATCCGTGGGAGATATCTACTATGATGCTGTGTGAAGATTTGTTGTTTTCTTTATTTTGGTTATCAGAAGAATGAAATAAAAGCTTGTTGATATTACAAGATAGATTTTCTTACAGTAGAATCCCCTTTTCCTTGGTGTTCCTCTTGGGGATCCATTGACTTGTCAAAGAGTCCAGGCAGAAAGGATCAAGATGCGTGGAGAGTTACAACCCTTGGACATTCCAAAAATGAAATGAGAGTCAATAAGTATAGACTTTGTTATTGGATTACCTACTGCTATTGGTAGATATGATTCCATCATGGTAGTGGTTGATAGATTGACAAAAGTTGCACACTTGATCCCAGTCAAAACAACCTATAAGTCATCTAACATTGCTCGAGTCTTTATCAAAGAAGTATTTATGTTACATGGATTGCCAAAGATCGTAATCAATGACCAAGACTCCAAGTTATCCTCTAAGTTTTGGACTTGCCGATTCCAAGCAATTGGAACACAACTATGCTTCAGTACTACTTATCATCCTCAAACTGATGGCCAAACTGAGAGGGTGAACTAGACTATTGAAGATATTCTAAGGTCTTATTGTGGCAAAGAACCGAGACGGTGGATTGAATATCTATCTTTGGTGGAGTTTACTTATAACATTGCCTTTCAACAAACAATCAAGATGTCGTCATTTCAAGCATTGTATGGGAAAGAATGTCGTATACCTCTAAACTTCTCAGATTCTACTCTCAAGGTAGAGGCTTATAAGGCTATGCTTGAAGAGATGGACCAACAAATCCAATTGATCCGACATGACATTCAAGCAGCTCAAGATCAGCAAAAGCCCTATGAAGATCTTGAAAGATCCATAAGAACATTCAAGGAAGGTGACATGGTGTTTCTAAGGGTAAGGCTCGAAAAGAGCTCATTATCCTTGGAAAAATACAAAAATCTTAGTCCAAGGTATTGTGGAGGCAAGCCTGCATGCTTAAATTGCCACCCCATCTTAAGATTCACAATGTATTTCATGTAAGCCTACTGAAACCTTATGTACCAAACCCTGATCATGTGCTTACTAACACAAATAGTCATGCCTGCCCAAGCAGTTGTGGAAATGCAACCCAAGAAGATTCTAGATACAAGGGAGAAACCTCTAAGAAGCTGAATCCTAAGAAAACACCTAGTACAATGGAAGGATTATCCTAAAGAGGATGCCACTTGGATGAACGAGGAAACCCTTATGAAAGAATACCCCCACTTTCTCTCGAGATGAGGATCTCGATTTCTCTAAGGAGGGAAGAATGTAATGTCCCCATTAATTAGTTTATTTTAATAAACAATGTGCGTATACATTCCAAAAATTGATTCATGTTGAAAATAAAATGGTAAAGATTGCACATTTTTAAAAATAGCTCTAACTATGAGGATAATTGATGAGGTGTTATATGCTAATTCATGAAAGGAAGGCTTGGAAACCCTCCCAAGACAAGCTTATTAAAACTATGTTTTTAGTATAGAACAACAAAAAGAACTAGCCTAGTGATAGTCACTTGGCACTTAACTACACTTGGGTAACGACACTGCCGGGATGGGTGACCATGCGCAACCAATGTCACCAACAATGAAGTCTTCGTAGCCATTGCGAAGTATGCCAAGGCCAAGATGCCAAGATCTATGCCTTGGTCACTACCTTGGTTGTGATCCTTGGAGTGATGCTTGTCGTCCAACGACGCGACGAACAGTGCTCGCTGTATCTTTATCTCCATGCTACATTCCAAAAATAGAACCCCTCTCTGACATCATCAATGATGTCAACAAAAATGCTAAAAGCAAGTGTTCTCTCTTTACCCCCTCCCCTCCCTCATGCTAAAAGCAAGTGTTCTCTCTTTTACCCCCCCTCCGATTACTATATAAATAAGGATAGAGTGTCATGTCAGAACAATAATCTATGCAAAAGTCTCTTTGCTATTGATGCGACGAAGCTTTTTTGCAATCAGTTCAGCCTCTCTCTCTCTCTCTCTCCACACCTATGCAGAAGCACTGCCCAAATCCTTCAAGATTCTTCCATGGCTCCCAAGAGACGTCGTGATATTGAGGGAGGTCATGCTCGAAGAGTTCCCCAACACAAGGAAGTAGTCATTGCTGTTGAAGCGCAAGCGGAAGTTACCCCCCCGAATCCATTCAACCCGAAGGACTAGTTATTCCATAACAAACCGAGGTTTCGATCATAAAACCATAATCACGATGGATGGATAAAGAGAGATAATCAGGTTTAGTACATATGAAAAGGATTACTTTTAAGCTATCTACAACTTCCTAATTTTTCTATTGCTTTTTTGCATCTTATGATAAAATGAGGCATAAGTTAGTAATGTTAGAAAAGCCCATAAGATAAGTCTGTTACATAGATTATGATTAGTTAGAACATACTTGAACTTACAAAAACATGTTAGTATTATCAATTGCTTTTTAGGAAAGAATACATGAATTGATGAGGGGGATAGGTTCTATGCATCACATACATTGACAAGTGTGTTAAAAATGTTTTATGGTTATGTCTGCTTTTGGATTTGTGAATGATGAATTATGTCTCTCATGATTCTGTGCTTGTAATAGCCAAACAAGTTGTGGATTGTGGTGGTTCAGGATGTTGGGATCCCCAACCCAATGCTCCCTAACACTCTCTGCAGAGTGTGGAAAAACTCACCTGCGAGTGGGGGTCCTATGCTCCAGAGGGAGGGAGGTGTTTTTGGTTTTTGATCACTTGAGCACCTGAGAGGGTAAAGGGCCAAGTGATAAGTGCCCCTACTATGTAGGACGACATCCCTGTTGACCAAGTGTGATCACATACAGCCCAATCCCAAGAGATTGGAAGGTCCTATCCTAGGCTAGACAGTGTCTTTTTGCGGAAAGAGGATTTTGTACCACTCTACAAAGTGATGGTTATGCTTGTTATTATGAAATAAAGTATTTGATTTCCAAATTGTTTGTTATGTGTTAAAGATTGAGTTTAACAAACCCAGTTTAATTGAGTAATAAAAGGAAGTTATTTTTTATATGTCCAAACAGCGTGGTAGTATGCTTTGCTAATTAGAAAACTAAAGCAAACCCAATCAAGGAAAGTGGGAGGCTTCGATCCTAATGATGGAATGCCTATGATTGGGTGGATCCGATTAGTCGGGTAACTTTCCAACACTAGATATGTATGAATGGACTTTCCTTATTCAATAGTGACTAAAAGAATAAATAATGAAGTGACAATGATGGGTGTCTATGACCTACAATATTCAAGTATGCGGGTGTAGTGTACACTAAGTGTGGGTGGCTAGGCACTAGTGCCTTTATCCCCAACAACCTTCCACTTAAAAATAAATGTGCCTAATGAGGAGTAAAAGGGGAAAAAAAGGAGAAAAATACAACATGTACACAGACATAACATGCCCGCCTATTGGCTATCCAGGCATGTTAATAGTGGTTCAATCTAAGTGACGCCGCTCGCACTCCCATGGAATGTTACGGGGTTTGCCGCCTAGGGTTTCTCCAGTCCTCCTTGCAATGGAACATTCACAACTAAAGCCACTAGGATCAACCTGAAATTCGAATTCCTAGTGGTCAAGGTCTCCTGACAGCATTCTGGCATTGGTCTTGGACATCCTACTTTACGCAAGGATACCCAAGCCAAAGCAGATCCATGCCGCACTTGGTTCAAAGAGAATGGAAAACGAGAGGGATGCGTCGCTCAACATCTCTACCCATGGGGTATACTGGTCCCCTAAAATGGTATAAATTGGGATTCTAACCTAACACTTACTAAGGCTCGATTGTTAGTAAAATCTTGTGAGAATTGGGATTCTAACCTAACACTTACTAAGGCTCGATTGTTAGTAAAATCTTGTGAGAAGCCTCTCAGTTCTCTCGGACCACCCTCCCATAGGACAGACCCGCGCAGGTTCTGCCCATCCGATTTCCTCAATAGGCATTCTTTAGTTATTCAATTAGGTCCTACCACATTTATGTGTGACATTTAAAATCAGCTTCCTTAATTAAGCCTTTTAGGGAGCAGGGTTCATTCGTGTAACTTATAGCATTGGCACGAATACAAAGCAAGCAATCCTTTGACAATCAAGTTCAAAAAAATTCCTTAACTTATCTTCACGTTAATCTTTGTCTCCTGCCCATACAAGAGAATTATATATCCCTTTTTCCCTGTAGAAGTAACTGGTCCAAATCACATGGCACCACAGTTTCCATCCTTTATCTAGAATAGGATCTTTCAACACCACAGACGTTGGGGCCATGGCAATATCCAACTCGGTTCTAGACAGGCAAGGGGTGTCCAGAGCACCACCTAACCCATAAGTAGTCTAGGAGTGAAACACAATTTCCATGTTTGGCCTTTTTTGACCTTCAACTAATGAATCAAGCAATGCCCTTTTCGAGTCGAAGTGTTGTGCAACCTTGGAGATGATTCACCCGCGCAAAATATTCTTTCCTTAATTAATCTAGTTAAGAATCAAGCAGGCAATCAGCTCTAATATCATTTTCCAAGAAAACATTCATTTACCCTCATGGCAATTTGTCATCATAGACCCCTGCAATGCATTTACCATCAATCACAAGCACTTGGACTAATCATCCAAACCACTATCCAACAATCATTTGAGTGTAAAAGCATTTAGGGTATTGTTCGATCAACCAACAAAAAAAATGGTATTCTTTCCCAAACATTGCAAGAAGAGTCGCATAACCTTTCCAACGCGTATTTGCTCTCCCCCTTAGGGTCAAAGAGTGATTTTATGTAAAATCTACTTAACACCTCCTTCCTTTGGCTAAGACATATGCTAAGGGTTCAAATACTGTACACGACATAAGTTCTATAGGTCACTTATATTGATTGATAATTCAACCTTCTTCCCAATAAGTACAAAAGTAGTAGTCGTTACTTTGTCCCAGGGTTTCCCAATCCCTTAAGCTCTCTACTTGCCTTTGAGGCTTGAAGTTGTTATTTGTATTTAGCCCAACCCCGAATAGGATTGATAAACATAGTAGTAGTTATCAGATGGATCTCAAGGCATCTTAGTTTTATCCCTAAGTAAACCCTTGTATATATGATAAGCCTCGGAATAAGAAAATTCTAACCCTCAAGGAGTTCTCCCATTTCAATCAAGAGATAAGCAAAACAATCTACAACAAAGTATATCTCACAATTTTTGACATAAACCAAAACAATTTCATTTGAATGCTTTACAAGCAATGATATAGTCTAGTCCATAGCCTTTTACTCCCAAGGAGTGTAATTACCTTAGGGACTAATACATCAGTTATAGTTTTATCAATTGGTTCTAAGAAAAATATTGCCAACTTTGAAGCCCAGTCCAACCTAACTCTAGTGTTAATCATGGTCTAACTAGCTTATTAATGTGATAACCTACTTAATGAGTTAGATAGCACCTGGAAAGCTTGCGATGTGGGTGGAAGACATTTCACTTGCAATTGGATGCTTTGGGTCCAAAGTGCTTCTCTTGGGTTCCATGCTTGTCCTTCTCCCCATGCTTTGATTTTAAATGCTTTCATCATCAAACTCCTTAAGCTACGGGCTTTAATAGCTCCCAAGACCTCTCTCTCTCTCTCTCTCTCTCTCTCTCTCTCTCTCTCTCTCTCTCTCTCTCTCTCTCTCTCTCTCTCTCTCTCTCTCTCTCTCTCTCTCTCTCTCTCTCTCTCTCTCTCTCTCTCTCTCTCTCAGCATTCAAGCTGTTTAGGTCTTCTCCTTTCTCCTTAGGGTAAGCTCGTGAGATAGGGTATAGATTCGCGGGAAAAGGGGAAGGAAAGAACGTGTGTGGATACCCTCTAAGGAGGGGAAGAGGAGAAGAATCCTCTCTCTCTCTCTCTCTCTCTCTCTCTCTCTCTCTCTCTCTCTCTCTCTCTCTCTCTCTCTCTCTCTCTCTCTCTCTCTCTCTCTCTCTCTCTCTCTCTCTCTCTCTCTCTCGTTGTGTGTGTTGTGATGTGCCTAACGACCTGTCATTCCTCTCCTCAGTCGGGAGTAGGGGGGAAAGGTAGTACATCCTCCCTTTTTTTACGATGGGGGGGCGGGGGTTTTATAGGGGGAGAGGTGGGTATTATTGGGGGGGGGGGTGTGACACGGGCCCCTCCTTTTACCTCCCATTCTAAGTGACCAATTTGGCATGTCATCATGTAGTCGACACTCTTGGGGGAGGAAAGAGGTAGTGGGGAGGGGGGGGATAGGCGACACACGTGTGTCTCTCCTCCCCACTGACATCATCATCTTCACCTTCATCATCGTCTTTGTCTCATCAATGCCATCCTCAGCTTCGTCATAGTCAACTTCTACTTTCCCTTCATCATCTTCACTTCTTCTTCCCTGTCGACATTGCCTTCCTCGTCCACATCATCATCCTTCTTCCTCCCCCCTCGTGATCATCAGCTCCCTCCTCATCGCCGTTAACGTCGTCACCTTCTTCCTCTTTCCACCGGCGACAGGGGGGAGGGAAGATACAAACCATTTGAACTAACTTTAATTTTTAAGGGGGGTTTCTATGGCTCGTGGGCGGGGAGGGATATTACATCCTCTTCCCCTTAGAGAACTTGAGATGTCCTCCTCTCGAAGAACTGGGGATTACATTTTGGAATCGATGGGGTAGGACCCATCACACATTCATTGCTTACTCATAAGCATATGGTCTTTTAAAACAACAACTTATTGTATTAGATATATCCGAGTGTAACCAACTAACTTAATTTTTGTTAACATTGCTTGATTGGTAGATGCAGTTCCCGGCGGCAAAGAAATAATCATTCATTGACTCAATCCATATCTCCGCCTCTACTCTACGACGTCTATTCCTTTTCCATCAAACTTGGGCGCCTTAATCTACTTGATAAGGAATTTCTTTTCTTTTATGTTGGTATTCGTGCTGGGTGCAGAAGGTGCTTGAAAACCCAGGGGGTCCACTAGGGTTTACTGTATGTTACCACATGAGTGTAAGGGAGGGGGGTTATTTAAGGGAAGGAAGGTACATTTTATAAGGTAAGGTCCCATAAATAGGGGGTAGATAAGGGGTATTTTCATATATTTCTTGCACGCAGGTGATGTCTCCTTATTACCACTAATGAATCCCCTGTGCTTCACAATAAATCTATACCACTTAGGTTATTCTATTTAAGATATGTCTACAAACCATACATTAGGCAAGTACGTATCATCACGAAGTTTTTGCTCTAATACCAACTCTAACGTGCCTACCTATTGGTTGTCTAGGCACATTTTTAGCAATCCATTGAGAGACGAATCTAAGCGATGCCACCCTGTACTCCCATGGAATGTTATGGGGTTTGTCGCCTAGGGTTTTTGGAGTCCCCCTCACAACCGCAACATTCGCAACCGACAAACCCACTAGGATCAACCTAAAATTCGGGTTCCTAGTGGTCAAGGTCTCTTGATGGCACTTTGGCATCGGTCTTGGACATCCTTATAACACACATTTACATAATTAAATTATATTATACAAATGTATAAAAATCTATCATTATTTCATTGTAAATACATAGCACATCATTGACCACCACATCGGCAAAAATAGGATTACCAATATACTCCTTTAGCACCGAGTCCTTCCATCAGTCCACATGCTGAGATCCTCCTTTCCTCGATACAAACTCATCTAAATATAGTATATCATGAACCCCATGGAAAATCAACAACATGATTTTTAACTTACTTGGAGTTAGCGAAATGCAAGGAACCTTGAGCTAAGGTGCATTCTATCCACATGAGTCCACTGGTGAAATTTTGGGTCAAGATGAGGCATGGAGGTACTCTATGGAATTTGGGATCACTTTCCTAGTAGATACCAAACTTCGGACATAAGGTTGCTCAAGGTCTCATATTGACCCAAGATTTCACTAGTGGGCTCATGTGGACCCAATGCACCCTAAGATCAAGTATCCTTGCATGCAAATGTATGGTAATTAGATATGTTTCCTTTTCCAACTTATCTTATATCTTTGTCTCTTCATGTGTCAATGAGGCACCTTTCTGGGTAGAGAGATCCACAAATTCCACAGTAGTAACCTTGGGCCTTGGTACAAATATATCATGCTATAACATTTCAAACTCGGTCCTAGGAATAAGGTGATTTACCGCAGCCATGCCAATCTTCTCCTATGATACTATGATAGCACTTGTTGTATTTAAGCTTATGCCATCATAGCCTCTCACCTCTACCATCATTGAATGCACATCCAAGTAATCATTATCAATCAAGTCATCCATTGAATCCCTGATAAGGATCAATAACAACTCAAATGTTGCAACCCATTAGATAGAAACAAGTACTATGAGACATCTATTTCAATGGGTGTGAAGGAGATAAGATTGGGTTTGTTGAGATGTGGATTTTCTAAATAAGATGGCAACATGAGAGCCACCGTAATTTGATATTACTCTTGAATGTTTATTGGCTCCTCAAGTGGCACTTCTCCCTCTATGTGGTAGTAGCAACCTTTGGAGCTATATCTTCATCGCTCTTCTCCTCTATGATAGTATCATGTAATGAGATAGATTGCCAATGCAAGGAGATAGATCACCAATGCATAGTCATGATCCACAAGCTCCAAAGGTGCTATACCTAGTGTACTCCCCATGGAAACAATGCATGATTTGTAAAAAGGATCCACACATAATTGATGTTCACCAATTTTTGGTGGTTTTTTTTGTCTTGAAGTACCATGATCTCTTCAAAGGGTATCCAAGTTATGTTGAATCCCTCGATGGAGTACATCTAAGTGGTGATTAATGTTCAGAAGGTCTCCCATGTCCTAAAGGGAAGGATCCAATGGTGAGAGTATACATTCTAGGTTGAAGATCTTTGAGAAAACCTCAAAGATATCATCACCCTAGCTATGAAAGTGAGTGTCATGGATCCAATCATGAAATTGCACCCAAGCATCCATTGCAATAGGTAGGAGAGCTATGGTGGATATGAAGAGAGGATATGTGAAATGAAACAATGAAACAAAAATTAAACTAGTTCTATCTTAAAGCCCCTAAAATTTAAACCATTAAAGGACTATTTTCACATGATAATTAGTTATGTTTTTAACTAACATCTTTGTAAAGCTAACATGCATATATAAATGTGTCTATTGGCACTTGCACAATGTATTAGCTAATATTTGGAAGGAGCTTCTCTCTCTCTCTCTCTCTCTCTCTCTCTCTCTCTCTCTCTCTCTCTCTCTCTCTCTCTCTCTCTCTCTCTCTCTCTCTCTCTCTCTCTCTCTCTCTCTCTCTCTCTCTCTCTCTCTCTCTCTCTCTCTCTCTCTACATAGGCATGTGTGGGTATGTGTCATATATAAAAAAAGGATATCTACATGTTTGAAAAATACATTGTAAATTGCAAGAATACACGCATACTCTAATTGACATTGGAGGGAAGGCGCCTTCCCTCCATCCCTAGGTTGATGTTTGGGTATATGTATCTTGTCTTGATTAAAAATTATGTATACATCTTATCTTGATAAAAAATGTGTATATGTGTTCTTAATAATCTAAGTTAGTGGAGGTGTTTCTCTTTAACCAATGTGCAAGCACACACATGTATTTTATCTCAAAATTTACATATGCACATATATGCTCAAATGGTTTCAAGTATAATTATATAAACATATGAGAAATGGAAGAATAACTAAAAAATTAGAACATTTCTTTGTGTAGATTTTGCAACACATTTGTATTCCATTAGCCAAAAACTCCAAAAGTTACAAGTGTTGGATATTACAATGTATGGAATTTGGACATTAAAAAGACTCCACAATTTCCAAAATGTGTGGAACCATACACTTTCCATTGGTAACTATACCCTCAACTCAACTTCGAATCTTACTACCATCTAATTTAAAATAGAAGCTAACATGTGGATTCTCAATTAACATTGTAATATCCTCATGCATTATACTCAAGGGCCAACTACCCTCCATGTGCAACACTTGGGGCTCACAACCCTCACAAATGACAATAACATCCATGGCCATACTATCACATTTGTCTTGATTAAGGGACAATCATTCACCCTTGAATATGCTTCATCTATGATACTTGAACACTAGGCATAAAGTCCCTATCATGCAACAAAGTACTTGTATTTGGAAAGAAAAGTTAGCTAAGAAACCTACAATAAGAATATAATTAGTTAAGAGAGTGAATTTTTACTTGAAAAACCATGTCCCTTGTTGTGACTCAACACTCTACTATGTTAGGACCATGAATAATTTCCAATGTCCAAGTTTTTCCTAGAATTCTTATTATGTCATCCTCTGATGTACTTTTTATGACTTACATGCGTTTAGTACATCTCAAACCCTCACATTCCTTGCACATATGTGTAAAAATTGCAATTGGTATAAACTAGCTTAGGTGCACATTCTTTGAGCTAGTGCTTGGCTTCATAGGGTTCAATGCATCTACTAAATTTTTTGTATGTAGATGTACAAAATGTCACTACTACACAATGTCCATTCTATAGTATTGAAATTTGGTGCATACATAGACTCAAGGGTTCCATATTATCGACACCCCTTGGGCAATATGCACTTGGAACCATAGAAAAAAAAGGGTAATTCATAAGTTGCTTCGCCATATGCCCCTTAAAAAGAATCTACCAATTTCCATGTGGTAACACTTGAAAGAACCTGTAAAACTCTCGTCATTTTTCCATCACAACAATGCAACGGGTATACTTCTATAAATACAAGACAATTAGTCATGTAGATATCATAAAATTGCTCATTCTCAGTGTGTTGCAAAGACATTTAATTTGCAATGTTTTAGTGAATGGTTACAGTGGATGCAACATATATTTATTTGTGTATGAATACATGTTATATCAACACCTATGTTATAAGATAAGAATCAACTTTTCTTTATTTGAGAGCTAAAATTTTACTCTTTTAGTGCTTTGATACATGTGCAATTGCAAATGCTTTCACCATGAAAGCTCTCTTCATACTTAGACATGTATGCATCCAAGATGAACAATGATATGTATCAATAATCCAATTCCCTTGTTCTCTTTCCAGTTACATGCTTCTATCAAGAGAATGCTCGTTCTTCTTCCAAGAATTACAACCTAAGTAATAGATTTAAAGAAGTATGTGTTAAAACCTAAACAATAAGCATTTTAAGTCTGACTAATATTCAACAATATGACGTATAAATCAACTATGGCATTAAGATATATTCACACTTTTTAAGCCAAACTCAAATATCGATATCGAAACAATATAGATATGTACATTGACAACACAAAGTGCATATTCAATTTCAAAGTGTATTGATCATAGCATTTACATGAAAGATAATGGAAATAAGAGTACAAGAATACTTAAAGAATTTTGCAAAAAAAGAAATTTTATTATAATGAATAAAAATTTAACTCAATACATTGTATGAATATGTGGGGATTACAAAGTAGTAGTTACAAGGATGGTTGCCAAATGGCATGAAAATCCAAATTGGCACTTTGGATTGACACCTGAGATATTCTATGACTTAGCACATTGCATGTTATATGGATGATATGATATAAGAGGTACATGAACATAGCCAAATGGCATGGAGATCTCAAATGGACACATAAACCTAATACTCCATAGGATTTCTAAACCTCAACTTCCACCAGATTCATGTCATCTAGCATAAAGGAATTACTCACTAGAGCAAATTAGTGGATCGAGAGTTATGTCACACCTAGTATTTTTTACTTTTCAACTTGCAAAGCATGGGTCACGACTCTATAATGGTGAATCATGCCATTTTTACATAATGGTTTTCCTTCTTTTTGCACAAATCTTGGGTCTAGCAAACTAGCTAAACAAAATTTCTTAATTGATAGGGACCATTTGGGTTCACCACACATGAGGATCACCACCAAGCAATATGAGGGTCCTCCACTCTTGGGAGGGGCCTCTCTTGCTTTGTGGTGACCCATTCAAGGTTTAGCGTATATGAGGGTCACCACCAAGTGATATGAGGACCCTTCACTCTTGGGAAGGGCCTCTCTCTCTTCATGGTCATCCATTCACGGTTCACTACACGCGGTGAGGGTCACCACCGAGCAATACAAAGGCTCTACACTCTTGTGATGGAACTCTCTAGCTTAATTATGACTCATTGTGGGTTTACTCCACATGAGGGTCACCAACAATAAATTTTACAAGGGCTTGCTACGATAGGGGTTTCTCTTGCTTGCTGGTGAACCAATTGTGGGTTCACCCCATAAGGGAGTCGTGACCAAGAAATACAAGCCCTTGCCACCTGTGGGATTGCCCTCTCTCATTTGGTGGTGACACATTGTAAGTTTACATCATACCAGGGTCACCTCCAAAAGATACAAGGGCTCTCCACTTATGGGAGGGGCCTCTTTGGGTTGGTGGTGATGACTAAAAAAGTATCAACTCACATGAATGCCACTAGAGAGTAATATGATGACTCTCCACGTCTTAAAGGTGCCCCTTACTTGGTCATGATCCATTGTGGGTTTATACCACACTAGGGTCACCACCAAGCCTACCTAAGTTACTAGCAAGGGCATCCCCTTTAGGACACAATATGCACTCCTTTAAAGAGCTAGATGTATGAAGTTACTCTTCAAATTTATTTTTTGGGAGGGGGTGTGGAGGGGGAGGAAAACCCATGGCACAAAGTTAGAAATAGTCCATACCTATTGCATTGTCACATGGCACCTCATGCAAAGAACCCACATTTGATTTGCTAGATGGGCTCCTTGATCTAGCATGTTGAGGGAGAAAGGGTGAAGTAGGAGCCAAACAAGTGTAGATGCACCAAAGAGTAAGAGAGAAAGTGTGATCAAAGAAGATGGAGGGAGCATGAGAGTAGGATATGGTATCCTAAAGTTTTGAACCCAATGGGGTTTTGCACTGAGCTTTGTTAGTGAATGTATGGAAGAATTATCACATTCGCACATAGTTTTTGAGCATAGTCACTATCTTTTGTGGGAAAAAAGTTACCCTACTAAACTTTACTCGAAAGGGATAAAGTTTATAATTCAAGGCCTTTGTTAGTGGCTTGTTTCTAGTAATCTCAAATGCTCATTGCTTTTTATATACTTTTCAATTATAAAGGTTTCATTGTTTCCAATTAGTAGGTGATGATGATTGTCAAACTTTCCTATGTGCTAATGAAATTCAAGAATATACAGATGTAGGGGCCTTATTTGTCATTGTTTTGCTTCGTACTAGGGGGTAGGGCAAGCAAAACTATTCTCTCCCCTTCACTCTCCTACATGGTAGGGAAAGCAACCATGCTAACATGCTTCTCACTACATATATTTCACAATTACATCAATCTAGCTATGAAAAAGCAATCCAAGAAATCTATTGCTCCTATTTTTTGTGATACGTTTGGTTTAGACTATGTTATTGATATGGTTGGTCTTATGTGTCTACTTGCCATTTTCATTAATTGGGGTAGCTATGGCAACAAGTCACTATGGTTGCTTATTAATACCCCACAAGTCCAAATTTGGTACTTATTCATTTTTTATCAATACAACTTATTTTTTTCTTGCAAAAAAAACCACTTTTTGTTATATTGCTAGCCATAAGGACCTCATCATCTAAGTGATGTTTGATATCCCAAGAACTAAGCACATGTTTAGGGTTTCCTCTATGGCACCCTATATTATGTGCCAAGTAGGGCCCATTGGGCCCATTGAAAGAAGCAAATAAATTTGATATTTTAATGAAAAAGCACTTAGTATTCAATCCCCACACATTTTCATCAATTAAAATAAAATATCTTCTATTAAACTTGACTTCACAGACATTTTACCATTTTCTTACTCTTGCCTTCTCCTGGTCATTTGTTCTACCTCTCACCCATCTAGCTATCTGTTGATAGCTTGTGCCTTGCATTGAGCCTACCCTTAGAAGGAGCATATCTCTAACCCTAACCTTGTCAAAATTGGGAGTCCTCCCTAAAAGAAGTACTTTTGCGACCATAATGCCTATCTGATCATGACCTATTTGCCAATAATGCCATGCTTTATTTATATAAGTTCATCAACCAATGCATGCACCTTGAGAGTTTTCCTTTGGTGATGATATCTTTTTGGCAAACAATTTCCATAAAGCAATAATCTTTATTGCATGTTTTTGGTGACCCATCACCACCCATGTGGTCTTTGAGGGTCATGGCAACCCATTTCCATGGAGTATCCTCTTTCACTTTTAATGACGATCATCATGCCACTTATGTGATATTTTTGTGTTGTATTTTGGTAGCATTTTGGCTTGACTAGTGTCTAGTGTTCTTATCTTTGACAACGGTCACTATCAAGTAGTTTGTAGCAACCCATTTCCATGGGGGAAACCTATATTTCTTGGCGGTGACCCTCATCCAATGTTCTTAACTTTGAGGGTCACCACTAAGTGGTTCATGGCAACTCATTGCCAACCCATTGCCATGGAGAAACTTCTATCTCTTGGTGGTGACCTTTGTCCAGTGTTCTTATTTTTTAGGTCACCACCAATTGGTTTGTGGCAACCCACTTCTATGGGGAAACCTCTACTATGGCTTGATGGTGATCCTTGTTTAGGGTTCTTATCTTCAAGGGTCACCATCAAGCGGTTCATAGTTCATAAGTTTAACAAAGTGAACTTTGTCATGTGGTAGTGATTCTCTTTGGTCCATGGCTCCCACAAAAGATTTGGAAGATATCAATCTCATTGTATAATATTTGTGAGCTATGTAGGATATAATTTCATGTGCAACCTACAATACCACATCTGCCCTTCCAAAGATTGGTTTGGGAAATCTGTGAGCACTGGGCCATAGACACATGACGGACTATCTTGACAATCCTCACAATTTAGGAGATTTCTAGAGACTTCTTTATCAAATTCTTTAAAGGTGTATATTTCCTTGTAGCCCATGTACATAAGGTGATATTCATGTCAAGATATTTCTGCAACTTGTGCCACTTGTGACTCTAGTATGACAAACTTCTAAATCCTATGGAGATCCTAGACTATTGCGTGTGAAAAATTCTTGTGATACCCCTTATTCACCAACAACAAGCTAGGATGAGATCCTCCATCATCCATGAGTTTGGTATATGCTCACAATAAGCATGATTAGTGGCCCATTATATGGCTGGGCCAAATCCCCACTGGTCCCAAGCAAAGCCCAAGTCCTAGATTGATCCCCAAACCAAACTCAAGGCCCAAAATGAGCGTGAGTCCCCCAAACCTCGAGTCTCACACCCATCATGAGCCCAAGTCTCAAGCCCCATTGGCCTCAAACCAAGTTTGAGACCCACAGCCTAAGCCCCACTAGGCCAAGTCCAAGCCTTGCAAGCCCTAGTTCAAGTCCAAGTTGCATGAGCCCTACACTAAGCCCCACTAGACCAAGTCTCCACTAGCCCTAGCTAGCCCTAGACTAGAGTCCCACTAGACCAAGTCCAAGCCCCAACAATCCTAGATCAAGTTTGGCCCCAATTGAAGAGCCACATAATTGAGTTTGAGCCCCATTTGCTCTAGATCGATCCCCACTAGCCTCAAATTGACCCCCAATGTGCACCAGCAGTCACCTCTTTCATTACTTTCTTCTCCATGATGCCTCTATTGTAGCCTATTCTAGATATCAACAATCACCAATTTTGATGGAGCAAGAGCTTGCTCTTGATAGAAAACTTGATAACATTCTCAACCAGTGCTTGGCTGAGCTAAATCATGAAGCGACCCTTGTCCGTGAGCCGCTCATCCTTGAAAGGGTTTGGCAAAAGTTGGTAAACTTTGATAATTTTGACATTGGGGTGCTTTCTCACCTTGATCCAAAGGGGTTGACCTATTCTATTGTTTTCATCCTAAAATAGTAAGTTTTATTATCTTTTCTCTAGGCATGTTAATCAGTGTTCTCATTAGGTATATTGGATTAATCATCTTCATTTATCTCCCTTTTTTTTGATAGCTACGTAATATCTTGACTACATCGAAGCTCCAAAGGGCCATATATTCTCTTGACCCACTACTATCAAGGCATCTACAAGATGATTGAATTGCATTTTGATAGTTTTAGAGCTAGTTTCTTATATGTGCCTTGAAATTTTTTTTCATGGCCTACCATTAGGAATAAGTGCTTGATTAAGAGCATTCATTATTTTTGTACATAGCTTTTTTTATCCTAACTTTGGTGCTAGTGTTACGAAACTTTTATCTAGTTTGATGATCGAGTAGGGATCACTCAAGTTTGATAATGTATTATATGAGTGTACACACATATTATCTTGTAATTTCTATTGGCATGGCTACCATGGGGGAAGATCTTGGCAATAAGTACCTATGTCTCTCCTTAGAGGCTAATTTGTGTTCGTTGAAGGTGTTAAGGAAATTAACTTAGCTTGTGTTTGTAGAGCTGCACATAAACTTGTATGTTGCGTGGAGCACCTTATGCTTTAGGGAAACCTTGTAAATAACATGTTTACATGGATTGTGTGAGTCCCACCATAGCATGCTCAAGTCATTAGTTGTGGTTGGAGAACATGCCTTAAGACATTTCTTCTCCTAAAGTCTATATATGAACTTCCAAATGTTAGTGGTTTTTATCATGCAAGCTTGTATTGTGCAACATTGTTTTTTTAATTAATATTATGGGTATGTTATGAGTGAGTATGGACTCAATGGAAGCATATCCATGGAATAGAAAGATGGAGAGCAAAAATGTATGGTACTCAAAGTGTGGGAGAGGGAAGAGGGGAGGAAACGAACATTACAAGATTTTAAACAAGAAGAGGGTTTCGCCACCTCTTTTTTCCTCAATAAGAGAAAGGGCTAAAATGTGATGGTAAAACATTACTGTTGAAAAATGACAATCACTCCAACTCATCTCAACATAGCTAATAATTAATCCACTTTATTATTGAAAAGTGATAATTACTCTAGCCATTTCAATAAAATTAGCAATTTCAAAATGTCAAAATAAGTTTTTGAAAATACCAAAATGACTTTCAAAAGAAATTTTTTATTAATGAAAGTCTTCTCCTCATTTGAGTACTCCCTCCCTCCCCCCCTCCCTCCCTCCCTCTCCCTCTCCCTCTCCCTCTCTCTCTCCCTCTCCCTCTCCCTCTCCCTCCCCCTCTCTCTCTCTCTCTCTCTCTCTCTCTCTCTCTCTCTCTCTCTCTCTCTCTCTCTCTCTCTCTCTCTCTCTCTCTCTCTCTCTCTCTCTCTACACACACACACACACACACACAAAAAGGCCAAAAAGTGACCTCCTACTCTTACTAATATGATATGGAGGGCATAAGAGTTATCGAGTTATTACTATCATTCTCTAATTGTGTGGTCAGAAATTAAGTGCATTCATTTATCAAGCATTTTCTTACTTTTTTCAACCAAATTTTGACATTGAGTACCTATACCTAGTGATGATATTTCATTGATATCCTTTTTGGCATTAGCCTAGTAGCTAGCTAGTACCTCACTCAAATCCTCTAGTATGTCCTTCTAAAATAGTTCGTTCCTCAATGTGGTTTGTGGTTTTGTTTTTTATTTGTCTTTACGTAAGATTCCAAGGCCCACTTTAGTCCCCCCATGCGTGAATGGGGGGCTTAGGGGGAGATTTTAAAGGTTAAAAACCATTAAGTTTCTAAACAATTTACCTTTGGGATGCCGTCGAGCTATGTTAGCTAGCTGCCAGCTAGTCATCCACCTCCTCATGCCACCACGATAATTGGAGCTACCACATTGAATGGCTAGTAACCATATCATTTCCCACTACCATTATTGGCCTCTTTTCCTCACCATGCAGACTAGAACATGAGTTGGGTCTCAATCATCACAAATGAGAGAGCAAGAGGGTACCCCCCCCTAAGGTTATAAAAGACTCAATAATTAAGGCATTGGGGGGACTATTAATTTCAATCATTGGTGAACAAAGAGAGAGAAAGGAATAGAAAAAGGGAGAGATTAAGAGTATTAGCAAGAGGGAAGAGCCAAAGAGAAGACATGAAGGAAAACTGAAAAGGATATATGATTCTTCTCTATGCAATAGCTCATCCTCCTACTTCTTTCATGGATGAAGAGCCCATTAGTGTATATAACCCAAGGATTCTTGCAAAAGAGAAAAAGCTTGGAGAGAGCTAAGGCTTTAAGCTTGGAGACTTTTTTTAAAAAGACTTTGGGTTTTTCTTAGTGCCTCCTCCTACTATACAATTTATTATCTTAACTTATCAAAGAATTATAGTTATTCTATGATTCTTATGAGTTTAATTCCTTGCTACTTATGCTAGTTCGTTATTGTATAGAAATGATAGAACGATCAGCCATTGAGAGTAAAGATTATTCATGGAACTAGAACAAAGAGAGTTATGGACATAGGCTATGCATGATAAAGTGTTGAATCATTTAGGAAAAAATCTTCCAATGTAAAGACAAGGCTAGAGATGTATTATTTTAACATGTGATCTGCATATATCACTTTGTGATTGCACTCTAAGGAAGAACAAGTTGCTATGGATTGCATCTTCTTTTGCAAATTATCCAAATGTATTATTTTAACATGTGATCGGCATATATCACTTTGTGATTGCACTCTAAGGAAGAACAAGTTGTTATGGATTGCATCTTCTTTTGCAAATTATCCAAATGTATTATTTTAACATGTGATCGGCATATATCACTTTGTGATTGCACTATAAGGAAGAACAGGTTGTTATGGATTGCATCTTCTTTTGCAAATTATCCAAAGGATATTCTTTTGCTTTGTTAACTTTTTCTTTTTAAGATAGGGCTTATTACTTTGGAAAATAAATGGTTTTCCTAGCCTAGGATAGGTTGATTGTCTCTTATAGAATATTCAATGTGATTGTTTGATTGATGTTATGGAAAATGAAGGCTTTCTTAGCTATTAATGATAGACCAATTATCTTGGTTATTTATTTTGAAAAATGACTTAATACCATCATGGGTGAAAATTATGTTATACACTAGGCCTCCCCCCAAGCTAGTAGCGGGAGCCCTTCACACTAAGGGGCTGGTTTGACTACATTGGGAGCTGGGACCGGCCCAAATGCGAGAGTTCTCCCCATAGGGAGGATGTTAGGCTAAGAGGCGACAAAGGCTCTAGGTGTCTTTGGTTGTAAATCCCTTGGTCTAGCCTAACCTCTATGAGTCTAAGATAGACTTCTTGGAAGGCTCTAGGTGTCTTTGGTTGTAAATCCCTTGGTCTAGCCTAACCTCTATGAGTCTAAGATAGACTTCTTGGAAGGCCCTAATGCTAGAGAAGGACAGATAGATCAATTGTGTGCCATGAGATTTGGACATAAGTCCCAAATCAAAGGATGAAATGGCAAGGTGATATTGCACCTTAGAGAAAGCACATTATAAATACAATGTTTTGCAATTGCTTTCAAAGGATTGTTTGACAATATCTTTGTATATGTAGCAATAAATTACATGAAAATTTTATGTTCGATAACTAATTAAGGAAGCTATCTTTGCAGATCAAACATACATATGTTAGGTTAATTAGATAACTAAAATATACCATCGAGAAAAGTGGGAGGGTAGAACCCCAATGGGTCTATCCTATGGGTGGGTGGTCTTGGTGAGCCAAGTATTTTTCTTTAAGGTGCTAAGATTAGGAAAAGACCGAATGCTTAATTTCCTAATGTCTCATCTTAGATCCTGACCAATGTCATTTTAGGGGACTAGAGTTGAGACTATACCTTACACGTAGAGGGGTCGATGCATATTACTCCCCCTTATTTCTCACTCTCTATAAACTAAGTGTAGTATTGACCTACTTTGATTTGAGTTGACTTGTGAATGCAATGCCTCAAAGACCAATACCAGATAAGCTGTTAGGTAATCTTAGTCTACTCTAGGAACTCAAGTCTAGGTTGATCCTTGTGGATACAACTAGAACCTTCCATTGTGAAGTGGACTCCAATGAGCCTAGGTGACAAACCACATATTATTATAAGAAGTATTGGGTGACATCACTTAAAATTATCTCTTGATGAACCACTAAAATGATGCCACTAAGGGCTCCTTAGTCAAGCATGTTATATGTAGTATTAGAGTGAAATAAATGAATTCACAGGCAATAACCTATGCTTATGTTTCCTCAACATTTGACACTATCCTAAAAGAAATAGTCTAAATTATATGATCTTGATTAGTAGGCACCTTCTACAAACATGGATACTTATCTCCAAGAAAAGAAATAGTCTAAACGATATGATCTTGATTACTAGGCACTTTCTACAAACATGGATACTTATCTCCAAGAAAAGAAGTTCCTCTTAAAGAAAATCAAGTTACTTGAGTCCATGGGAAAAGGATCCAATGCTGAGACTGATACTAAAGTTTGGATGAAACCATTAAAGATTATTTTGACAAGGTAGGAATAAGTGCATCTAGTAAGGTCATGATTGCAATATTAAAGCTGAGAGGTGAGGCATGCTTATGGTAAAGCAATGGTGCTGAGACAATGCCGCCACTAAAGCCCTTATAAGCTAGGAAGATATCAAAAAGACTATAAGGCAGAGATACTTGCTAATTTTCTATCATATCATCAAGATGAATGAGTTCTTTACCTTACACAAGCTAGGACTAAGTATGGAGGCTTATTATTCCCAGTTTATGACACTACAAAAATATGCAACACCTATGGATATTACCCAATAAGTGGCTAAATTCTACCATGGATTGAATTAATCATTGGAACTCGTCTAGAGTCCCTAAGTCAAACTAACTTGCAAGATACTCTTATACAAGCCAAAGCCTTAATTGGGTGAAATGGAGATCAACTTCTTGAAGATAACTACTTCCTAGCAAATATTGAAGTAGATTATGATGACTCAAAGGGCCAAGGAAAGAAGTGTCATGAGTGTGGTGAGATAAGACACATCCAAAGGAGATGCCTTAATCATCAATGCTTCCTTTACAATGAGATAGGACATATCCAAGCTAATTTCCATGAGTCGGTCGGATCAAGAAGAGGAGGAACCTGCAACAATGCAAAGATACACAAGTTAAGTGTTTGGCTTCCATTAAGAATCAAATAGCGATAAAGATCTAGATCCACTGAAATCATTGGGGATGATTAGAATGCAATTCAAGAGTGCAATCTAGAAATTCTTGACAATACAGGTGGTTGTCTTGCAATTCAGGAGTGCACTCCCTTGGACATTTAGGAAAAATCTATCTTGAAAATTTAGAACTGAAATAATCTCTCAAACTGACTGAGATTGAGCTCCAATAACCATGCAAAGCTGCTCAAAACATCAAATTTCTTGACAATGAGATATGATGTCCTGGATATGCAGGAAACTGTCCTGAATGTACAGTAGTAGACCTATAAGTAAAACTTATCCAAAAAATGACCTTTAATCACTACTCAAATGCATTCCGAAATCAAATCCAAGCATGCAACATCAACCATAAGCATGAATACATGGTATAGAATGCCTGAGACCTAGTCTAGAAGCAATACATAATGCATACATAGTCAAAATGTCATTCAGCCCTCTTATTCCAATAGCCAAATCTCTGCCAAGACTGAGTGAAATCTCATTCAAAATCAGCCCAAATGCACTTCAATACATAGGCATATCATCCATCAATGCCTTGACATCACTTAAGCATGTATATGCATCAACGTGCATGTCCAAGAACCAATGACATTAAAGGACAAAGAGCTGCCTATAAATTGCAAGATGTGGACTGTGTATTCTAGCCACAAGCATGTCTACAAACTAAGCAAAATGATTGCCAAGATTAGCTCCAAATGACCTCAAGAAAATGCCACATGATCCCTGAGACATCCAACATCCACCCACTGACATCCAATAGCCATCAAATGAGCATGATTTGTATGCACCAAACACACAAAGATATGTGTTGCTCTATTTATTTCATATCCGAATACTGTGTCTTTCAAACCTAAAGTTGAATGTACATTAGCCCCAAGTGTAATACTACACTTCAATGCTCAATACTAAGCATTAGATGCAAAGTTTGGAGCACAACCATGATACCAAATGAAGAGGAGCAACTGCTCTAGGACTTGAGCATGCTAAAAACCAGATATGCATACCCATGCTAATGGCGCCTTTAGCCTTGAGGGGATTAGAATGCTAGTCCAAGTGTTGGAGATTATGGGGAGGGTCCCCAAGTGGTCAACAATGGGCTGCCAACAAGCTTGAATGAAGAGGGAAGCTTCAAGCTTCAGGAAGAAGCTTCAAACCTTGCTGTCATGCCCTGCAGACTCTTCACAGAGAACTCTTCTTCAAGTTCAAGCTCAGGGCACCTAAAGAAATGCCGAGCTCCTGATTGCCTAAACCAAACTCTGATACCAAATTGTTGAGTTAGCTGTAATGGAGCTTCTGTGTAGAGATACAGGTTGAGAGAGAAATTTGTGGTACTGAAGAGTGTACCTCAATAGAGTTTTAGATAGGTATATGTACCATGTACATCCTAGCCCTTATGGGCAGACACAAGCACTGCCCTTTATCCCAACAGGATTTCTTTGCTTCCTAAAGGAAGATGAATATGGCTACAAAGTGCTCCTATTGAGGTGTATGCATGTTTTAAGCACTTGGTGGAAAGGTGCATCTAATGCGTTTGGTAAGCTTAACCCTAAGTTGGAATGATGCACAAGGAACCCATGCCTACAAGTGCAACTAAAGACTTATGGAGAACCTCTTGACAATCTTTCCCCTTAGAAAGGTGCAACTCTTAACTATGCATAGTCTCTTCCTGATGGCATCAAAATGCATCTACCTTTACATCTAATATAGGTCCTTTGTAGACTCATCCTTAGGAACTTGCAATCTATGGATGCAATACAAATACACTTGCAATTGAGGAACACTCATTGGCCATCAACTCTCTTTAGTTATCGAAAGTGTCACAAAGGCAAATCCAACTTCGAGCAAGTACATGTTCAAGCATAATACCTTTGTCAAGGTGCAATTTGCTTCTCATGGGAATCACATCTCTTATTTGTAGTGCAATAGCAACATACTAGTAGGTCAACTTTATAAGCTTACAAACCTTTGTAAGAGTGACACTTTGGATAACAACCATTAGTCATATGAGTCTTGCTTATTGCCCTTGCAAGAAGGTTTCTCTACTTAAGGAATCAAAATGATCCCATTCCTATGAATATTTCAAGCACTTGTCTTCTCTTTATATCAAGATATATGTCTTATTTATATATTAAAAATCTTTTTAATACAAGAATTTGGATGTACTAGAAGGAACCTAAAAGGCGAGTGGAGCAGATGATGTACTTGCCTTGGTTGCAACCACACATCCTACTCTAGAAATGCTCCCTTTGGGCACCATTCATCTTGCCTTGCTTCTAAGCTCCTTTCTATATGCCCTTGCGCCTCATACACTCCTTGAAGATCCTTATGGTCATTTGATGGGGGGGCTTGTAGGCAATATGGGTGATGGTGACAATGGAAGTTGACAAAGTGGTGAAGGGAAATAGTGAAATAGATCCCAAAATTATGGTGGCTTGAAGGAGGGGGTTATCTCATGCTTGGAAATCCTTTAGGGAGAAAAGGATGCTCTAAATTTTTCTTCTCTATTCCTCTTTTTCCATCTCTATTTCTCCTCCTCTTCTCTCTCTCTCTCTCTCTCTCTCTCTACATCAAAATGAATAGTCTTTGTAATAAAAAATAAAATCATGGCCTTTTTAACAAAGACTATTATATAGCATATTTGTGTCATTACTATCATTTACTCCTTGTCTCTCGATTATCTGAGCTATCCTTCATTTGTTGATCTGGAGTTCACAAACTAAAGTTTATTCATTGGAGAGATAACAAAGTTTGTATTGTTATTTTCAAAGATCAATTTTTGGGTGTTGATATGAGAGAGAGAGAGAGAGAGAGAGAGAGAGAGAGAGAGAGAGAGAGAGAGAGAGAGAGAGAGAGAGAGAAGTCGATGGTGACGATAGTTATTAATGCATTTGAGGGTAATAATGATGATGATGAAGATGGCATAAACATGTTGATGATGGTGATTATTGTGTTATAATGGTGGATCGAGGATGGGACAATTCAATTCATATGGAGGATGACAATATCAAAGGACAAGACAATGGACTAGTTGACATTGGCACCTATAGTAACAACTATTTTATTTTTAAATGTTGTTTAAAAGCCCTAGTTTGTATCCCCTCCCTCAAGATTGCATTCATATGGTAGAAGGTGGGGATATTACATTCTCTCCCCCTTAGATATGTCCGCATTTCAAGAAAAACTAAGGGTTTATCATTCTCTAAGGCAAGTTGCTATTACATCATAAGACCTATGGGTTAGGAACCCACCATGTTTCCATTACACTACTTTGATTATATACAAGCACTCAAATTGCAAAGTGATACAATAATTTCAAAGATAATTTTATTACAATATTTTCTAGTACAGTGACCATTGCAAGGTAATGCTTTTTACAAGTATAAGGCTTATTACATCTCGTGAATATTTTTTAAAATTTTCTTATCATCTTCAAAGATTATAGTGGGCTCTAGGCCTTCATCATGATCTAATTCTTGAGGAAATTTGAATGTCACACTTGTACATTCTCTTATCATTATTGATTTCTCATCTTCATGATCCAATTTAGGGCAATTAGCTTGAACATGCCTTAGCTCTTTGCAATAGAGTATCAATGATTGGGACATCTCTTTCAAATGTGCTCTTTTTACTACACTTTTGGCACCTCTTTCATTAGTTCTTTGAGTCACCATAGTCTTCTTTGGTGTCCACTATGAAATAGTTATCTTTAAGAAGATGGTTTCCATTTGGCCCAATCAAGGCTTTGGCTTGCATAATACCATCTTGCAACTAAGTTAGCCTTAGGGACTCTAGATGAGTATCCAAGGTTAATCCACTCCATGGAAAAATTTGGCCACTTGTTGGCTAGTATCCATAGGTAGTACATAAAAGTGTTAAGAATCAAGAATAATACATTTTTTTTGGCCACTTATCGGCTAGTATAAATAAGCTTAGGCTTATTACATATTTTTGAAATGTCACAAGTCAAGAATAATAGCCTTCTTAATATCTTCCCAACTTACAATGGATTTGGTGGTAGCATTGTTGCGGCACCATTGTTTCTACCACAAGTGTGCCTTGCCTACCAATTATAGCTTTGCAATCATGGCCTTGTCAATTGCACTTGTTCCTGTCACATCAAAATAATCTTCAAGGGTCTTGATCCAGAATTTAGCATTAGTCTTGACATTGGGTCCCTTTCCCATAAACTAGGCAAGCTTTATTTGCTTCAAGAGGGATTTTTATTCTTTAAGTTAGAGCTTAGTGTTCATGGTTACAAACAATACCTATCAATCCAAGAGTATATTATTTAAGTTGTTTTCTTTTAGGATATTTTCAAATCTTTTGCTCTTGAGCCTATAATAAACACAAACTTAAATTATTTTTAACTTGTTTATATTGTCTCATTCTAATACCACATGTAAGGTGCATGTCAACAAACCCTTCATGGCACGATTTCTGTAGCCCATCAAGAGATAGTCCTAAGGGATACCTTCTAGAAATCCATTAAAATATCACCGATATTGTTGCCTAGGCTCACCTAATTCTACCTCTCAGGGTGAGCTCCACTTCATAGCTAGGATGATTGACATGAAGTTAAGGCTCCTAAATAGTACTATAGTCACCTAATGGTTTCTATCTAGTGGCAAACATCAAGTAGTTGCTTGTGCAAATCAACTCAAATCAAAGCAAATCTGTATCACACTTCGTTCAAAGGGAGTGAGAAATAAGGAGGAGCTAATGTGTTAGTCTCTCTATCCATGAGGCAAAGTTTGGGCCTTGGTCCCCTAACTTTAACATGAGGTGGTCTTAATTTCATGTTCACATATGCATCTGCTAAGAAGAACATATTGACCTAGGCAGTACAACTGACTAGTAATCAATTGGTAAAGTCAAGATTTAATTAAGTGGTGTGTGAATCATGCTTTCTCAATGGGTCATTTTGATAGACCTGTTTCTAGGATTTTCACTATGCCATCAACCCACTACGGCATTAAATTGACCTTGAAGAGTTGAGTTTCTTAATAAATATGGAATAGGTGAGCATCAAGAAGTTAATCATCAACTCCTA
Source organism: Lygodium microphyllum (assembly GCF_053477565.2). Taxonomy (NCBI): domain Eukaryota; kingdom Viridiplantae; phylum Streptophyta; class Polypodiopsida; order Schizaeales; family Lygodiaceae; genus Lygodium; species Lygodium microphyllum. The sequence goes on along the minus strand of NC_141164.1, from coordinate 6,979,558 downwards.
TGGCCTTTTCTCCATTGGCCACTTGTGACAAGTGGTCAACCATTAAGTGTTGTTTTTCTTTCCAAAAAATAATAAAAAAGTCAAGCTCTAACAATAAGAGAAGCCAACAAGATATGCAACTAGTAGCATAGAGTTTATTCACAAGATGAAGCAATGCTTGATAGTCCACAAAGAATGTGAAAGATGTAGTGAGAAGATAATGGTGGAATTTCTTTATAGCATAAACCATCACTAAGCCTTTGTATTCTATGGTCAAGTAATTCATCTTAGTCTGGATGAGTTTTCTACTAGTGAAACTCACATGAAACTCCATGGTGTGTTCCTTGGTCGCTTGGCACAACATTCCACTAATTGCAAACTTGGATGCATCGATGTGCACATGAAATGTGATCATCCAATCCAAGGCTCTTAGAATGGGTGCCATCTTGAGAGCCTTCTTCAATGCTTTGTAGTAGCTTGGAATCCCTTAGTACATGTCCAAGTGACTAGGAGCTTATAAAGTGGTTGAGCAATTGCCACATAATTGAGTATCGAAAGACGATAGTAAGCAATATGGCCAAAAAAATATTGGAATATTTTTGGATTGATGGGTAGAGAGAGGTTCATGATAACTTTAATATTAGCTACATCAATGAAAATTCCATTTTTGGATACAATATGACCCAAGATGAGCCATGCTTTACCCAAAATTGGTACTTGAGAGGATTCGAGGACAAGTGATGCTGTTGACACCTCTCAAAGACAAGCCTCAACTTCTCAAGGTGCTCCCAACTAGAGTGGATGCAAAGATCATCCATGAACACGTTGAGTCACTCACATAGCATGTCCTTAAAGATAGTGTGCATGAAGTGTTGGAAGGTTGTGGAGGCACTAGTCAGTCTAAAAGGCATGACAATGTATGCAAACACTCCCCACTTAGTGGGTAAAAGGTAATTTTTTATCTATTATTTGGGTAGACTTAGACTTCGTTATATCCTAAGAATCCATCTAAGAAGTTATAATCCTCCTTCCCTACCACTTACTCAATCATATGATCAGTGAAGGAAAGTGGATAGTGATCTCATGCCATTGCAGCATTCATCTTCTTATAATGAATGTATGTTCAAAATTTTCCATTTTTCTTGACCATCATAGCAATCAATTATGTCCAATCAATATATCAATCTCATAAATAAATCCTATTCCTTGAAATTTCTCAATCTCTTCCTTGACATGATGGCATAGTGTGGATTCATGGGGTATAGTCTTTGCTTGACAGGCTTGACATCAGGCTTAAGCGGAATGGTATGAGTAAGGACTTGTAGTGGGACTCCATTAAGGTCAAAGTAGCTCCATATGAAAACATATTGATATTATTTTAGCAAGTCTAAAAGCCATGGTTCATCCTCTTCATTGAGGTCTTCAACAATATAGAAAGTAAGGGATTCCCTAGGTTTCGTTATGTTTACCTCCTTGACTTTTGTTGGTCCCTCAATGGGTTCACTAGATGTTCCTTCTTGCTTAATACAATTACTCAATCACTTTTCTTAAATTGTGTAAAGCATAGGGATAAATCTCTAGGCTTATTTTGATTGTGAGATTCCAATGCAATATTACATGTCTCATTCTTCAAATGTTTTCATCATAGATTGATTGGAATTTTAATTTTAGAGTATGTAGACTAGGTGGGCTAGGGAATTTTTGGATTAGAATCACTATCAATCTTTAGATTGGAGTCGGAAGACTTTATCAGTGCCATTTTCTGCAAGCACTATCTCAAGGTCTAAATTTGGATTATTGCTCTAATGTCCTATTTGTTTGTAGTTCAAAAGTTTAGGATATTCAATCCTTTTTATTTGAATGTTACCCTAACAAACCCAACATCGATGAATAGTTGAGAAGGCTTCAGATCCAAGCATATTTGCTCAATGGTTTGCCCATTAGTGTCGTAATCTATGGAGTTGGAATTAAAATCCTCAATGTTTTGAATTGATGGGTCATCCTCAGAGTCACTTAGTTCCTTTGTATCGACTCCTTAGTCTTGCATGAGCAAGACAAAAAGGTCATTGTGGAAGTCAAACAGGACTCGGTGCATATCAGTCCATCACCATGTGGAGCTAGTCATGAGCCTTCAAATGTGCTTAAATCAATATCTATTATCATGAAAGCATGGCCAACTGGCTAAGGATTTTACAGAACCCAAGCTTGTCTATGGGGGTTCGATAGCCCCTGAAAGCGGTGGTGATTGAGTCAAGGGTCATCATGAAAATGGGCTCTATTGAAAGTTCAATGGTAAGAGCTATAGCAAGTTGTGAAACTTTCTTACTCAAGCATTCATAGACCAAGAAGTATTATAATTCCTTGATGAATGGAAATTCAAGGGTTGCAAGTATGTATATCCAATCTTGCTCATCTTTAGGGGAGGGAACTGTAATAAAGCTAGTTCTCACAGCAAGCCTAATAACTGGACATTCATGAAATACACCATGCTTGCAAATAAATAAAAGAAATACACCATGTTTGCAAGGATGTAACGTGTCCCTCTATCTGCTTATAGGACATGTCTTAACAGCCCATCGGGAAGAGAGTCTAGAAAGCGCTGCCCGGCACTCCCAAGGAATGTCACGGGTTTTGCGATCTAGGTCTTCCCGAGTCTGCCACGAAGTGGAAGCATTCCGGCTGTTCCCACTTAGGACCGACCTAAATCAGGGTTTTCCTAATGGTCAAGTTTCTAGGAGGTAGCTAGCGTTGAGCCCAAACGAACTACTTTGCATAGAAACATCAGGGTCGAAGCGGATTTATACTGCACTTGGTTCAAGGAGAATGGGAAATGAAAGGGATGCGAAGCTCAACCTCTCTGCCCATAAGGCATAGTCCCATTCTGTTCCGCTAAAACAATATAAATCGGGACTCTAGCTCTATAGATTCTAGGTCATTGTTACCTCACTGTCAATTCCTTTGAGAAAAGTTCCCGGCCAACCAGGACCACCCTTCCATAGGACGAACCCAGAGTCACGTCCACCGCACTTTCCTCGAGTTGCTTAGTTATCTAATTACCTACCACATTTAGTTTGACAAGCAAAAATAACTTCCTTAATTAACCAATTAATCACCGGTTCCTTCACGTAACTTAGGCACTGACACAGGAAACAATGTCAAGCAAGTTACTTTATCAACATTTGATCTTTATTTATCAGTCTTTGGAATACATCAAATAACATTCCGGAAGGCTATTCCAGCAATCCTCAGGGATCGCTATTCCAAGTTCCGCTCGTTGACTAGTATGCGAGCCTCAAGATCCCATCTCGAGTCACGTCGGCCTCTTGTGTAGGATCCAGAGGCAAGGGATTTACGGCCAGAGCCTCCCCTAGCACCCAAGTGTCCTCCTGCTCCAAGTAGCACCCACGGAGAGACCTCTCGCGGCGGGTTCAGTCCACGTACCCGGTGCGGCTAACAACCCCCTTGGATAGGGTCAGGCAGACAGTCGGAGGTAACTGATACTGCCTCTCTTTCTAGGATTTTAACCTGAAGCATTAGTTTGTTTTTCCTGAATTAGTTCCTTGAGAAAAGAAGTACAAACAGTGCACCTAAGTGTACAATCACGAGCATTCCAGTGGTCGTTTGTACAGCCAACTGCTAAGGTGCGATTTCTTCTCCCTGAATGCTTCTAGCATTCGATCCTAGATCAATTGCGACTTGGCAAGATCCGTTTACCCCCTTTCCTTGGGTTAGGGTTTATACTGTGTTGACCCAAATGGTCAATACCTTAGGTTTCCTTATATTAAGGTCAATAAATCCTGGGTAACCTTGTCGCCCTAACTTGGTTGGTCAACTACTTTCTTGGCAAATTCGTAACTCCCCTAGCTTGGTAGATAAGTCCAAGGAAGAGAGATGTAGCAGGATGACTACTCATCCTCTGGAAAATTAGACTTGTACTTAGAACTCGCCAAACTTGGTCTAAGGAGTGGCAATATTATTTCGTGATTTAGACACAAGACCATACGACGTTGCAGCTTGTTGCACGAGATAGGTGTCAGCACCTAACTTGTGGGATTATTTTCTCACCACACGGTATTCCTTGGTCAAGAATACCTTGATCAAGATGTAGGGTTTGGGAGTCCTATTGACTCAATCCAAAACCTTAACCCTACTAGGCCGATAAATTTTTTGGTGCTAGGGTCCCTAAATTCCTTGTGGGAGTCTAGCATTTGGTCAACTGATCCTTAGGGTGAGAGCCCTAGATCATTCTTGCACGGTGATTAAATAATCCTAACATTTCGTGAATGTGGGTAGGACCTTTGAGATTGGAAATATTAGATCGGTATCCTAAGTGCAATACTAGGCAGAATTTTAACACAGCTTAACCCTACCTAGCACATTGAGGTGACCGTCATATGCTAACTAATCATGAATTTCATGTAGGCTACTCATTTATGCAAATTACTTAATTGATCTAACCAATCCGCGACTAAAGATGACCTTCCCTTTAAAAGATGCAAATACTTTCTTCTAAACTTGCAAGTACTTTCCCTGAAGGAGGTACGTGACTCCAAGACGTGTGAGATGTATCATTCCATGAAATTTCATGACCATAGACCTTTTTGCCTTTATGCAACTAAAGGTTCTACAGTGATCTTTCTTTTCCTTACCCTATGCGAAATTGATTGACATTCAAAGCTAGCTCTTATAATCCCTACGTTGATGCATCGAATTCAAAGCTTTAATATTTTAATGAAGATGCATCCTTTCCCAAATTCAAACTTTAATAAAAGAACTCCATGCATGGATGCACCATTCTTACATGACTAGATGCCAATGAGTACATTATTGATTTAATCCTTCCTTTATCACTTAACCCAACCTAGATTGTAACTACCATCGCAAGCAATTTGCAAAGTACATAAATCCTTTCCATGCATTGCAACTATTTGGACATCATTTAATGGGCGTCTATGATTATCTTGTACAGGAGTCACAACTAGGAAGTTATTACATAAGTGCATTATGTGTTATATGCTCTGTCCTTTGCGCGATGCAACAAGGATGCCTTTGCACAATTCCTCTTTTTACTTATGCATCATACGTTTAGAGTTTCAACTACCCTTGACCACGAAAGTGCAAGTAATTGCAAATACTCGACATGCAACTAAACTTTGTAGATCGAATGAGTATATTAATTTCCCAATGCATTTAAACTTCCCTACGAGAATTAAAACATGCTTAATGCATCCTTTCCATGTGGGGTTAATTTTTGGAACCTGGCCATTCAATACCGAGGTGTTGTCCACTCTCGTACTTTGGGTGGAAGCTCCCACGTGCGCTCTTCTCGACTTTTGCTTAGGAGCCATTGGTGTAGTAGATTTCGACTCAGCAAATCTTCGTTGGCTCCCTTACGCACTTCGAGGTACTATTGTTCGAGATTCTCCTATTCTGCACAGGAATTGGGCCTTGCAGACACAGTTTTGAAAAAAACCCGAGAGGCACAGGTGAACTAGGCCTAGGAAAGCTTCAATTAGAAGCTTCCAATAGAAGCTTCCAAGCTTCTGTATCACAGGGAGATGACGTGGATGGGGAGATGATTGTGAAGATGATGATGAGGGAGATGACGATGACGACGACAATGATGACGACAGTGACGACGGCGACGACGATGATGATGAGGATGATGATGATGATGATGATGGTGATGATGACGGGGCGCAGCAGCCTGGCGATAGCGGACTGGTGACGGTGGGCAACACAACACGATCTCCTTACTCTCCTCTCCCCTCAAGCTTGGGAGGGGGGTTCATATAGGTTGAAGGGGGGGTAGCCACACAAGTGGTAGGTTGCATGCCTCCCTCCCCATGCCCCTCCACCACTCAAGCTCCACACATACTCCCTCTCCCCGCCATGCAACGATTGAAGGGGAGGGAATTAATACATAAAATTTTTTGCAAAAATTATCCCTTTTTTTTTCCTCCGTGAAGGGGTGTTCCTACGGTGGCTTGCGGTTTTGAGCCACGGATTCATATGCACCATGCGGGCATGGTATTGTTAATGCACGAGACTGGAGTTCTTAGGCCAGAGTTTCGTTGTTGCAGAAGATCACTCAAAATTGCTTTTGTGTGGGATCAAGAGTCATTAATATTTCGTTGTGGAAATATTACAAAGGAAGCCATAGCCAAGGAAGCTAGGCATGAAATAATATTTCCATTGAAGACTGAGAATCATAGATGTATGTTGCAACATGAATACTCACCTCATGTCAAGGTGGGACATGGTATGCACCCCATATCTTGGTGGCTAAGAGCATGCACCCTCTTAGTTGGTGGGAGGAAGGAACCTTCAAAGCATGTATTGCTTTAAAAATGAAAAAAAGATCCCTCAGATGTTACATCTCCACCTTTTATACTTAACCCTAGCCTACTACTCTAGACTAAGGTGACTTATGCTTTATTACAAGCCATCTCCCGCTCTAAAAGAGCTTTGTCTTCAAAGCTAAATTGGAAACAAATTACAAAGATGATTACAAAGATGGCTCCAATCATTTGAAATCATACTATAATAAAAGTCCATGTTCATGAAGATCAAAGAAGATGATGAAGAAGGACCATATAAATGGAACACATTGTTGTAAACTGTCCAAAACATGCTATAGTATAAAATTAGTCATATCTGGAACTAGAAATGGCTGATTTCCATGTGCGAGATATAGAAATATAGAGGACAACATGTAGTATCCAGCCATGCCTTTAAAATTCAATATTGATACCGATGAGACAATTTACTTTCTCACAAAAATTTAATACAATTAAGTTGTTTATTGCCTTGTTTATGAACTGTCCTCTTGCTTAAGCCATGGAAATTGTTCCAAATATGATGCTTGTTGCCATGAAGACTCTTCAATAGATAGACCCTTCCATTTGACAAGGTATTCTATAAGAATACAGTTCCTTAAAACCTTCTCCTATTTGCCAATAATCTTCTCGGGCTCATATATGATCAAACCATCATCATCCAAGGGAGGTAGTTCTTCAAGAACTTGAATTTGAGGACCCACAATCTTTTTAAGCTGAGACACATGAAAGACATGATGGATTCTTGTGTTTGAAGGTAAGTCTAGTTGATAAGAAAGATCCCCAACTCGCTTGATGTAACGTGTCCACTTGTATTTTTAGGACACGTCTTAGCAGTCCATCGGAAAGGATGTCTAGAAAGCTCCGCCCGGCACTCCCATGGAATGTTACGAGGTTTGCGATCTAGGGCTTTTCGCGTCTGCCACGTAGCGGAAGTATTCTGACCGTTTCCACTTAGGATCGACCTAAATTAGGGTTTTCTTGATTAGTCATTTCCTAATAGCAACTAGCATCAGACTCAAGCGAACTACTTTACGTAGAAACGTCAAGTCCGAAGCTGATTCACGCTGCACTTGGTTCAAGGAGAATGGAAAACGAGAGGGATGTAAAGCTCAACCTCTCTGCCATAAGGCATAGTCCCATTCCGTTCCCCTAAAACAGCGTAAATCGGGTTCAAATATAACTCTAGGTCAACGCTCTTGTTGTTCGTGTTCTTTGACGATCTTCCAGCTATCCATCGTGATTTGGGAAAAGTTCCCGACCAACCGGGACCACCCATCTGTAGGACAGACCTATGGCCCATCCTCCGCACTTTCCTCGGGTTGTTTTAGCTACTTAATTACCTAACATATTAGTTGGACATGTAACAACCAGCTTCTTTAATTAACCCATTAGGCACTAGTTCCTTCACGTAATCTTATCACTTGACATAGAAAAACAATATCAGACAAGTTCCTTATTAACAGGTTATCATATTTATCTTTGAAATACAAAGAGTCGAGCCTGTAGGCTTATCCACAATCCGCCCGAAGGCTATCTAGCAATCCACAGGGATCACTAATCCAAGTTTCTGCCCGTAGACTGGTATGCGGGCCTCGAGATCCAATCCCGAGTCACGTTAGCCTCTTGTGCAGGGCCCGGAAGGCAAGGGATTTACGACTAGAGCCCCCCTGGCACCCAAGCGTCCTCCTACTCCAAGTAGTGCTCAACGGAGAGACCTCTCGTGGCGGGTTCGGTCCGCTTTCCCAGTGCGGACAACAACCCATCTTCTTCCTTGATCCTTATCTGATAATATCTAGACCTGAGATCTATCTTAGAGAAGATATTTTCACCTTAAAGACAGTCAAGAAGTTCATCTATTCTTGGAATGGGGTATTTGTTCTTAATGGTTGATTGATTCAACCCTCTGTAGTCAATGCATAGCAGAAGCATTCCATCTTTCTTCTTCTGGAACAACACTGGAGCTCCCCATGGTGAACTACTAGGATGGATGTAGCCTTGGTCTAACAGTTGCTTGAGTTGCTCCTTCAGCTCAATCGCTTCCAGGATGGACATCCTATATGGTCTCTTTGCGATTGGTGCACCTCCTGGCGCTAGCTTGATTTTGTGATCGACTTCCCGTTGAGGAGGAAGCTCTGTCAGCTCTTCAGGAAATACGTCTGTGTACTCCTTTAGCCAGAAGGTTCTTCCCTAGATTCCTGATTCTGATCTAGCTTATTTAGCTTAATCAAATAGACAGGTAGCCTCTTTCTAACTCCTTTTATTATCTGTCTTGCTTTGGCTAGTTGAATTTTTGGTCTACCAGTCTCTCCTTGAGTTGTAACTAGCTCCTCTTCAGAATTTTGAAAGGAGACTTGGCCCTTTCCACAATGAATGTGGGTGTCATTGGGTATTAGCCAATCCATTCCGAGCAAAGACTTGTTGACACCTAGGTTCATAACCTTGAATCTGGTCAAAGTCGACTTTCCACCCAGTAGGAATTCCACCTTAGCAGTTTTCCTGGTACAAGCGACCTCACGACCATTAGCTAATTCCATGAGTAAGGTAGGTGCATCATTTGTGGCTATTCCTAATCTTCTTGCATAGATTGGTGAAATGAAGGAATGTGTACTGCCACAATCAATCAAGGTTTTGAAGCTTTTACCTTGATAATCCGATGGAGTTTGAATCACTGAGAATTGGCAATTTGGGCCTTTCTTGTGAAGAGCAGCATGAACTGTTGCCCTCTCAAAGTCAGCTTCCATGGTTGGGTCTTCATCATCACCCAGCTCCTTGTTGGCAACACTGGAGGTTCTCCCTCTAGCCATGATGGTGGCTCCTTGTCCATGGACGGCTCCTTGGGATGGTCCTTGACGTTGTCCTCTGCTAAGCTTGGAACACTGCCTTTTAAAGTGACCAGGCTCGTTGCAATGGAAACAACGGAGATTGCGGCCATTACCTTGTGTAGGAACGAAATTGTTAGCAGCATTCACCCTAGCTTTCTTCCTTTGTCCCTGGTTTTGGCCCTGCGCTCTCTTAGTCTGGGATCTATACATTCCCTTATTCTGATCCCTGTAAGACCAAGTCCTATTATTTCTTGGCTTGGACTGCACCTCTTGTATTATCGATGCAGCTCGAATGAGTGCGTCTTGAAGGTCTGTTGGGTGCATTGATTCTAGGCCTGTATTTATGGGTGGGTTTAATTCGGAACAAAACTTTGACACCTGTTGTGTCATATTCATTTGAGGCGCATACTTTAAAAGAGAGATGAACTTTGAATAGTATGCATCAAGGGATAGACTAAGCTGCTTCTAAATAATCCTCCATGGATTCAATCCAGACTTTGGCATCGGTTTGGACGGTCCTTCCCTTTCCATCAAATTCAGGTGGTTTGATCTATTTGAGAGGGAACTTCTTCTCCTGAATTACAATTGTATTTAGTGCAAGGATCGGACTAGGAATCTGCACTTGAGGTTGTGCCTAGGCAATAAGATTCTTTAGGTTAAAAACTTGCTGAGCGTTTCTCATATTACATTAACATGCCCAATTCATCTTTTAGCCAAGTGACCTAATCAATTAACTCCTTTACCAACACTTATAACCATGACAGTCATTGATAAAAAGTCTATTTCATTCATGTTGGCATAGCCCTTTCGAGTACATTTATTTTGGGAAGGTAGTACAAGCTGATTGGCACATCAATTTGGGGAGAATAAAATTGTGTTACATTCAACTACGATAACTGAGTAATAATATAGAGAGGGGTCATGGATTTTCAGGAATCGATAGGTCATAGAAAGCTTGGGGTATCCTTTCCTTTGATACCCGTTCTTCTCAAAACGTCCCAACACCTTGATTCTATCAGTAGGGATTATTCGAGTCACTTCCTTGTACACATACTTGTTCTGCTTGACCTTTCGACCTCCGACATCTAGGGTTGCGTTTGCGTGAGCCTCAACAAAGATGTACAGCTTCACGATCTTTAAATCCTCCATCCACTTGATTCTCTTCAAGTTGGTTTGGAGATACACAAGTCGGTGGGCCGTTATGTAATAAATTCGTGAATCACCCATCCATCTCCATTCCATGTACATGGGTGAAGGATTGTAGATGCGGTCTAGGATATTCATCATACCTAGCCTTCGTCAATAATCCGAAGTACGCATTGTAGTCATAAACATAACCTGGAACACCAAGAATTTGTTCCATGCTTCGTGACTTTGCCCAGCATCGATAAGTAAGTAAGGAAATGTTCTTAACAACAACACTTGCTCTACTTCTCCTCATTAAGTTTCTTTGTAAATATTCAGTCTCGTTGGTTCGCTATGATACCAACTGTAACATGTCCCCCCTACCCGCTTGTAGGACACGTCTTAGCAGTCCATCGGGAAGAGAGTCCAAAAAGCGCCGCCCGGCACTCCCAAGGAATGTCACGTGGTTTGCGATCTAGGTCTTCCCGAGTCTGCCATGAAGCAAAAGCATTCCGGCCGTTCCCACTTAGGATCGACCTGAATCAGGGTTTTCCTAATAGTCAAGTTCCTAGAAAGTAGCTAGCGTCGAGCCCCATGCAGACTACTTTACGCAGAAACATCAGGGTCGAAGCGGATTTATATTGCACTTGGTTCAAGGAGAATGGGAAATGAGAGGGATACGAAGCTCGACCTCTCTGCCCATAAGGCATAGTCCCATTCCGTTCCCCTAAAACAGTATAAATCGGGACTCTAGCTCTCTAGATTCTGGGTCATTGCTACCTCGCTATCAATTCCTTTGAGAAAAGTTCCCGGCCAACCAGGACCACCCTTCCGTAGGACGGACCCAGGGTCACATCCACTGCACTTTCCTCAGGTTGCTTTAGTTATCTAATTACCTACCACATTTAGTTTGACAAGCAAAAATAGCTTCCTTAATTAACCAATTAATCACTGGTTCCTTCACGTAACTTAGGCACTGACATAGAAAAACAATATCAAACAAGTTCCTTTTCAACATTTGATCTTTATTTATCAGTCTTTGAAATACATCAAATAATCTGCTCGAAGGCTATTTCGCCCCAAGGCTATTCCAGCAATCCTCAAGGATCGCTATTCCAAGTTCCATCCATTGACTAGTATGCGGGTCTCGAGATCCCATCCCGAGTCATGTCAGCCTCTTGTGCAGGATCTGGAGTCAAGGGATTTACGACCAGAGCCCCCCTTGGCACCCAAGGGTCCTCTTGCTCCAAGTAGCAGCCACGGAGAGACCTCTTGCGGCGGGTTCGGTCCATGTACCCGGCTCGGCTAACAACCCCCTTGGATAGGGTCAGGCAGACAGTCGGGGGTAACTGATGATGCCTCTCCCTCCAGGCTTTCAACCTGAAGCATTAGTTATTTTTCAGCATTAGTTCCTTAAGCAAAGAAGAACAAACAGTGCTCCTAAGTGTACAAACACAAGCACTCCAGTGGTCGTTTATACGGCCAACTGCTAAGGTGTGAATCCTTCTCTCCGAATACATCTAGCATTCGATCCGGGATCCATTGCAACTTAGCAAGATCCCAAGGGTTTCGTAAACTGAGTTGCTTGTTTACCCCTTTTTCCTTGGGTTAGGGTTTATACCCTGTTGACCCAACTTGTCACTACCTTAGGTATCCTTAAATTATAGACAATAAATCCTAGGCAACCCCGTTGTCCTCACTTGATTGGTCAATTGCTTACTAGGCAATTCATAAATTCCCTAACTTGGCAAATCAGCCCCAAGGAAGGGTGATGTAGCAGGATGACTATTCATCCTCTAGTAAATTAGACTTGTACTTAGAACTCGCCAACTTATTCTAAGGAGTGGCAATACTATTTTGTGATTTAGACACAAAACCATGCAACGTTGCAACTTGTTGCACAAGATAGGTGTCAACACCTAACTTGTGGGATTATTTCTTCCATCACACGGTATTCCTTGGTCAAGAATACCTTTGGTCAAGATGTAGGGTTTGGGAGTCCTCTTGACCCAATCCAACACTAACCCTACTAGGCCAATAACACTTTGGCCCTAGGGTTCTTAATTTCCTTGCGGAAGTCTAGCATTTGGTCATCCAATCACTAGGGTAAGAACCCTAGATCATTCTTGCACGGCTGATCTAACAACCCTAACATTTCAAGAATGTGGGTAGGATCTTTGGGATTGGAAATAATAGGTTGGCAACCCAAGTGCAATACTAGGCAGAATTTTATCGTAGCTTAACCCTACTTAGCACATTGAGGTGATCGTCATACACTAGCTAATCATACCTTTATGATTCTCATGTAAGCTATTCAATTATACGCGAATTACTTAGTTGATCTAACTAACCCACGATTAGAGACGATCATCCCTTTTAAAGATGCAAATACTTTCTTCTAAATTAGCAAGTACTTTCCCCTAAAAGATGCAAGTAACTGCAAAATGTATGCAATATATCATTCCATGCAAATTTGTGATTTCAAGACTATAGACCTTTTCCTTCTATGCAGCTATAAGATTTACAATGATCTTTTCTTTTCCTTGCCCTAAACTATAATGATGCAACGAAATCAAAGCTTTAATATTTTTAATGAAGATGCATTCAAACTTTGATAAAGAACTCCACGCATGAGCAAATGCCATTTGACTTAATCCTTCCTTTAGCACTTAACCCAACCTAGGATGTAATTATCATCACATGCGATTCGCAAGGTACATAAATCCTTTCCATGCATTACAACTATTCGAACATCATTTAATGGGCATCTACGATTATTTTATACATGAATCACAACTATGCATTATGTGTTATATGCCCTGTCCTATGCGTGATGCAACAAAGATGCCTTTGCAAAATTCTTGTCTTTTTACTTATGCATCATGCGATTAGAATTTGCAGTTAGCCTTGACCATGGAAATGCAAGCAATTGCAAATACTTGACATGCAACTAATTTTGCAAATCGAACGAGCAAATAAATTTCCCAATGTGTTTAAACTTGCCTATGAGAATTAAACATGCCTAGTGCATCCTTTTCATGCGGAATTAATTTTAGGAACCTGGGCATTAGGAATCGGGGCGTTGTCCACTCGCATACTCGAGGTGGAAGCTCCCGCATGTGCTCCTCTCGCCTTTTGCTTAGGAGCCATTGGCGTAGTGGACTTGGACTCTGCGAACTCTCCTTGCCCTTTTTCCCAATCTCCAAAATTGCCTACTAGGCCGATAATTTCTCCCCCCCCCACGCAGAACTTGGGCCTTGCAAGACCAGTTTTTAAAAATCGGGGAAGGCACAGGAGAACAAGGCTTCTGGAAGCCTTAATGGAAGCTTCCAAATTAGAAGCTCCTAGCTTCTATTAGGCAGATGACGTGGAGAGAGAAAATGATTGGGAGGATGAAGACGACGATGCTGAAGAAGATGATGATGATGATGGTAATGATGATGAAAATGATGGTGATGATGGTGGTGAAGGTGATGGCGGCAGCAGCGTGGCGGCAGCACGACAGTCCTGGCGATGGCGTGGCAGCATGGCGGCCTGCACGATGCACGATCCTCTTCTCCCCCTTTCCTCTCAAGCTTGAGAGGGGGGGGGTCATATAGTTTGAATGGGGGGTGATAGCCACACACGTGGCAAGTTGCATGCCTCCTCCCCCCCATGCTCTCCTACTCCACACTCAAGCTTCTCTCACACTCCCTCTCCCCCGCCATGCAACGGCTGAAGGGGAGGGGAGTTTATCCACACTCAAGCTCCTCTCACACTCCCTCTCCCCCCACCATGCAACGGCTGAAGGGGAGGGGAGTTTATCCATTAAAAAAATTTCCAAAAATTTATCCATTATCCCTTTTCCCCTTTGAAGGGGTGTTCCTGCATAGGCCTATGGTGGCTCGCGGTTTTCAAGCCACAGCTTCCTATACGTGACACGGAGTTGGAGTTTGCTATTGCATGAGGGTGGAGCACTTAGCCCAGGGTATCTTCATTGCGGGAGATTACTTTGAACCGCTTTTGCACGAGATTTAGGATCTTCAATATTTCGTTGCAGAAATATTACATAGCTGAACAATGAGATTGTCCCCATAACTATCTTCAATGAATCACTTGATAAACTAGGCTTTTAGCAGTACAAAGGATGCCTTCTCTTTGGCATGAAGACCCATGATGAGCTAATTTCCCTTGCATTCAATAACATCTTACAAATGCTATACATTTTTGCTTGCATAGCGGTAAGTTGTAGCTTGGTCTCCTTATTGAGATCATCAACCAAAGGGTTGAGGGCAACTATGCCTTGTCCATGGAGTTCTTTAAGTTTTCATTGTAATACTTCAGGAGTCATGCTTGAAACATCAAAGCTTGTGGTTTTTTTGGAAGCTATCTAGTATCAATTGTGGCTTAAAAGTCATCAAAACTTCCTCCTGTGTTATCCATAGCACTTGCAGTGATCCTCATGGTCTCCCAACTAACTAGACCAATGATGTGATTAATGAGATCACACACATGCATGTTTTCTAGGTCAAAAATGTAACTAGGACTTGGGTTCCTATTGATAGGGCAGAGTATGAATCTCATGTTTGCTTCTCAAATGCATGCACTCTCTTCTAGATTCTAGTTTGTGGGTTATGACAATGTCAGCATGTTTTGTTACTTTCTTTATTGATTTTTATTTGGGAAGGGAATTAAATAGAGCTTCTTTTTAGAAGCTTGGCATGCAATATCCAAGCATACTAATGGGCATTGTGTGAAATGTAAGTGCATATGAATGGATCCTAAGTGCAAGGAGGCATGTGAGTGCATAGTATGCACTAGTGCAGTGCACATGCACATGTGCGCTTGTACACTCGAATGCATAGAAATATTTTTATTGTGTGTATCAATGCATCTAAAGTATGCTAGGTAATAAGAGAGCACTGGGTTTTGTAGGTATTAAGATAATTGAAACGTAATGGTACTTTTTTTTTCTTCTTCTCTTCTTTTCTTTTCCTTCTTTTTTTCATCTTTTTCTTCTTTTCTTCTTTGTTCTTCTTCTTCCTTTCTTCCTCTTCTTCTTTTTCCTTTTCTTTTTCTTCTTCCCTTATTTTTCTCTCTCCTTCATGCACAGAGCGCAAGGTAGGATCAAGCAAGGAGCGACAACGACAAGGATCTGACTTACAACCAGGCGCGAGAATTCCACCATGACAGAGGGAGGATCGGATCATCGGTTTGCAGGGGAGCTAGATGTTAGCACATTTCCGGAAGCCATACAGCAAATGGTGAGCAGTTACGATGCGCATGCCAGGTACGAACACCATGGCAGGACGGCGGAGGCAATCATTGCGGACCTAGAGGAGGAGAGGAGGCTAGCCCGCAAGGCATTGCAGGGCATAGCAAACTATAATAGGGACCAACAAGCCAGGAGCCTAAGGCAAAGCATGGAGCTGCATGAGGTGCAGCGACTGTTGAACTTGGCTGGCCAAAACCGAACGGACCAGGAAAGAGCACTCGAGGAAGACCTGACGCTGGGCGAGCTCCTCATGAAATCGCTGCTCGATAACACCGCGGTGGAACAAAATGCCGCTGCGCTAGCAACCTCGGTACTTGCAGGACTAGGGGCAACCCAAGGTTCAAAGAGCCAAGACAAAATACCTATCGTCACTAAGCAACTCGACAAGTACCAGCCACCGGACGACCCGTACAGCTTTGTCGAGCAGTTCGAGCAAGTCTGCGAAGCCAATGGCCTCAACGACCAGGCCCAACGTTCGCAAGCATTCGGACTTTGCTTAAGTGATAAGGGTAGGACGTGGTATACGAGCCTAGATGCTATAGAACAAGCCAACTTCAATAACCTCAAGGACCTTTTTGTTAAGAGGTTTGCCGAACCCGGATACTCTAACAACCTGCTAGTACGTCTGATGAACGTCAAACAGAAGGAGAAGGAGGGCATCCGCGACTATGTGACCCACATGAGAAGCCTCCTTAAGAGAATCCCCTTGGGAGAAAGACCGACTGATAGGGCAGTGTCAACCATGTTCATCAGCGGGATTCGGGATGAAGAATTGTACAAAGCACTAGCAGGCAACTCGAGCTTGCAAAGGGATGTAGTGGCTAGGGTCTTTGAGGAAGCCATTAAGGTCGATGACCAGCTGAGGGAGTGGAGCTCCAGGAGCTCGAACCTAGAAGAAATCAACCCACAGAGTTTAGAACGAATGCCAACCTCTAGCGAGCGATCCAACGCATCGTCCCACGATAAGGGGAAGGCCGCCGAGACGGACCATGGCTTGGCCGAGGTCAAGACAGAACTGGCCAAAATACAAGACATGTTAAGGCAACCTACGCGTCCGCATGTCCAGTGCGTGTATTGCAGAGGAAACCACCTGCCAGCAGAATGTCAAGACCCTAGGTCAAGACCCTGCGCTAACTGCGGAAGGTTCGGCCATGATGCTGCACACTGCAGACTACCACGAAGACTACCATACACGCAGCCCTACGGCCAGCTCTACCCGGCTAACAGGCCACAGCTATTCTACGGAAGGGGAGCCCCGCTTGCCCTACCAGCACCTAACGACACGAAGCTAGCGGTCCCTAGGCTGGACATAAATCCTACCGGTATTCCTAGACCGCCTGGTCCCTATGTGACCCACCCACCGAGCGATGCTCCCGTGCACTACGTAGAGGAGCCCAGTGACAAAGAAACCTACATATACCCTTATGTCTCGCATGACGACGAGGGCAATGCAATCCTCATGGATTACCGACCAGTACCGGTGATGGCACTAGGACGAGGATGGGGTAGAGGCCTGGGAGGGCAGCCACAGGATCCAGTCACTTGTTGGACATGTGGACATCCTGGTCACGTCTCATCACGCTACCCAGAAAGAGAGCAGCAAAGTAGGGACAAAGCTGACCAAAGGTGTGCAGAGTGCGGAATCACTCATCTTTTCATAGACTGCCCAAAATGGAAGCCGCCTTCTGGTACAGCTAATTTGCTGTCTGTCCCGCTGGGACTGTTTGGTGTTGAAAACCCTGATGGGGAGGCCACACCTATCCCCCTACGAGTGATGACCCGAGCACAAACGAAGCAGGCCGGCGTCTCTCTGCCAGGACCTAGCAATCTCGACGCTACCTCAGTAGGAAAGAAAAGCCGTAGGCAGAAAAAGAAGAGGTCAGAGGCTAAGGTCGCACTAAAAACCGACAGCATTACGACCTTACCCCACGGAAAGAAAGTCTCAGACGCAGAGGCAGAGACTTCAGCCCCTAGAACTGCCCAACAGGAAAGCACTAAGGTAGGGGAATACCCACACCCCAGGCGGCAATTGGAAGCCATAGAAAAGGTGAAGGAATGGGTGAGGGAGGCTCAACAGCACCTCAAGGATGTCGAACCCATCACGGAGGATGAGATTGAGGACCTCTCCAGCATGAGTGTGCTGTTATCGCTACCCCAACCTAAGTCTACCGAGGCTGCTATGCCACAAGCAGTGCCGACAAGGCCAAGCCTAGACTCAACAGACCCACAGGACAGCCGTGGCCATTGGCCCGGACAGTCTGAACAAAGGGAAGGACGAGTGTTTAGCAATCGCCTAACCATACTAGTGACCACCCCTATAACGGTTGGACTGGGAGAGCTGCTCAGGCAGCACTCTACCCTATGGCAGGACCTCAAACAGTGGGTCGAAAGACCACACGAGCAAGCTCCGGCAAATGCTCAAGACCAGGATACGGAAACGCACTTACCAAGTTTGACGCTACACTCAGACCCTAAATCCTTGCACATCAACGCCTTCTGGGAGGGCTCGGAAATGCACGCAGTCCTGCCAGTCCTAGCCCTGGGGGACGCAACGAGAAAGGGGATCGTAGACACAGGAGCTGGGGTCAGTGTGCTTAACCATGCAGTGCTACAGAAGTGGGGAAACCCACCTGTCGAAGCTGCTCGGTTTAACGTCACGCTAGCAAATGGCATGCGAGTGAGACCATTCGGGGTCTTGAAGAATTGGCCAGTGAAGATTGCAGGAGTCCAGTTCTCTGTCGACTTCATCGTCATGAAGGGAGTGGACTATGATATCTTATTGGGTCGACCCTGGATGTGCAATGCTAGAGTTACCGAAGACTGGGGTAACAGCCTGATCTTCCTGGGCAACCGAACTGATGCTGTAAGAATAGAGATGGACACTTGGAAGACCTCACCAGTTGACCTAGATGCCATCTCTACTCTACTCAAGGGAACCACCCAGAACAAGGAACCCTATGGGTCCTTGACGAAGTATATCCCTTGCCCAGAGGACGAGCGGGATTGGATGCACGTTCTCGCTACACTTGATCTGCCGTTCTCAGATCATGAAGCATACGAGCAGGCTGTCAAAACAGTTGGCAAGCCAAGAGAAACACAGCCTACACCTGTCTACATGATGGCAGCAAGCCTCCATGATGGGCCTAAGCCTGTCGCCTCCCAAGTGCCAACCAACAGGAGAGAACTCTAGGGAATACTGGGGCACCTAATAGACCGACTGGCACGCAACGCAGCCGCCAATCTCAAGCCGCTCCAAGACCTCTTGGAAGAACCCGAATGGAAGTGGACCGGAGTGCACGAACTAAATCTCAGATACAACTGGGCATTGGTCCCCGACCAACAAAATGAGGCAGAGCAGGCCTTGGGGGACGATGACCAGTCCAGCGAGGCGGATTCCGGCGACGAATACGAAGATTGCCAACCCTTCGATGAAGGAAGTGAGGGTGAGATGGACATCGTAGAATATGACACCGAAGGGCGAGAGATTGAGCAAATCCGAGCATATGCAAAACTGCAGCTGAGGCCGGCCCTTAGAATGGACCAAGGAGTCATGTGTGCGAAATGCGATCGTGCTTGGTTGGAATAGATGGGAGCTGTGGATTTTACGCAGGCCGGCCTGACCCAACCAAAAACGGTAGCCATGCTTAGAACCGAGTCGCCATCCGAACTGCAGCCGCCATGGGAGACCACCTCCCCTAGTGAAAATGGGGAATTCGACTCTGAATCTGAAGTTACTTCAGAGGATGACCCAGAAATCCCTAGGCCACCCATGACCAGACGCACCAGGGGAGACTTACCCATCCACCTGAGGCACCGACGGTTACGACAGAATGAAGCAGAGCGTCCCAACGATGTGCGATCGGAGGAGCAAAGGAAGCCACAAGACCTCCCTAAGCACTTTTCGAAATTCAAAAGAGGGAACAGGGTGGTGGTTCTGCTAAGTGCCAAGCGCCAAGGGCAAACCCGCGAACCCATTGAAGGGCCAGCCAAGGTCAAGGAGATAAACCTAGCCCTGGAACGAGAAACACCCCGACCAGTGTTCATTGCCGAGGACCTGACCACAGAGGAAGAATCCAGCCTCATCACTCTTTTGCGGGAGTACCGGGATGTGTTTGCTTGGTCTTTAGATGAGCTACGAGGGGTAGATCCGAGTGTTGTGACTCACAACATACCCATGACAACGGATGCAACGCCGGTCAAGCAGCGACCATACCCCATGAATCCAAAGCACGCCCATGCTGTCAAGGAGGAAATTGACAAGTTGATGCGAGCCGGATTCATTTACAAAATTGAGCACACGGACTGGGTATCACCCATAGTCATTGTGATAAAGAAAAACGGCAAGATTCGAGTGTGCGTCAATTACAAGAAAGTAAACGCCGCGACAAAGAGAGACAACTACCCCTTACCGTACACCGAGCACATGCTTGAGAGGGTGGCAGGTAAGGAAGCCTACAGTTTCCTGGATGGCTTCTCGAGATACAATCAGGTGCAAGTGCACCCTGTGGATAGGCACAAGACCGCCTTCGCCACTGAGTGGGGCGTCTTTGCCTATGTAGTCATGCCATTCGGGCTAACCAATGCCCCCGCCACCTTTCAACGCCTCATGTGCACCATATTCAAGGACATGCTTCGCAAGGAGTTAGAGGTCTTCGTCGATGACCTGTGTGTCCATTCGGCCTAGAACCAACATCTTGAAAAACTCCACGCGATCTTTGAACGGTATCGTTTATACCGTCTCTCTCTCAACCCCCTGAAATGTCAGTTTTGGGTAAAGCACGGCTGCATCTTGGGACACGTGGTATCCAAGAGTTTTGCGAGCAGGCAGCTCACTGAAACAGAGATGAATTATTTGACAACGGAAAGGGAGGGATTAGCCATGGTATTCGCCGTGAAGAAGTTCCGGCATTACCTGCTAGCCACCCCCTTCACCTTCTTTGTAGACCATCAGGCCCTGCTCTATCTAGTCAACAAACCTTGTGCTACAGGACGTATAGCCCGATGGCTTCTCCTGCTCCTGGAATTCGACTTCTCAGTGGTAGTACGAAAGGGAAAACAACACTACATGGCTAACCATCTGTCCCGAGTACCCACAGGAGAAGCTGCTGGACAAGGCATAGTGGACGAATTACCCGACAGCCACTTATTCCGCATACTGGGCCGACCTGACACCATACTGGGCAGACGACATAGTCCAAGTACTCGAGCATGGGCTGCCCGAACGACCAATAGAACGAGCACGACTTAGGCGATTAATCCTAAAGATCCAGCCCTATCAGTTGATTGCAGGCCAGCTCTATAGGCTGGGGCAAGACGGTCTGCTACGTAGATGCATATGTGAGCATGAGATGCACGATGTGCTCTCAGAGGCGCACAACGGTATTGCAAGAGGACACTTTAGCGGGGATACTACAGCACGAAAGGTGTTGCAGTCCCAGCTATGGTGGCCCACACTCTTCCGTGATGCCTCACAATTTATCAAACATTGCGACGAGTGCCAACGGACAAGGGTCCCGGTCCGTAAAGATCAGATGGAGTTAACCCTGGTCATCGCTCGCCAACCTTTCGAAAAGTGGGGAATTGACTTGATAGGACCCATCAGCCCCGCGGCACAATATTCACAGGCTAGATACATCGTGGTGGCCACAGACTACCTCACCAAATGGGCGGAGGCGAGGGCCACACGGAAAAACGATGCTAGGACAACTGCCAAGTTTTTATGGGAGCAAGTAATCTCGCGTTTTGGTTGCCCCATCGAATTGGTTAGTGACCAGGGAACACACTTCATCAACGAAGTGATAGCCCATCTCCTATCCACCTTCCTCATCATCCATCACAAATCCTCACCATACTACCCTCAGGCTAATGGCCAGGCTGAGTCAACCAACAAAATTCTCATCACTGTCCTGACAAAAGTAGTCTCAGCCTCACGAAGTGACTGGGATAACAAGTTGATGGCAGCCCTGTGGGCCTACCGAACAGCTTATAAGACGGCCGTCGAACAAATGCCTTTTAGGCTAACCTATGGGACCGAAGCTATTCTTCCATTAGAATTCTTCGTCCCTAGCTTGCGGATAGCACTCCAAGAACGATGGGAGGGGAGGAAGGCATGGACGCAACGCTTGGTCGAGCTAGAACGCCTATCAGAGGTGCGTCTCCTAGCCACCCATGCGCTTATCTGTGAGAAAGCTAGATGCAAAAGCTAGTTTGACAAACACGTCAAGCAACGAGAGTTTGAGTCGGGAGACCTAGTGCTCCTCTACTCAGTTAAAGGACACAAATAGAAGATGAAATTCAGAGGTCTCGGGCCCTTTAAGGTCCGCACAATCAGCCGAACTGGTAATGTCGAGTTGGAAACACTGGATGGTGAGGGAATGGGCTTCTTTAACGGCAGTCGAATCAAAAAGTACTATCCGCCCACTCACCCACTGCATGAACAACCAATGGTGGAAACGCATGTTAAAATACAAGTAGCCACACTTACGAAAATCGGCGAGAATGAGGAGGAGCTTGTAGAACCCGCCTACCTCCGCATCACGGTCACGGCCAAGCAAACGTGCTCCTTCAACGCCCTGATTGACGAAGGGGCGGATTTTAACATTTTGACGCATGAGCATTGGACCCAACTTGGTGCATCAATGCTTCATCCCACAACAGCCAGATTGAACCCATATGGGGCCCAATCCTACCCGATCCTCAGCACATGCAGGGTTGTTGTTATCGAGACTGAAACTATTCCCATGCTGTTCTATGTCCTACCCGATGCCAGGGATGCAGGCACAGAGTCATTGCTCGGGTGAACTTTTAAAAAGCAGACCCGTTGCAATGTTGATTATGAGTCACAACTCATCCACCTAACAATCGGGAATGTGGCTATTGTCACGATTTTCAGCCAGCGCCTCGTAACCCCAGCATCGTTCAACGGGCCACCGATAGAAATAGCCGCACCTAGGACTAAGGAGGAGGGCTGTGCATATTTACTATACCCAGATCCCCATGCACTGCGACCCGCCAAACCTAAGGCAAAACCCCAACAGACTCGCTTGCAATGGGTGCCGAAGAAGCCTCGAGATCAGCCTAGAACTAGACGCGCGGGTCCGCGGAACACCTACAAACCTAAACCTAGAAGACCAAAATGCCATCATCACAAGCGCCGCGTGGTTAAACAGATATGGGTCCCTAAAATCCTACTGCGTGCACAAGGCTACTATGAGGGGAATGCCTTGCTGTGGATCCCCAAAATCCCAACTGACACGGGCCCTGCTCCTACATCAATCGCAAGGCCTTGTCCTCTAACACCTCAAGACCACGAATCGCAGAGTCCACCCCAGTCATCCGACTTCTTTGCAAGTCACCCCACGGGCGTCACACACGCCCAACGACCCAAGCATCGGCCACCACCACCGGAGGTATCACCCAACCAACCCGGCCCGCAACCCAGCAACCCTGCCGACCGCACTAGCATGGCCCCTAAGATCAAACCCAACCCATCCATCCGACCAACGCCCGAGTTGCTGACTCAAACACGCCCCCAGCTGCAGCTCTGTACCGACAGAACCTCCAGCCCCAGCAAACCTCAACCACCCGCCGGCCTTAAGCCTTCCTATGAACGGAAGTCATTCCTAATGCTGGCCGCTGACCTCGCCGAGGACACGAGGGATGATGTTGTGGACTGCATCAAATAGCTCGACGCCACCTTTGTGGCACTGGCCCTCAGCTATGACCGCCTAGACTTGGGACTGTTAGTGGAACCCCTTGCAACGGACATGCGCACCATGCCTTGCTCTTGGGAGACTTTTGAATTCGCCTTCGCACAAGCTTCACGCTCTGCCGCCGCTGAGCTACTCGCTCGCGAGATCTCCAAAGAGCAAGCCATTAAGCAACGCCTCATCCCATCGTTTGACCCGCGCACGACGTCCGGCCTCACTAGCCAAGAAACAACAAGGTTGTCCCACCTGGCGGACACCAAATCTCCCTTCTTGAAGCAGTGGTACACTCTTCGATTAAAATGGGCAGTGGAAGGATGCCGCATAATGACCAACGCCGAACAACGTCGAGCCATCAAGACAGCCGAGTATGATCCCACATACGTCGCGCCCACCTCGTATCGAGTGTTAACCACTCTTCGAGGTCGAACCATGGACAATCATATCTTAGGACACCCCTATCTCGATCGCACCCTGACAGAAGAAGAGCTCCACATCGCAAGTCGGATCAACTCCGGAGATTTCCTCACCGATGTCCTCACATACATCACCCACGTAGGCATCCGACCCTGTGACCTGGACTACTTTGCACACCTCGAATATAACCCCAACTTCTACGATTGGCTCCTCCACAAAACAACCTGAACGCCTTGGACCCACACCCTCCAATCCTGGGACGGATTTTTCTTTTCCACAAGGGGGATGGGGCAATAAAACTAGAAAGCAAACCAAGCATGAAAGTTAAAACTAAAAAGTGAACCAAGCATGAAAAGGCCCCAAATTAAAATGCCATGCAGAAATAGGTGATAGAAGTTTGAAAGGAAAAAATCATAGTTATAAATGATAAAATCTGCTATGGTTGTCCTACGAATTGGTTGCCAAAAATACTAAGAAGTGAATTGACTGAATGTACAGGTGGTGACCATGGCAGGTCAAGACAAAGCTGGCAAACTCCCTTTCTTGGAGGAGGAACATGTGTGGTAGGGCCTCATGGTGGAAACCAGAGCATTCAATCAGCTGAAGTTCCGCCACATATTCAACTTGGAAGATGTGGTTATTGAGGAACCAGCGGTACGACGGATCATGGAGCAATGCCACTTACAACGGTATCTGGAAGCAGTGGGCCAGAGGATAGACTATACCCTGTGCGCCGAGTTCCTACGCACCTTCAACAAAAACAGGGGCACCATCACAGTGCGGGATGCGGAAGCCACCAAACAGGTGCAGGTTGAACTGACCCCTGAACTGATAGAAAGAGCACTGGGGCTTCCGAACAAGGTGGAGAAGAAGCCGAAAAGGGACGTCTACGCCATGTTGGGAATGGACAAAGTGAAAGTCCACACCAACGATGGAGTCAACTTGGCAGACATCCCTGATCCAGAGATTCAGCTGTAGGCAAAAATGATGCATATCCTATTTTCGAGTCAACGGTACAATAGCATCATGTCCACGATCAATGTGACTTTACTCGAAAGCATCGCGGCTCAGGCACTGGATGAGGTGAACCTCAACGGGTTCGTGAGAAGGACGATTGAGGCCTCAGCAAAGGCCTTGGCAACAGGAGGAAGGGCCGTAGCAGGAGAATCCCCCTCACCTCGATCAACCCGCAAGGCCTCATCCTCCAAGGCCTCCACCGTAGGTTTTGGAGGTGCCCTCACTGCGATCCTCCACGAGGCAATAGGGCAGGGACGTGCGGGAGAGGACAAATAGGGAGATGGCGGAAAAGGGGGCGAATCGCCGTCGCAGTCCCAACTCCAGGCGGAGGAACAGTCGGATGAAACAGAGACGGACACCGACGAGGAGGGAGAACGCCAGGCTGCACCAGAAAGAAAAGCGGAGCAACGGACCAAAGCCCTACACGGAAAGAGAGAGGAGGAGCGAAGGAGAAAAGAGAAGGAGGAGCTCGAATGGGCCCGAAGAGAGTCGGTAAGAGAAGAGGAGGAAAGAAGAAAGAGGGCTGAGGAAGAGTTGAGGAGGAGGGAAGAAGAAGAATTGGAGCTGGCGATGTATCGCTCCATCGAGGAATAGTGGAGGAAAGACATGGAAGGAACGGGCAGAACATACCAATCTGAAGCACCCAGCCCCAGCACTGGTACACCGGAACCTGTGCCGCCGCCTCCTACAGAAGGGAAAGGAAAAGACCCAGTCAGACCCGTCTCCCCTCTCCTCGCACCACCCATGCAAGCCACTCCCCTCAAGGTGACGCCCCCTGCCACAGTCGCCCTGATGCATACCCCAAAGATCGATGAAAGCAATGTAGTCACCTGGCTACAATTCTTGGTGGAAAGAGAGTTGGCAAGGGAAGCAGCCGGGGCCACCCCAGTCTCAGGGGCCAAAAGGGCAGCAACGGCCGAGTTGGAGCCAGGGCCAGAAGAGAAAAGACAAAAAGTGGAGGAGATTGCCACCACTACGATCATGCCCCACTCCCCACCTCCAACAGGCCACTATGATGACTATGTAAAGGAGCTGCTCGCGCAGTTGCAAACAGCCAGGCAAGAAAGGAGGGTGGCGGTGGAGGAGCTGGCAGCAGAGCGCGAATCACAAGCTGCCCTCCAACTGGACAGAGTAAGGCAAATAACAGAATATCAAAAGGAAATCGTTGTGCTTAGGGAGGAGGCCAGCACCAAGGAGGTGGAGGAGCTGAAAACCCTGAAGGAGCACGACGCTACCTGGGAGGGACGAAGGAAAATCCTAATGGAGCATCTCACCAGGGAGAGGGAGACAAATGCCCACCTTCAACGTAGGAATGACCAGCTATCTGCAACCAACTTGGAGGCGCAGAGTCAACTTGAGAAAATTAGACAAGACGTTGCAGAGCTGGATCAATTAAGGGTAGAACAGATGCGCAGGTTGCAGGCGACGCGGGACCAACTCAACGAGTAGATCGAAGAGGAGCACCGAGAGCAATCCCGCTTGCGCCATGAGCTCGAAGCCCAGCAACAACAATTTATGGCAATGACCCTCCGACAGGGGGAAAGCCTGGAAGACATGGAGAGGCGGGCAAAGGAATGGTCAAATCATAACGAGCAGAGAGTGTGGGACTTAGCACGTCGGCTAGCCAAGGCTGAGGGAGACAAAGTGATGGCTGAAAACCAGGCAGAGGCAGCCCAGCTTGCTATGATAGCTCAGCAGCGCACTTTTATCAACACGCTGCTCCACACCACCTACTCAGAAACAGATGAGGCCAATGATCAGTTGCAGACAAAGCTGACCATTGCGCGCAGGGCCCTCACGACAGGCCTGCACGTACCACTGCAGCTAGGAGGCCCGCCACAGAGCCTAGAGGAATAAAGAAAATATCTGGCACAAGTAGGACTGACACCACAGGAGATGGAGAACCTTGGGTTCACTAAGGAGAAAACACAGGAGGAGGAGCAAGCGGAAGGGGGTGAGCCAGAGCTTGACCTAGGGCCTCAAGGAGAGGAATATGTCCCGCCACCCCCTCAACCCCAACAAACCAAAGTGCTACCCCATGACACATCTGCCGAGCGAAGAGCGGCCCACACCACCCGAAGGAAGGAAATGGTGGAGAAGGCAAGAAGAAAACTGAAGGCTAGACCCGCCCCGAAACAGCCTGCCCCTTTCCCGCTGCGCACCCAAGACTCCCCCGCTGAGTACCGCGCTGAAATGATTATCTAGGAGCAGCAGGAGTATAGCCGAGACCCCTTCGACCTACGCTTCGAGTTTCCCACCGCCTTGAATAGGGTGCTGCCCATTCAGTTGGTGGAGGATGTCATCGCCATGGGGGACCCGGCTCAAGGCTAAATGGTTAGAAGAGCGTGAGGCCCACCCAACTGCTTGGGGGGCCGAGGACCGCGAATTTTGGCAAGACAAAGTCCTCCAAGTACCTCGCACAGTGGAAGGCTATAGTTCCCAATCCACCTGGAGGCAGCGCATTTTTTACGTCAACCTGGAGGCGTGGATGGCGTTTTGTAACACCCTCCCTTCGGAAAGGAACGACCCCACCTTTATGCCGTATCCTCAAAACCCGTCCATCCACGGCAGGTTTGACTTCCCCGTCATTTATAATACCAATACCACTTCCCATAGGAATGCTCTTCTCTTCACCCTGCCCGACTTGTACAGCTCTATAAATAAATTCCTTAACGAATTCACTTCCTGCCCTGACCCAGCATTCATCACCACCTGTAACTACCTTAGGTTAATTAGAATCCTAGTACACCAGGAACCTGCACCCCAAGAGCGCCACCTTCCACCCCTCTATTTTGACCCCAATGCCATAGACAGCACCACCATGACTCGTCTCATGATGCGTGCTGCTCTTTTGCCATCCTTCTATGGTGCACTGCTGGAAGACATGAATGACAGCAAATTCACACAGTGCAACCACCCCTTTCTCTCCACCACCACCCTCAAAACCCGCCTCCACACTAAAGGCTACTTGCTAAGCCGAAAATTCCTTAACAAGGCCCCCCGCCCTCCGCCCACCCTTCCCCACCATTTGGATGATGAGGAGTAGAACTCCCGTTATCCCTTGTACTGCTGCCTCCATGTAATCCTGGCAAAAAAAAAAAAAAAAAAAAAGAAAAGAAAAGAAAAAGAAAGCAAGCTCCGACGACAATGGCACACCCCTAACGACGCCTCCAAACAAGAGTCAAAGGTGTACTTCATCTCCCCATTACCACAATTCTGCTCCACACGGCCCCCGCCGCCCAGTCTTCTAGCTACGCAATATTTAAGTATGCACACGCACAACACTCATATAATACCTACACAGAACTAATTCATAGTTTGGGTCCTCAAGTGCAGGACAACACTCTCAGCTTGCTTAGAGTTCGACCTGTCTCCCAAACTAAGTCTTGTGCACAATACAGAGACTAGCACTACCCCTAGGGAGAGACCACCTGACAGGTTTTCAATTGCAGGTGTTGACAACCACAGCCCAAATGGCATTCATTCTTCATCAACATCCAATGCTAATTTCCCACCCAACATCCGACGAGCCGGAAAAATCATCCTACGCAGCATCCCCAACCAACCCCCACGTAACCGGTCACCAGTGCAGGCCCCAAGCCCCTGTCCCCCCGAAGTCTTCAGTGCATACTACCACTTGCTCCCTACGCGAGTAAGTGCCATGGGACTGGCACTCATCTAGGAGGGGGGTAATGTTAACCCCAACACGAAGAGAGCGAAAGAAAGTGGAAAAGACGCAGGGCAAAGGCGGAAAAAAAGGTAACCCGACGGAAGGAAAAGAAGGAGAAAAGGCCAAAAGCGCAAGGACAACCGTTAAAGGCCAAGGCAACCACGAAAAGGGAAAGGCGCATAAAAAGCGCACCCTAAAATCTTGTAAAAGAGTACCGGGCTCTCACCCTTGCGATTTGTAAATATAGAAGGGTAGTGAAAAGGAAGCAAGGAAGATAAAAGGACAATGGAAAACAGGGGCTGGGCTATGACCGGCCATGTAAAAAAGGGAAAAAGGGGATGACCGCCCAAAAGGGAAGTAGGGTTTTGTATATAAGGTTGAAAAGTGAATGAAGAGCTCATTCTTTGGTGTGGCAAAACTAGTCTTCTTCTTCCTCTCTTCTTCTCTCCTTCTTGCTTGTGTATGCTCTTGAGAGAGGGAGTGTGAGAGTGTGAGAGAGTGAGTGTGTGAGAGAGTGAGGAATCAAGAGGGTGAAGCTCTCCACCTTCTCCTCTCCCCTTCTCCTCTTCTCTTTTCTTCTCTTCTCTTGCACGCGTGGCTATGGAGGATGAGGCTTGGAGATGGAGGAGGCTTGAGGATGCTTGAGCTAGCATCAAAAATCGTGGAGCTACCGAAGTGTGAGAGAGAGGAGGGTACTCGATCAAGCATCAAGGTAAGTTCACTGCATTCGTAGGATCGACGGCGCGTCGGCTAGGTGAGAGATAGCCATGAGAGCTCCTTGGAATGCTTGAAACAATAAGCGGTCCGTGGGTCTTGGCAGTTGAGCGAAAGCTCCCACAGGGCCTGAAACGGCCTCAAATGCCTAAAACAACTGCGGGATAGCCTAAAGGGCTTGTCTGCAGAATACACAGTGCTCTTCGCGCACACCAAATCTCATTACAATCTGAGATTTTTTCTCGGCCCTACTTCCGGTGCCTTCACAGGCACTATCCAAGAGAAAGAGTGGAAGGATGGGAGAGCTTCTTACTCGTTGCTTGCTTGCTTGAACCTTGCTTCTTCTCCTTCACTTCAGCCTTCGAAATCAGCCTCTCTCAGTGGCGCGGTTCTAATACCGTGTCAAGAATCGCGTGGTGGGGGGACTTGCTCAAGATGCTGCGCCAAACACACACACAATGCACAAGGAGAAGCTCACTCAAGAGACAAGAAGAGAGATGGAGGCCAAAACGTTTTCTTGCTGGTTTCTTCTTCTTCTTCTTCCACACTCTTTACAATGTACACAAAGTATAGATAAGATACAACATAAAGGAAAGTGGCCTACTAAGTCAAGCAATGCATAACCGACTACACTAGTCGACTGGCGCTATAACTATGCCAGCTGTAAATAGGTGTAACAACCTGAATATAATAAGTAATGAGTCAATGGCCATGTGAGAGTCATAATGACCACCGACGTGCTAAGTGTAGACGTGTGGACCCATCTAACCAAGCGGTCCATCATCAATGTCTGCATGTGTTGAGCTTGTCATCTCAACAATAGTCATGGCCTGTTGAATAGCCTCGCCAGGTTGTGAGGGCACAACTGCCTCCCTTTTCAGAGAGTCTAGCTCTTCAACCAATTCCCTTGTGTTTAACTCCTCCAACCTAGGCTTTAGGCACTTTTCTGGAGTTGTCAAGGAAGTTGGCTATGACACCTCCTCCACAGGTAAACTACTAAGGGCACATTCCACAAGGGGCATTGTCACGGCCAAGGGTTGTGACTGCTGTGATCCCTGATTGGAAGTAGTAGCGGATAGTCCCATGGGCTGGCTACCCTTGGTGGATTGTGGTGTCAAGTCCCTAGGGCGATTGGAAGTGGTCGTGTCTTTTGTTGCCCTTTGAGCATCTATTTGTGTAGATCGAGCATGAGTTGATCTAGTAACATTAGGTTGCTCAAGAATATCCTTGGGCCGAGAGCTACGGATGGTGTCATGTCCCACCTCTTGGACATTTGGAAGCATAGATGGAGATAGAGATTGGGATTGAGCAGTCGCCTTTGACGACTGCTGTAGTGCTTCCTGTGTCCGTTTGGAAAAAGTGGGTGTAGGAGATCTAGGACTCTTAGGTGGACTTGGCACTAGCTGAATGATTTGCTCGAGGCTATTAAATGATTGTCCTATTTGCTTTGTTGAACAATCAGCCTTCTCATGAGCAGTGTTGTGCCTATAGTGCTCATTATCCTCTTGAGAAGTCAAAAGCTCCTTGAGCACTAATGGTCTTTGTGCACGCCCAATGGTTACATATGACCTATGCTTATTAAGCATGCTAGGCTTTGGCTCTTTCTTTTGAATGCTCATGTTTTGTTTCTTGCCTCGAGACCTCGAGTTTCTCTTAGGTTTCCTCCTGTGCCTCGTTGCTTTTGGTGCAATCTAGCCTTCAGCTTGATAGAGGTGATTTAGCAAGGGGTTTTGGTATCCAAATCCATCGGTTACCTGCGTAATACCCTTGAGCACGTAGCAACGCTTTGGATATCCATCGCGGTGTTGTCCTGACCCTCCATCGATGCCTTTGTCTATAAGGCTTGGGCTTCTTTTGGGGTCTTCTATGATATTTTTAAGTCCAAAGCCCGTCCTTGGCATTGTCTCTTGACCTTCTTGTTTCAGGCATGGCCTCACTCACTGGCTCTCGTTGTTTGACCTATGCTTGTATCAGTTTTTCCAACAAGTCCTTGCTCTCATTAGTAGACTTGACTGTTATGTCAGCACCTTCCTTGCCTTTCCCTTGAGGTTTGATGAGGTCACCCTTGCTAAAGGTTGTGACTATCCTCACATTCGATAGCGTCAGGTATATCCTTTGTGCTACATAGTCAGCCTCACACTTGGTCGCCCTTTTGAAGGGTCTTCCTAGGAGGGTTTCTTTCCCGCAGCTAGCACTATTTGGAGGAACATGAAATAGGATAGGCAAGCTTTCCGTTTCAATTGTCGCAAGGATTTTGCACTTCCCTATGAGTGCTTGTGGGTGTCCCCCATAAGGGCTAAGAGTTGCACTAGTCGGTGTGAGCTCTGGTTGGCCTAGTAGGGTCCATGATTCATAGGTCAAGATATTAAAATCTACTCCTTCATCAATCAGAGCATTGATAGTATGCTCTCTTTTCGCGGTGAATTTGACCAAAGATAAGTAGGTGGTACTATGTCTTCATCTTTCGAGTCTTGGCTTGTAAATTTAAGCCTTCTGACAGATGCCCTTGAGTCCCCAATTGCATGACTAGACGTGGATTCTCCACCAATGTCTTGGGTCGTCTGTGCAGTGTTGCTCAAGGTACATCTCTGGTCAAGATTGTCATGTCTAGTCATCTTGGCATTTGTAGCTTGCTGATGTTGCATTTCGCTCTGACTAGAACACAATGTCTTTGTGTTCTCATGGTGTGGCCTTTTTGCCCTTGATGGCTAGATTGGCCCATTGATGTTCTAGGGTCTCTGTTTCTCTCTGTTCGGGTATGGGCTTTTGGTTGCTCTTTTGCAAGTGAGAATCCATGCTCGTGTAGAGCCATTACTATACTAGGGTCCAATTTGGAGGACCTGTCACGGCGCGCATTTTCTCTCCAACCTACTTGGGGGAGGGCCGTTACGGTAAACACCATGCGCAATTTGGAGGGCAGTTTATAGCCAAATTTTGAACTAGTTGCTCAAGTTTCAGCCCAATGATGGATCTGTGATGTGCCTTTAGCTCTACTTTGCATTCGGGGTCAATTTTGGGGTTTAGATGTGTCAAGATTTGTGTTCTAGATACTTATCCGATTTTGACAATTTTCTGTCTGATTCTCAGATGTCCAATTTTTAGGAGTCCGATTATCAGAATCGGACGTCTGATTTTGGGTTGGTCCGATCGGCCCAGTGGTCCAATTTTGGTCACGTCCGATTTCTGGAATCAAACGTCCAATTTTGATAGGCGTCCGATTCCTTGTGTCCGATTCCAAGGTCTAAGTGTCCGATTTTGAAAATCAGATGGGCGAGTGTCCAATCAGTCGGACAAGGGTGGTTCGATTTTGGACTGGTCCGATTCTGGAAATCGGATCGGGAGGGTGGTCTGATTTTCGGAGTCTGACGGTTTTTGGAGAGGTCTGATTTTTGGAGTCAGACGGTTCAACTCCAAAGATAGGGCAATCCTATTCTGGGACTCGGACGAGAACTGGTCTGACTACGCAGCCGACGGCCCGTGAGTTGCACGCGACGCCTCTAGGCTGACGTCTACTTCACCGAATCGTGCCGTGCCGCCTAATTAGATGCAAAGCCACAGAGGGAAATGCTTGGCATACCTGAAAATGGTGTGGCACTCGAATCGATCAACATACTGACGATCTCCCCGCAGGTCTCTCTCTCTCTCTCTCTCTCTCTCTCCCTGGCTCTCAAGCTCACTCTCTTCTCAGAGGGCAGGATGTCACATGTGACCTTTCCTGGTTCCCTGGGCCTCTTATTGCCCCATCCCAACCTGTTGTGACCTCAGAGGTAAGTCCCTCATAGTCTTCCAACCAGAAATCCGAATCTGTGCCCCTATTTCCCTATTTTAGCCTGTTATACAACAACATAAAACCCTACTGTTTTCCTTTTTTTTTCATATCCTAACCTTAACCTAATGCAACAAAAATCAAAACCAGAGATGGAGATGGATGGTCCTACTCTAATATTCAACAACAAATCAAAAATCTACTTGCTAAGGAGATCGAATACCTCTTCAAACTCCCTCGCTTCCTACCTATCTACCTCAAGTACGGTTCGGGGAAAACCCTACTCCAATGCTCGATTCGAAGCGCGCAAGCGCTCAAGGCTTGAATCCGTTGGTCCCGGCAATGGAACCAAAATGTGGGAGCTTTCGCTCAACCACCAAGAACCTCGGACCGCTTATTATTTCAAGAGTTCCAAGTCAAGCACTAATGGCTACCTCTCACATGGCCGATGCGCCATCCATATCTATGGGTGTAGTGAGCTTACCTCCATGCTGATCAAGTTACCTCCTCTCCGGCACACTCTGGTAGCTCCACGATCCAAGTGCAAGCTTCAAGCATGCTCCATCCTCAAGCTTCATGCTCCAAGCTCCATTGCCGCGAGCAAGACAAGAGAAGAGAAGAGAAGAGAAGAAGAGAGGAGAAGATGGAGAGCTTCTCCTCCCCGGTCCCTCACCCTCACACACTCACTCCCTCACACTCTCACACTCCCTCTCTCAAGCACAAGCTCAAGCAAGCAAGAACAAGAAGAATAAGAAAAAGAGGAGAGCCACTTTTGGCCACACACAAGAATCAGCTTCTCATTCACTTTTCAACTGTATTAAATCCCTTTTGGGCGGTCATCCTCTTATCCCCTTTTTTACATGGCCGGCCGTGGCCTAGGCCCTTTTTCCCATTGTCCTTCTATCTTCCTAGCATCCTTTCCACTGCCGTCTACATTTACAAATTGCACGGCCCGGTGCTCCTTGAATTAAGCATGATGCGCTTGCGCTCTTTTACTAAAGTATTGACTTGCGCTTTTCCTTGCGCGCCTTTCTCCCTTATTTAGGACTTTTCTCCTTGGGCGTGTTTGTCTTCCGTTTCTCTTTGCCTTGGCCTTTGTCTTCTGCTTTAGCTTTTTCGGATTTTTCACCTTTGTTTGTTTGAGGGTTAACACCGAGGGTAATCCAATTGTGAATTTCATGGTGATATACTCCCATTTCATTTGAGGGATGTCAAGTGGTTGAACTTTCCTGCCAACTTGACACATTCGGCCTTAATTCTTTGGCAATTTAGGCATTTGGTGACATATTTGAGTACATCACCCTTGAGTCTTTCCTAATAGAAGCTTCTTCTAACTGTATTAAGAGTCTTATTATAACCAAGATGACCCAAAAATAGAGAATCGGCAGCTTCCTAGAATATTTTTATTTTGAGTTCCTCACTTGTAGGAATACATAGTCTTGTCTTGTATAATAGGCAAGCTCTTCATTTATGGAAAATTTTGATACTTAGTCTTGAATTTTGGATTTGAATCCTTGATGGAAATTTCTCTTAACAATCACTGATAGCTTGTATCCTTCACTGCCTCTTCTTTAGCCATTTCTATGAGAGAGTTACTGGTGTGCGTGGAAATCATTATAGTAAGAGTTTCAGCCCTAGAGGGTTCTTCTAGGATTAGAGCATTAAGAAATGATTTACAGCCTAGGGCATCCACAATCACATTCTCCTTGCCTAGTCTATACTTGATTTCAAAGTCAAATTCCTGCAAGGTCTCAATCCATTGGCATTATCTCATATTGAGATCCGGTTGAGTAAAAATCCACTTTAGGCTTTTATGATCAGTGACTAGAGAGAAACTATTACCAAGTAGGTAATGTCTCCATAATTTAAAGGCATAAATTACATCAAGTAATTCTAGGTCATGTGTGGCATAGTTTATTTCGTGGATCTTTGATTTTCTTGAAGCATAGGCCACTGGATGTCCTTCTTGCATAAGCACACAACCCAAAGCAAAAGAGCTTGTGTCAGTTATGACTTTGAATTCTTTGCTTAGGTTGGGTAGCCTTAAGATAGGGGTGTTACCAAACTTTGCTTAAGCTTCTCAAAGTTAGATTGTTTGGCGAACGTCCATGTAATGGAGACCTACTTTTTGAGAAGGTTGGTGAGAGGCATGGCGATTAAGGCATAGTCTTTAATGAAGACTCTATACCAACCTGTTAGCCCTAGAAATCTTTGCACTTCCTTGACTGTTATTGGGGATGGCCAATCTTGTACATCTTGGACCCTGGTAGGAAGACATAAACAAAATCAAGAATCATTTCTAAGGTTCATCTTTCTGCCAAAAATCAAGAACATATATTAATAAGAGAAGATTTCACTATTTGACGAAAAGATGTTTTATGTTGTAAATATAACTAGTTTTATTTACTTGCATCGTATCCTACATCAATGTCCACTCTCATACCAACTATAACATGCTTTCCCGAGCTTTCCTTAGTGGTACGTTCTTAGTAGCCCATCAAGATATATCCTAGTAAGTGTCGTCTGGGATTTTGATAAAAACCTCACAGTTTGCTAGCTAGGCTTGCTTGATCTACCTTGTGGTGGGAGTTTTGGCCGTTCCCACAAGGATTGACTTGAATCTTTCTGGTCAAATCTATTACTAATAGTAGATTAGTATTAGCGGTTTGAGATTACATCCCTTATAAGAATTGCCTACTGAAACGGGATTACGTTGTGCTCAATTCTAAGAGAATGGGAGAAGTATGACACTTCAATTCCTTCTGCCCCCATGGTTCTAAAGTGATGCGAGTCACACTTCTTGATCTCTAATGGTCTATCAAAAAATGATAATTTTTTTCCTTCTTAGGAAAGCTCTCGGCTTACCGAGACCACTCAACCATAGGTCTGGATCGTCGGGGTCCATCCTCTCGCTTCTCGAGAGAGAGTAGTTTTAGTTACCTAATTGCCTACCACTTTATGTTCAACATATAAAAACAACTTCTTTGAATTATCTCTTTATACAAATTTGTTGCACGCCTTTAATTCATGACACAAAAATAGAGTAAATCAATCCCTTCTTAATAGTTCCTTTCAGAAAATTGACTTTTTACAAATATTTTCTTGTTCAAATGTATTATTCTCTCCAAGTGTTCCATTCCCCAAAACCACTATTGGAACTTCTAGGACACAGTCTGGAAAGTATTTCGTAGCTCGTAAAAGCCTAAGGAGTTTATGACGAGAGCCCCCTGGTATCCTCACCTCCTCTTGTGGACTAGAGTTCACTATGATAAGACCTTTCGCGTCATGATTGGTCTATACTCATCAACACGAAACACTCATGATTCGCCCCACTTCATTTTGCTCTGTTATGACTGAGAAGGGCCTCTGCTATCTTATTGGGACTGCCCCCAACGGCTCCACATGCCTCATATTTATAGCTAAATTGGAGAAGAAGGGTTGTGGCCAAGAAGAAGAGCTCTTTATGGAGGGTATCTTGGAAAATCAGCAATCTAGAAGCTTTCAAGATACAATCTGATGCTAGTGATTTGATCTTTGAGGCCCAAATAGGCTCCCAGAGATGCCATGACTGATTCGCATGGCTCTTAGATGATCTTACTTCAATCCAAGCCTCTCGTCGAATTGAGAAGAGGGGGAGATTGCTTGAGTTAACTGCTGCTGAATGACTGAAGGTGAATTCATGCTTTTTAATTTAGAATCAGAGATGTCAAAATTGGGGGGTTCATGGTGTCATTTTTTTTCCATTAAAAATGGAGGAAGGGCGGGGCTGCGGGGTGGGGGGGGCGGGGGGGGGGGGGGGGGGGGGGGCTATTTGCAACATCTTCCTCTCCTTCAAAAATTTTCAAGCTTTTAAATCTTTAAAGCTTAAATCTTTGTGATTTATTTTACTTGCCAAGTTTTAAACGTGTTTGGTCATATTCGACTTATGGCTCACAACTCTCATTCATGCGGTAACTTCTGTGATGGATGGCTACTGTCCTTGTCAACCTGGAAAAATGTTGGGTTACAATCCTCGAGTCATTTTGCTTGATATCTTGTCTATTTAATGATTTAGAGTTCTTCTAGTCTATTTTGCAAGAAGTGGGAAAGATTTGAAATTAAAGTCGAGATATCACATAGTGAGAGTATATGTTATGCTTAACTCTGCTCCTTATGAAGAGATCAAGATTTATTCTCACTCTAAATTAGATGGGGGCCAACTATTTCCTTCTTAATTCCTCCTTGTCATCTAGATATCTTCTACTTTCTTCATAGGAGGACGATCGTGTTGAGGTGAACAACATTTGCTGAAGGAGGAGTTGCTGGTTGAAAAAAGTTTAGGTCCTTCAATTGTTGGAAATTTGAGCTCCATCTCTCTTTCAGATTCTTCAAATGAGGATCCCTTCACAAAATATCATTTATTGACTTGGAGATGGAGAGCATGGCATACAATGCATCTATACTTACTCTAGGGTAAAATGGAATTCACTGCCATAGATTTTTTGGAGTCTTGGAGGCAAAATTTGAAGGGGTTTCTAGGGATACATGAGAGCGGAGTTTTGAGCCCGGGATGTGCCTAAAATTTGCCAAAAAATTCAGAATTTAGGGGAAAAATATTCAACATCGAAGGCGGCGACTGCAGTTAGGATGATTTTAAGCACCCAGTAAAAGACGGCTTTTAAAAGGCGCCCCAGCGACAATTGTGGATTTTTTATAATTTTTTCGACTGCCGTACGGGATGCCGGGAGCTGCCAGTCAGTGCAGGATGTCAAGACGGACACACAAGATTTTTCAGAGGTCGAAACGAAGGCCGGATGAGGAAGAGGTCAAAAATTGGCCAATATTTGAAAGGGTGGACAAAATTTAAGACCAAAGGGGGGTGCCCTTTGGGACTTTAAACCCCCCCCCCCCCCTGTAAGGGCTTTGTAGCTATACCATGCCGTTGCTACCGATTGAACCTATATAGGGAGTAGTAGTGACTCAAAGCCCTGCCTTGTTTCCACTCTACGTGTGATTCCCTATACCCAGTGGTGAACCCTCTTATATACAGCATCACGAGGGTGTAGTCCTGGGATGTGTCTATGTTGTTCCACTTTTTGGATTGAATAATACAAGAGTATACCTTGAGCTCATATATCATGTTACCTTTCTATGTTGTGTTGAGTGCGTAACGAGTGCAGGTTTATCAGACTTGGTATCAGAGCGACTCTTGCTCGGAGTGAAGGAGTGCTCACGGAAGCAGGAGGAAAGATCTAGTGCCCCGAAGAAATCAAAGTCGTAACGACCCACAACGCGACGCCCCGCGTCGTGTCGCCCCACATCACGACACCCCACGTCGCATCGACCCCCACGTCGCGTCGCCCCATATTGCGACGCCCCCCGATGCGACGCCCCGGCGTGACATCCCACCATCTGAAGACGTGACGCGGCTTCCCCGCGGCACGACCCACACCACCACAAGGCGAAACGCGACTTCCCCACGTCGACACCACCAGCAACCACATGGAGGACGAGAGGGAGAATGTCACCCTCCCAACAATGGAGGAGAGGAAGAAAAGTAGAGGGCAAGAATGGAGAGTGGCCCAAGAGGAGAAGGTGGCTGGACTAGAAAGACAATTAGATGGTATGTCAGGCATGCTGGAGTCAATATGGAGGAACATGCAGATGAAAGAAGAGGAGGAAGAAAGGAGGAAAAAACTAGAAGTAGAGCAAGGCTATAAAGAATGGGTGATTCAACAACAAGAAGAGGAGAAAAGACACAGAATGCAAGAGGAGATGGATAGAACAGGTAGAGAGGAGACATCTAGGAGGGCGCAAGATACAAGGAAGGAGAAGGAGAAAGTAGTAGAATTAGGAAGCAAAAAGAAAGACAAGAAGAAGGAGAAGAAGCACCATCGCAAAGAAGAGGAAGATAGTAGTAGTTCAGAAGATGATTATGGAAAATTCAAGATGCCCCAACCAAGTACAAGGGAGAGAGAGATGGGTTGGTTCTAAAGAAATGGATCACAGAGGTAGACATGTACTTGAAGTATTCACGAATAACCGAAGACAGGAAGGTGGAGGTGGCAGCCATTTACTTGGAGGAGGATGCTGCCAGTTGGTACCTGCTTGAACAAGAGCAAGGCCACACCATCTTTTCGCGGGAAGAACTCCAGGAAGAATTGAAGGACTACTTTATTCCAAACATGGAAAAATTCAAAGTGAGAGATGAATGGAGGAACCTCAAGCAAACACAAGGAAAGATGAAAAAATATGTAAGCAAGTATAGGCAGATCATGCTGCAGCTACCAAACATGGATACAGACACTAAGCTACATGGATTTTTGTTTGGGATGCAAGAATGGGCTAGAAGAGATGTGGAGAGATAGGAGCCAACAAGCTTAGTAGAAGCCATGAGAATGGCCGAACTACTGGTGGATGTGGAAGGCAGAAGAATAGCACAAGGGAATCAAATCACGTTCAACAACACCTTCAACAACAACAACTCATGGAACCAAAGGCCCGGTGCTCCTAGAGGGGCATTCACATATACAAGGAGCCAAAACACCACCACCACCATGGCCGTATCACAGACCGCCTTAGTACCAAGAGGAGCAGCAGGAAGATGGGGAAACAATCACTACAGGCCAACCCCTAGCACATCGTATGGGCCCACAGGATCAAATACGTCATGGTGGAGACCCCCAGGCCCGTCCGTCGAAATCAGATGCTTCAAATGCGGGGGTTCACACTACCAAAACAGATGCCTAATAGAAGATACAGCTTCGTCAAGTGGATCAAGCGTGAATGCAACTAGTGCATATGGAGGAGAAGAACCACAACCACTGCGAATCCAGGAAATCCCAAATGGGAATGAAGAAAGCATGGACCACCCAAGGGTAGGGTTAGTTAGTGCTCGACCCCAATGCATGGCAGCCAGAGTAGCAACAATCCACCATCTATACATCAAAGGCCGAGTGGGCGAGGGAAACCAACCTATCATGGTGGACACAGGAGCAACACACAACTTCATGACAACAGGGTGTGCAACAAAACATGGATTAAAACTGTCGAAGGCCCCAGAAGGATTAACAATAACATTCGCACAAGGAAAAGCCAAGGAGGTGAAACAAGTCTTTGCAGTCCAAGTAGAAGCCGACAAGTGGAAAGAAAAACTCAACTTCTTAGTAATCCCCATGGATGATTTTGAAGTGATACTGGGCTTGGAATTCTATGACAAGTATGTCATTGCAATGTTTGGTAAAGGTGTAAATGAAATGATGCTAGATATGCAAGGAGAAGGCATTAGAGTACCATGTGAAAGAATGCAACTGCCTGGTAGGACCCCAATCAAAGTGCAAATGAAGGAGAATAAGCCAGGAGTATCTTGTGCCAAACAGTGAAACCAACTACAACCCAACCAAAGGGCCAGACCCAAAATGCACCGGTCCAAGGGACCATTATCACGC
Source organism: Lygodium microphyllum (assembly GCF_053477565.2). Classification (NCBI taxonomy): domain Eukaryota; kingdom Viridiplantae; phylum Streptophyta; class Polypodiopsida; order Schizaeales; family Lygodiaceae; genus Lygodium; species Lygodium microphyllum. The sequence continues at coordinate 6,939,320 of NC_141164.1, read as the reverse complement.
CACGTATCATGACATGCAGTGCCAAGCAGGTCGAAAAATCAGTCAAACAAGGAGATACGGTCTATTTGTGTATGATCCGACCGATTGAAGAAGAAGAAAGTAGCAAGAAACCCAGACAACAGAACAAGAAAACAGAGGTGGCAGAAATACTTGAGGAATTCAAAGATGTGATGCCAGCCGAGCTGCCCAAGGGTCTACCACCCAGGAGAGATGTGGACCACAAAATTGAGCTGATCCCAGGGTCTGCCCCACCAGCCCGAGCTCCCTATCGCATGAATCACACCGAGCTCATGGAACTGAAGAAGGAACTACATGAACTAGAAGAACAAGGATTCATTCACCCTAGCAAATCCCCCTTTGGTGCCCTAGTGTTATTTGTAAAGAAGAAGGATGGGGGACTTAGACTTTGTGTAGATTATAGGGCCCTTAACAAAATCACCATAAAAAACAAATACCCCATGCCCCTAGTGGAAGACCTCTTAGATAGATTACAGGGGGCCAAGTACTTCAGCCGTATTGATCTTAGATCAGGATACCACCAAATCCGCATAACCGAAGAAGATATCCCAAAAACAGCCTTCTGCACCCGATATGGTAGTTTTGAGTGGTTAGTATTAGGATTCGGCCTAAACAATGGGCCAGGCACATTTTGTGGCCTCATGGATGGAGTCTTTAGACCGGAGATAGATATCTTTGTCATTATCTACATAGATGACCACCTAATCTACAACAAAACCTTAGAAGAACACAAGCAGCACTTACGCTGAGTTTTTGAGAAACTGCGGCAGCATCAGCTATATGCCAAGCTGGAAAAATGTGAGTTTGCAGTGAAAGAGTTGGCGTTCTTAGGCTTTATTGTAGGAGCATATGGAATCAAAGTGGATCCTAAGAAGGTGGAAGCCGTCCAAAGATGGCCTGTACTAAAGACTGTAAGAGAAGTGCGGGATTTCCTCGGCTTCACATTATTTTGCCAGAGATTTATCAAAGATTACAGCCTCATCACTACCCCCCTCTCCCACCTCACCAAAGAAGATCACCCTTTTACATGGGGGAACGTGCAACAGGAAGCCAAACTCCCATCCTAAAGGTGCCGAACTTTACCAAAACCCTTTGAAATTTCTACAGATGCATCTGACTACGGCATAGGAGGTGTACTGGTACAGGAAGGTCACCCCATTGCTTATGAGTCAAAGAAGTTCACCGGTGCTGAAACAAGGTGGAGCACGCATGAGAAGGAAATGTTGGCAGTCATACACTGCCTTAGAAAATGGAAGCATTATGTTCAAGACAAGCATACAGTCGTCTTCACCGACAATATCTCCCTCAAATACTTCTAATCTCAGCCCAAGCTATCGGCAAAGCAAGCCCGCTAGCTAGACTTCCTAGCCGAATTTGACCTAGAGATCAAGCACAAACCCGGCTCTACTAACAAGATAGCAGATGCCTTGAGCCGGAAAGCTGACCTGAAAGCTGTCAGTGTGGTCAGTAGCAACTTCATAGAACTAGTCAAAGAGGCCCTAGAACAAGACCAAGAAATGCACAACATAATCAGAGAAGTGGAAGCAGAGAAGACCCCATATGGAATGTACACATTACTGGGCAGACGACATAGTCTAAGGCAACCAGAAGGTGTCAGGTCGGCTGATGATAGTCTAAGGCAACCAGAAGGTTGCGTTACTAAGGTCCATGTTACAGTTGCAAGTGTAGAATGTTTCTTGGACTTTAGGGTGATAAGATTTGCAGGACGTTCGAGCTATGGAGTCTTGCTAGGTAGGCCTTGGATCTTACGAACAAACTGCCAAGTCGATATACCCGCCGATCGAGTGGTTCTAGGTAGAGGTGCTAATCGAGTAATAGTCGATGCTTACCCTGAGTCTCCTCAGAGTGAGAGATCTCCTTTATCCTCCGCTGAATTAGAGACAGCAGATGATCCATTTGGTAGTGAGACATCATCCAGTGATGAATCTAAAGAGGGGTCCACTACAGAGGATATTTATCAGATAACTCTAAATGAGCCGATAGAGCCGCAAGATAGGATAAGAGATGCGGATGTGATTGAGTTGGACCTTGGCATGCCGAATGATTCACGGCCAATTAAATTAGGTTCCATGCTCAGTTCAACAGAAAGCGAGGACTATGTGTCCTTGATTCAAGAATTCCGCGACATCTTTTCTTGGAGTTATGACGAGCTGAGAGGCATTCCTCCCAGCCTGGCTGTTCATACTAGTCCTGTAAAAGAAGGCAATCGTCCTGTGCGTCAAAAAGTAAGGCGTATGCCTTTTGAATTGAGGGACAGGCTGTTTGAGGAGTTCCAGAAGTTACGAAAAGTTGGTTTAATCTTCCCTGTACAGCACATAGAATGGTGTTCACCAGTTGCTGTCATCAGAAAGAAGAAAAACAACCAGATCCGACTATGTGTAGATTTTAGAGAACTGAATAAGCAGACAGTTAAGGATTACTACCCGTTGCCATTTATTGACCAGATTTTGGATCAATTAGCGGGTAGGAAAATATATTCGTTTATGGATTGCTTTGTAGGATACAACCAAATGGCAATTGCAGAAGAGGACAAGTTGAAAACGACTTTTATTACTGTCGTTGGTACTTTTGCGTACCATGTGATGGCCTTTGGTTTGTGTGATGCACCTGGATCATGGCAATGAACAGCAGACAAGACCTTTGGTGACATCTTTCCTGATGAGTTGAAAGTGTTTATCAATGACCTGGGGGTAGCCACTATAAGGGAAAGGATGTTGATTATCTTAAGAAAGTGTTTTGAGCGCTGCAGACAATTTTGTATCGCTATTAACCCATGGAAGTGTGTCTTTGGAGTGCCTTATGGGCTATTGCTAGGCCATGTGGTCAGTTCAGTAGGGATCACAACTAACCCTGAAAAGATCAAGGTTATAGTCGCTATGAGTCCACCACGCACTCTGAAAGAGGTACATAGCTTTCTATCATCGATAGGGTACTATATCGGAGGTTTATAAATGCCTTGGCAGAAAGGACGTTACCACTAACAAACTTATTATCCTTTAGTTGTCTATTTGTATGGAGCGACCCTTGTAAGATAGCTTTCAAGGATGTAAACAGGAGCTAGTAAAAGCACCAGTTTTAAAAGAACCCAAAAGAGGCGAGGTATTTTACATATTTTCAACAGCCACCATACATAGTATCAGCTGCTGTTTAGCCCAAATCTGGGAGGAAAAGTGGTATCATCTGATAGCTTTTGCTAGTCGAAAATTGGGCATATCAGAAATCAACTACACCTACATGGAGAAGTTGTGTGATGGTCTTTGCGACTAAAAAATCCAGGCACTACATCCTGTATGAGAATGTAGTTTTCTATACGAAGGCGGAAGGGCTTATATTGCTTATGAACAAGCTGCAACTGCCTGATCGTCTAGCAAAGTGGTTAAGTGGTTAACCACTTTGCAGGAGTTTGATTATGAGATTAAGAGTAAGCCACCAAGGTTGCAGGGGATTGTGGAATGCCTTGTGGATTTCGGGGAGCCGAAAGAGACTTTGGTTGGAGGAAGTGATATTGAAGAAATGTTTAAAATCGATACAGCTTCTATCCCATCTTGATATGCTGCTATCACGCATTATCTATCAATGGGAGAGACTGGAGCTGGTTTATCAAAATCTGAAAAGAGGAAAATCAGACAACAGGCTTTGAAGTTTTCCTTGATCGTAGAAACACTATATCAGCAGGGTGTTGATGATATCTATCACCGATGTGTGATGCCTGACGAGGTTCCTTTCATTTTGAAAGAGTGCCATGACTCTGCGTGTGGAGGGCACTTCGCTAGACGGTTGACGGCACAGAAAGCTTTAAGAGCTGGATATTGGGGTCCGTCCATCTTCCAAGATTCCTTTGAGTACGTTCAGAGATGTGATACTTGTCAAAGACATGATGGCAGAGAGAATAGGAAACACCCACTTACGCCTATCATGGCTATCCTTCCATTTGAGAAGTGGGGCATTGACTTTGTGGGTCCTATCACCCCGTCGTCTACTACCCAGAAGAGGTACATTATAGTAGCAATTGATTATTTTACAAAATGGTCAGAAGCGCAGGCGATGAGGCAGGACAATGCAAAAGAGACTGCAAGTTTCCTCTTAGAGTAGATTATCTGCCGTTTCGGTCCACCGAAGAAACTAGTGTCGCCGTGGAACCCACTTTTTGAATAAAGTGATCAAAAGCCTGACTGAAGCTTGGCAAATCAAGCATAACAAAATGACCCCCTATAATCCGCAAGCCAACGGGCAAGTCGAAAGTACTAATAAGCAGCTTGTGGGTATCTTGTCTAAAATAGTCTCGGAGAAGAAACGAGACTGGGACAGGAAGTTGTATGTGGCAGTATGGGCGTACAATACAACATTCAAGCGAGCTATCGGCCATACTCCATTGAAATTAGTTTATGGGGAAGAATGTGTGTTACCCCTCGAAATCGAGTTGCCAACCATACGGTTTGCAATTAACCACTCTTTGGGAGATGAGGATGCACTCTTTGAATGTTTCATGACCATAGCCCACCTGGATGAGCTGAAATTGCAGAGCTTATTACACCAGGAGATAGCTAAACGTCGGATGAAGCAGTTGCACGACCTTAAAGCAAAGAAGTATACCTTTAAAAAAGGGCAATTAGTTATGTACTACGATGCGCGTAGGGAGCTGTTTTCAGGGAAGCTGGAACCTAGATGGGATGGCCCCTACAAGATTGTTAGGATAGGGAAAAATAAGTCTATGGCTCTACTAGCTGATCTGCAGGGAGTAGAATTTAAAAATAAGGTTAATATTAATAAGATTAAACCTTATTATTTCTAAGTATGCTAACACGAAAATGCATTGCAGGTCCATGCTGGGGCTAATTAGAGACCTGCAAAAGAGCTTAAAGTTGGTTGATGGGGCGGTTAATCCCTTATTTGGAGCACCCATATCTAGAGCAGAGATACCATCAGGGGAAACTTATCTAGTGGAGCAAAGGATACAAAGTGATTGAGCAAGAGGACGAAACCTTTGTGTGGGAGATCAAAGTCTTCTGCCATCACTGCTTACGAATGTTGACAAGTATCCCTGTTGAGTTCAATGAAGAAGGTGGGATGGAGCCGTCAATTCATCCTCTAAACATGCTAAATTTTGACTACCATAATTACAAATAGAGGAGTTCATGATGGCAGGCTGTGTAAACCCATTGTGGACGTACACATTATATTTTGACGGAGCGTCCAGGGGCCCTAATAAAAAACGGAGTGTTGGAGTAGTAATCTGAGATCCCTGACGAAGAGTTACAATGAAGTTAGCTGCTTATCTCGGGGTAGGATTCACTAACAACATGGCGGAGTATAAAGTCTTGATTATGGGACTGCATATTGCCAAGCAAGGTGGTATTCGGCGGTTGTTAGTAAAAGGGGATTCCCAGTTGATCTTGAATCAGCTAGATGGGACATACACAGTGCGGAATCCCATCCTTTGTATGTATCATCGAACTGCCATGACCCTACTTGAGGAGTTTGAGAGAGTCTCTTCAGCTGATTCCACGTTACTGGAATCAGTTTGCGGATTCACTGGCAAATCTTGCTTATGAAGAATACCTTTTCTTCAACTATGGTCCTAGTTTGGATATTGCTATCAATAATGAGACAGGACCCGGCCGCTTGTGGGGAATGTTATCAGAGCATGCAATATATGGGTGGCGATGGTTGATATGGGTGATGTAAAGAGTAGTCGGGACCCATCTACCGTTGTTATCCTGGACCCATAGGCTGATTAGACAACATGTTATGCGTACGCCTCTTGCTATATATGCAGGAGGGATGGGTCATAATCTTATGCATTTAGCATAGGGCTACGAGCCCTATTTTTCCTTCTTGGAAAGGAGCATATTATTGTATATCTGTACTATTTCGGGGAGGGATGTGTAGGTGCTATTCTGTTTGATCTCGTTAGGCCAAGAGGACCGATCAATTTTTGTAGTGAAGTGATTTATTTCATTAGGCCAAGAGGGCCAGTCGTCTGTTTAGTACAGGTGTGGTTAATGGTTTCTTGTTTTAGTCCTGTGCTAGCCAAGTTCAAAGAAGATCTTGGAAGGAACCTATGTCGCGCGGAGACTTCTTGTGGCCCTATCCAGGTGATATCTCTCCTTTACAAGTACCGTGGTTTTTACGATTTATGTATCTGTATACTTGTAGCGGATTTTTCTTTTCTTGTTGGGGATCAGCATCCAAGGCATGAAGTCCCAGGTTTAGGTTAGGTCTGTCTGAGGGAGGGCTGAGTAGTTGTTGCCTCCTATAAAGACATTTCCAGGCATTGAAAGACTTGTTTTCGAAAGTAGTCCTAGTGACCCTGTTCTGCTAGCCTGCTAGGTAGCCGTTCTAGGAGTTCTTGTTAGTTGTGAGGCAGTTAGAGAAGCCTGCCGAACGAAAAAAAATGGTGATGATAGAGAGGAAGAAACCCTGAATATCTCAAAGAAAATAAATATATACAAAGGTGTGTAAAAAGGGGTTCTCACCCCTCTAAGAATAGAAAAGAAAAGAAAGGAAAATTTATAAGCAGTTGCTCATCGCCTTGCGGAGGCCTGGTAGGTTCCTAGGGACGAGTCAGACCCGGGGCCGATGCCTTGTCTTCCTAGGGGTGGCGTCTCGCTGGAAAAGAAGAAATTAAGGAAGGTTGGAGCGAAAATAAAAGTGAGCATCAGAAAAGGATTAAGTGTCGCCTCGCGAAGGCTTGGTAGGTTCTTGGATATCGAGACAGGACTTGAGGCCGATGCCCTGTTCTCCTTGGGTCACTACGCTCAGCTTCCTCCTTTTTACACGCCCGAGTATGGAAAAATAAAAACCTAAAAGCAGAAATGTACTAAAAGAAAATACTTCTTGATCAGGCTATAGGAGTCCTTGCCTAGTAGGAGCTTTTGGGGTGTGTTGTCCTTAGTTAGGTTGGTAGTTCAAACCACCACTTAGGGTGACCTCTTTGATAGTTTTTTTTAGTTTGGCCGTGTCGGAGCAGTCGCTTAGTGACTAGCTTCGGACCTTCTATCAGATTATGCTAGGCCTACTCCTTGTGGATTTCAAGCCCTAGTTTTGTCAGGGGGTAGGGTGAGCATTGTGTTGTGTTTTAGTATGTATCTATTTTATATCCACTTGATGCTTCCTTTGGTTGTTTTGTGCAGATCTGTTGTGAGATTCGATGGGCTGAGTTGCCCTATCCTATGGTCGCCAATGAAAGCAGAGTTTTGAGCCCGGGCTGTGCCTAAAATTTGCCAAAAAATCCAGAATTTAGGGGAGAAATATTCGACATCGAAGGCGGCGACTGCAGCTAGGACAATTTTAAGCACCAAGTAAAAGACAGCTTTTAAAAAGCGCCCGAGCGACACTTGTGGATTTTTTATAATTTTTTCGACTACCGTACGGGATGCCGGGAGCTGCCAGTCGGTGCGAGATGTCGAGACGGACGCGCAAGATTTTTCAGAGGTCGAAACGGAGCCCGGATGAGGAAGAGGCCAAAAATTGGACAAGATTTGAAAGGGTGGACAAAATTTAAGACCAAAGGGGGGGTGCCCTTTGGGACTTTGACCCCCCCCCCCCCCCCCCCCCCCTACACATGGCGTGAAGATGGCGTGATCAGACAGGCGGCGCAAATTTCCCCCCCCTTCACAAATCATGAATTCTGGGCTACAAGTACCCCACATAACTGACAATGCCCGTCAACTTCTCCCTCTTTTCTTATTCTATCGCCGGTCTTCGCGCGAGATATGGCTGTCTGGATGAAGAGATCAGAATCTAGTCTTTCTCTCTCCTCTCTATGGGCTGTTCATGTGCACCATCTTGAAGGAGGAACCGGGAAGGAGATTGAAGGAAATGGTGATGGAGATGGATGGAGATGTTGAAGATTGATGTGCAGCATTGGATTGAGAGCAATGTAGGCTCCGTCTACTGGTTATGCAGTCATTTAAGGCGTCTCGGGTTTCGTAAAAACACGGTATGACCATTATTATGCAAGAAAATGAAGGATTTTTTATAGTTTATGATGGTAATGATGTTCTTATTGGATGAAAATTTGTTTGAGTGCTGGTTGCATCATGAATAATTGCTGTTTATTAGAAAATTTTGATTTTGCAATGATTTACATGCTCTATTTAATTCCCGTAAACCCGAAATGCAGTTTTTAAGCGATAAAATGGTAGTTTTTCCGTTTCGGCTGGGTGAAATGTTTTTCCATGGGAGAAAAATGGAAAATAAATTGAATATTAGTATGCTGAAGTGATTGGAATAAGAAAAATCAGAAAATAGTATATTTTATTGCCAAATAGATCAAAAAATAAAAAAATAAGGGGAAAAATTAAAAATACGTCTCACAAAAATAAGGAAAAATATAATGATTGTTTGTGGATGTATGGTAATGGCAAAGCATGAGGTTTAGCCTAGGTTTGCCCTATCTCTTTGTTAAAGTTTGTGATTTATCGCTTTTTATACATCAAAACATGACAAAATGAACCTCCACACCTATGCAACGAAAGCAATACCTAAACGTAGGGGGTTGGGATTTTTGAATGGTGCGATTTGCATGCTGATTGTTGTTAATTTTTTTGATGCATATCATGACATAGAGGTTTTTGTATTTTAATTAAGAGGATAGTAGCATGGGTGTTGTCTCGGTGCTATCCTTACATCGCCGCAACGAGTTAGTGAATGAGCATTGGAAAGCCTTGTTGTGCACAACACGTTTCTGATTGAAAATTATGTTTGAGCACTTTAGGATCGTCCACTTTTTCATGTGCATGTTAACCATGGTATCAGAATTCAAAGCCTGGATGCATAGCACCTGTTTTCAATTATGATGACCCATGTTGGAGTGTGGAAAGGCAACCTAAGCCGTAGGATAGACGTTCGTTTCTTGGGGGATCATTTGGTAAGGACACATGGTATCTCCTGGAATACTTTCAAAATGAAAGAGTGGAGTTTGTTCATTCGTTCTATATGTTGAGCAGCGCATCAAGGGGCTAATCCTTGCAGTGTAGGAGAGCTACAGTGAGGCCGCAGTGATTCCACCGAGAGGTTGCCTCCCATGTATGTGATTATCATGGCATTTATTGCTAATGTGTAAGGGTTCTCCCTCTGTGGAGTTTATAGAAAGGGAAACTTTGGACTACAAAACTATAAACGCATAGATTAGGCTTTAGGGCAGTTCGTCCTTTAGCAGCAAATAGATGCTCCTGGCCCGCGAGGCCATATGGGTGTGTTTGTCTGTGATGAGCATGAGGTCCGGCTAGTGCTATAGCCAGTGTCGGCCCATTTGAGGTCCCATCAATACATCAAGGCCCTCGTTTGACATGAGTATAGTGGATATATTTTCATTTTTTTGCTACCAACATTTAGCGCATGTTGATGGTGTTTTGAGAAGATTGCAGAAGTGAAAGTGCCTACTACTATTTTTTGGTGGATTTTTTTTTTGGAGCTTCAGTGCCTTATTTTTGGGCACTTGGATTATATTTGTACTTCATGGACATCATCAGATTATCATGGATGTATTACTTTATGAGAGCCAAGCTCACTCCCATGTAGATTGTATCTATCAATCACAATTGTTTTTATCGCACCTACAAGTGTTGCATGGGTTGTACACATGTATTTGTTATTAGAATATCTTAGGCTTAGTCCCCTTAAAAGGTATGCAAAGAAAGGAGGCCCCAAGCAACACTGCCCTAGACGTAGGCCAAAAAATCCCCAGGCTGGGGGAATAGAAGCTCAAGGGAGCACATGGGGTGTAGCAACACCGGTCGTGCAGGTCCCTCACTAGACGCTAGGGCATCAGGTGCTCGAAAGAGGAGAGGGCAGCTCGAGACAAGGAAGAATTTGATGCCTTGTTGAAAAGCATTCTGGAAACAATTGCGGCCAAGGACTACACGATTTAGGTCCCAGCCGACATCTTCCCTACCCAACCTCATCTCCCCATCTCAACGACTGCTTCTCTAACAACGAGGCTAGGGCACAATCATCACTGTAATATCTATTTTATCATCTTGCTTCCATTTTTTGAGAGTGACTGAGAGGGAGAGAGTGAGAGAGTGAGAGATGTTGTTGAGCAAGGGACTAAGGGAAGGTGAAGCTCTTTGCCATCATCTTGCTTTTCTCGTCTTCTCTACTAGCTCTTCGACTCGTTGGTGTGCTTGGTGGTGGATGCAAAGGAGTGATGGCATTGGATTGTGTTGATCGTGGTCGTGGAACCATCTTCGAGCCTTCGAGTCATCAAATGCAAGAAGGTAAGCTAGGTGAGTTCACTACAACTCAAGCTAGTCTTGGATTCTTACTTTATTGCATTGGAGAGAAAGATGTTTAGTTAGTTAGAGTTGAGTGTTGAGAGACAAGGTGAGAGATTGTCAACAAAGTAAGTTGCAGCTTCAGAAACAATAGAAGTCCCGATTATCTGTGCACTAGGCTCAACATTGTGGTAGATGGTGACTAATGTTGACTTATGAAAAATTCTATAGAAGTTGATTGTGATGAAGATACACTTGACTAATGGCTCTTCTTATGGAGACAGCTAGAATGGCCCTTGAAGTTGAATGGGAGATTGCAGAAGATGGGAGATTCAAGGTTGATGTAGAAGTGATGGCTCATGATCCTCCATAAACTATTGTACCTGCAAAGTAAACCTCATGTGCAATCACTTCCTAGGGAAAAGTCCTAGTCTATTTTTCATGCATATGACATATGATATTCTTAGTTTGGGAGATGGGTGTTGTCCCACACTTGAGGAACCAAAACTGTGAATAGCTTATTGTGCAAATAGTATAGTGAGTGCACGTGCATATATAGTCTAATACATAGCTAGAAGACTACTTTATGGATTCAATGAACTGAGTGATGGCTAATGCTTGATAAAGCAAGGGATCTTGATCTAATGAAGATGGGGAGAATTATGGGTGTTGAGGGAAAAGATAGTTATTGATGAAGATGCTATGGAGACACCAATGTGGGATGGACAGGGGCAGGTGTTCAATATTGAAGAACATGGGTCTCTGCAATATCAACTACACATGGTAGTAGAAAAGGGCTAAGGGTTAGAGACAAAGCTAGCGAACTAGAGTCACTTGATGTATCCAACTTGAGGACCCCTAGGTGCGGTGCAATGCACATGCGTGCATATTTCTTATTCTTTTCTTTTTTCTCTCTCTTGTTTTTTATTTATTTTTTCTTTTATTCTTTGGCAAGTCAAGTAACAATAGTGATATACAATAAGGCATGCTTCTTATAGGGAGAAATGAAAGTATGAGACCAGAAGGCTGATTGCAAATAATAAAACTTGGTGCATAAGATGATTGGTGCACTGAGGTGCATACAATGAAGATTTGAACATTGAGCCTGGACATTGAAGCACATTGCCACATTGTTGATGAAGTTGTTGAAGAAGAACCTGAACTTGTCGATGAAGACTAGTATGCTCATTTGTAATGTGCCCACCTATCAGTTGTCCATGCATATTTTTAGCAGTCCATCAAGAGATGAACCTAAGCAACACTGCCCGGCACTCCCATGGAATATTACAGGGTTTGTCGCCTAGAGTTTCTCGAGAATGGAATGTTCACAGCCCAAACCCATTGGGATCGACTTGAAATGAGGGTTCCTAGTGGACAAGGTCTCCTAATAGCATTCTAGCATCGGGACTTGGATATCCTACTTTACACAAAGATACCCAAGCCGAGAGACCCATGTTATGCTTGGTTCAAAGAGAATGGGAAATGAGAGGGATGCACTGCTCAACCTCTCTGCCCGTAGGGCATAGTCCCATTTTGGTCCCCTAAAATGGCATGAATTGGGTTCTAACCTGACAATACCTAAAGTTTGTACAACTCTAGAACCTTGTGAGAAGCCTCCCAGTCCTCCGAGACCACCCTTCCATAGGACAAACCCGTCGGGGGTTTCTTCCACCTGCTTTCCTCAATAGGCATTCTTTAGTTATCTAATTAGGTACTATCACATTTATGTGTGACATTTAAAATCAACTTCTTTAATTAAGCCTTTTAAGGAATAGGGTTTTTTTGTGTAACTTATGGCACTGACACAAAAACACTTCAAACAGGTTCCTTGGAAGTAAACTTTATATTAGCATTTTAACTGAGGTACAAGTCTTGTCCAAAAAGGACAATTCCTGCAATCCATGAGGATGTGTCTTATTTCCTCCAAGTTTTCACCCTTGCACTAGTAACAGGGCCTCAAGAATCCATCTTGATTATTGATTTTTGGTATATATGAAACATCAGTACGTGTGAAAGTATAGTAATTGAAAATAGTTAACACAAATTTGCCAAGTCCTTTGATAGGATAAGAGGAGTTATTGGCACATATCACAATACTACCCTTAGGAGCAAGCTCAAGAGAAGTGCAACACACTATATAGAGAAATAATATGCTTAGTTGCACCAATGTCAAAGTACCATGTATCTGAATACAAATAGTCATGCAAGAATCATGTAAAGAAGGGTCATAACTACATCATGTAGTAAATGTCCGCTGTATGCCTTACACAACACTTTAATAACATGATTTTTTGCCTTACACTACCTATAATTGAGTTTATTCTTAATTGTATTTTCATCCTTATTAAGGATCTTTTGCCTTATAATACATGTGATATATTTTATTCTCATTTGTCTTTTTGTCCTTGTTCAGCCTTGTTTTGTTTGAACAATAGCTATAGATTTTAGCTTACTAGTAAAAGGGCAATGATTTCTTTATTTTTTAACTAGCCACAAAAGCTTGATCTGCAATACATATAATGGAATTGTTTTTTTTTAATTGTTATTCTTGTAGAAAAAAAGAAACCAACTTATCAAATGACAAAGCATTTAGATTTCATTTCATCATTTTTCCATTCATTTTGTCCTCAACAACCAACATATGAAATACATCAATGTTGGCAGCCATGACTATTGATCGTACTTGATACAATAGTTGATTGTATAGAGGAAAGTATGCACAAAACCAACCTATGCTAAGTAGCACTAGTCTAAAGGAGATTATAAGGCACTTACCCATAGAATTGATTGTTATCAAAGTTCTACAAAGGATGAAATAGCTTGCATAGTACTGGCAAAGTATGTCAACCTTCAAATGCTCATTAAATCTCTTTGAATTTGATGAAATCAAGCAGAGGGTGTTGATGAATCTATCCAAGAGGAAAATCTTGCTATGATACCAATTGTTGGATTTGTGGTTATAGAAATATACATAACTTGAAGAAGAAGAAGAAGCTTGAGAGAGCACAACTCAAAGTGCATTACAAGGTATCAATGAATAATATTTATAAGACTTATTATGCTCTAAAGTGTGTGTGTGTGTGTGTGTGTGTGTGTGTGTGTGTGTGTGTGTGTGTGTGTGTGTGTGTGTGTGTGTGTGTGTGTGTGTGTGTGTGTGTGTGTGTGTGTGTGTGTGTGTGTGTGTGTGTGTGTGTGTGTGTGTGTGTGTGTGTGTGTGTGTGTGTGTGTGTGTGTGTGTGTGTGTGTGTGTGTGTGTGTGTGTGTGTGTGTGTGTAAGACCAAGGGAAAATAACCCTTTGAAAGAGGGGGGAAAAAAACTCAAGTGTGTTCACACACATCAGTTCCAAAATAGAGTAACATGCTTTGTGATGTTTCACATGTACTAAGGCATAAACCATGTAACCAGAAACACACAAGTGAATAACAAATGGCTTTTTGCCATACCAAGCCTCACATGGAGTGATAGATTACAACACTCTTGTTGGACACATATTCAGTATATAAGTTGTGCACATAACAACTTCAAGCAACCATGTGGCAAAGCTTGGCTTCATACATGTACCATCCATGAGGTATATTCTTTCTCTTAACTACACCATTTTGTTATGGTGTAATGGGACTTTACATCAGAATTTTATCCCACATTTAGTTAGAAATACATTACATTTTACCACAAAAATCATCTTTTGGAAAGGAAGCACAATGTGCATTACCCAAGATGCAACTCTCATAAATATATTCTAGAGGTGGTTCAAGAGAAGGCAATGAAGACACCATGTTAGATTCCTATGTGCATGCAAACTAATAAATTTAAGATAACCAAAATATGTATACCATGGTTTTATATATGAAAGAACATGCAAGTTTGCAACAATACATATCAAAATTTCCACAAACCATGAGGGCCAATTTTGAGGGAAAATAGGCCTTTTGATAAGCTTTCATTAATGATGAGATTAGTGATAAAGACAATGCCATATGTGAAGTTAAATATAACATTTTACTATATACTAATTCAAACAATCATCGCTACTTCTAGGAAAAGGGTGACAAAGAGCCTCTGTTATAAGATCTGAGATACACACTCAACTTTCTTATATACTTAAAAGATATATGATGCTGGCACAAAGAGAGAACATATGAGAGAAAAGAAAGATGTAGAGAGAGAGAGAGAGAGATAAAGAGATTGACAACACACTAGGGACTAGAAGATGGGCCAGTCCCCTCCCCCCTTGTGGAGTTATATTATTGACAAGGAGCAAGCTCCTCCGTTACACATAAACTAGTTATTAACTTGTAGATCTTGGGAACAAGATCACGGTTCCTTGCACGATATACAACCAGCTAACACTTGCACAACTTGAAAGTTGGCACCTTTTGATCCTTCCTGAGTCTCTCCTTCTCTCCTACACAATATGTGTAGGGCTTTCCTCTTGGAGCTTGGTTTCAGCAGAGCTTCCGCAACTCTTGCACCTTCTCTTCTCCTCTTGGAACTTGATTTCAGCAGAGCTTCTGCAACACTTGATTTTAGCAGAGCTTCTGTAGCACTTGCACCTTCTGTTCTTCTCTTGGATGCATGCAAAGTGATGCTTCCTTCCACCTCTCTCACACCCAAGGAGAGCCTCCTCTTTTATAGGCTTTCAAGAGCTTCTCTTCTTGGAGAGAGACTTGAGTTGATCTTCATGCAATATGTGGATGTTCTAGGACCTACTCTATAGCACCAATTTCGAGATATCTCTCTGTGTGTTATTCGGATGAAAAAACGTCCAACACGAAAGTTGTAGATCTCGTTGTTTCCAATAACCCACACGGGTTGTTTTTAGAGATTGTCTTTCTATTGTGAGATATTTTAAAAATGGATTCACCATGTCTTTTTTAATTTAAAAAAACAGCTTTTTAACTATACTCTTAACTTGTGGTCCATGCAACCACCTTAAGGAGAGTTCATAAAATTGCCTTTGAGCCTCAACCTTAAGATTGAATTCCACACAAAAGGTGGGGGATTTTAGACCTTAGAAAGAGAAAATCACTTATCTCCTCACTTCCAGAGGATTATGTCTCTCGTCTTTCTTAATGAAAGAAAAGACCTTAAACCTTGGCTTGTAAGGGAGAGGATGACCCCAAATGAATGCAATGCTCATTATACACAAGTAAACGCTCCCAGGCATCCCCAAATGCACACATAAATATATATACACAATGCTAATACACTTCCTCTTCTTAGAACTTAATCCATCTTCATTTATGTGTAATCCTTGGTTTTTGTGTGCACTCTTACACTTGGCAAACACTTCTTTCCCCCTTCATAACTTGTACTGCATGTACCAGATATCCCCGTCACAGTGCTTTGATCACCCCATTAAGTGATGCACTAGAAATATTGGTCTCTAAATGGTCTCATGGCCATGCTAGATTATCATCAACACTAAAAGAAAAGTGAGTCATTAATTTATTGACATAAATTTATTAAATAGAGAATGTGTAATAAGCAATCAATTTAGTGATAACCTCTAAACTTATCCTCTTGATGAGTTTCCAACTCATGGCATTTTCCACCAAAACTTTCCCCCTTAAATTGCCACAAGTCCCCTTCTCATTCCTATCTTCTCCATCTCTTCCTCTCAGCCACCACCACCACTATCCCCATCCCTTTCCACCACCTCCACCATCACCCTTTCTTCTCCCCACTATAACTCACCCTTATTTACATTACTCTCTATCTCTCCCTATCTAATTTCTCACTCCACTCCTTTACCTTGGCACATACTTAAGGAGTCGTCATTAGTTTCTTGCTAACAAAGGAGTAAAATATTCCCTAGAAATCTAAAAATCAAATCATGTATGAACAAGAATAGAGATGCAAAATTAAACAAAAAAATTGACAATGAGAGAGAGTAGGGAATTGGTCAGTACATAAACTCATTGCCATAGGAGCCATTCATCACATAAACATGTTGACACATGAACTCATCAATTCATCTTCATGTGAAAGTAGTTGACATATGAAACTTGTCATCACATCAACTCATCTTCGCATGAGACTCATCAATACATAAATCCATTGTCACACAAAATTTTGCAAGACAAGCTTCTTGTCCACAAGAACATGTCGATACATAAACTTGTCATCATAGGGAAACTTATCAAGATATAAACTCATCATCCCAAGAATATGTAGATACATGACTCTTCCACAACAGAAATGGGTCAATACATGAACTTGTCAATTGATCGATACACAAGCATGTCAACTCATTGACACAAACTTTTCAACTTGTTGGTACACGAAACTTGTCATGATACAAACTTGTCAACTCATTGATACATGAAAGTAGTCATCACACAAACTTATCGATACACAAGCCTTTGGCACATAAATTGTCACATAAACTTATTGGCACATAAACTCATTGAAGTTTTCATCACATAAACCTAACATCATATGAAATTGCTAATCATCACATGAGTTGTTTAGCACATGGGTTGCTCATCACATAAAAAATGCAACTGTTCATCATGTGAATAGCTCATTACATGCACTCAAACCTCTCATCCCATACTTAAATGCATTTAGGTTTAGGAAATATTTTACATAGAATAAAATTGCACGTACAATTGCAAGGTAGACACACTACAATTAGAAATTGTACCACTAACTCTTGTTATCATGACACATACCATAGTAGCTGTGTGATGTTGGAGAGAGAATTTTTGTGTGTGATCATTGTCATGTGCAAATTGGAAAGTAAACTTTAAAATTGGAATTTTTTGCTCGAATAATTACTTTTTTTTTAAGAGAAAAACCTAGATTAAGCATAAATACATATTTGAAAAAATGCAAGCCACTTCAAGCACACTGTTTGGAAGAAAGAAAGTTGGTTTGAGCATGAGGCAATGTTAAGGTTTTAAGACACTGATTGAAATTGAATAGAACCCTTCAACCATAACAAAACAACATAAATGCTTAACAAAGGAACACAATATGTGAAAGAACGAAACCAAAACTTGAAGGGAAAAATCTCACAAACTTTGAAGGAACAACATTTGAATGATAGACATATCCGCTAATCTTTGGTGAGGTTAATGAGGTTTTATTCAATAGGATTAGAGAACCAATATAGCACTTTGATCAAAAGGGGCAAGGAAACATGTGCTAATATGATGGAATTGACCATGGCCACTAAAATGCAAGTAGGAAAATATGTAGTGAGAGATTGATGATATAAGGAGATTGTTGTACAATGTGAATGTTGTAGTATCCTCTACTAACCAAGTCACTAACTTGGTACATTGGATACTATTACATAATTCATGCAACCTTCATATCTAAACACACCTCCCCAATTCTATGGGACTTAGCATTGTGTCTGGTTCTAGGGACCAAGCAAAGTTCCCCTTGGTCACCAAGTGAGTAGAAAAGTATAGAACAAGGGATGGCCCTATGGCTTCATAGAGCAAGTTAAGCAAGTGTGAGATATATAACCTCACATTGATAACCCAAATGCTTGAACCTTTCGACTTTGCTTTAGCGACACATGCAAAATGTGGTTCTTTGGGCTACACACTGACAAGAAATTATATTCCTCTAACCTTAAGGACTTTTTCATTATGCAGTTTGTAGAGGCTAGGTGTGGGGAGAACCTCATTGTGTATGGTTCATGAACCTGTAGCAATAAGAGGAAGGGAGTATGTGTGAATATGTCCCCAAGAAAATCCCTCTTGCTTAGAGGCCAAATGCCAAGGATAGCTTAAAAGTATTTGTGAAAGGAATTAGGGATGAGTACATCTACAAAGCCATGGCCAATAATTTGACACTAGGTAGGACTATTTGAATGCAGTATTGGATGAGGCCATGCATATTGGTGACTTGCACAGAGAGAGAATGCTACATCATCAAAAGTAGTGTAGAGCTTAATGTAGTTCAAGACCTCCTCATAACATTCAAACAACATTAGATCAAACTAGCTAGCCTCATTGATACCTTAAGCAATCACAATTGCATTATTAAGTGTGTGCATAGTGGGGGTGGCCACCTCCTAGCTAAGTGTTCAAGATCTCCTCAAGTTTTTACAAATTGTGGACATATTGGGCTTGAATTAGCTTACTATGGAGCATTGGGAAACTTGTGCTATGCAAAAGTTTTTAACAACAATCCATATCCATAGTAGAATATGGTGCCATACTACCCTAACCCTCTATAATTAGCTTTGTGAGATCTCACTGAACAAAAATTGGTAGTATAAAGAGCAGAGATAAATCCCTCTAGCATACCTTGACCCCGAGCCCTAATCAACATTCATCCTCTGAGTGATGTTCCTGCATACTACATAGAGGAGCTAATCGAGAAGAATAGGAATAAATGAACTCGTATGTAGCCTATAAAAAAGATGGTACCACAATCTTCATGGACTACTAACCCATACTGGTCATGATGCTAGGGTGAGGAAGAGGAAGAGCCCCAACACAATTTAAAGAATCCATTGAATGTTAGAATTGTGGACAATCTAGATATGTACCTTCAAAATGTTTGGAAAAAAATTGACCCACCAAAAGAACAGTCAAGTGGATCAATGCTACTCTAAATGTGGGATAACACATATGTATCCTAACTATCCTAGGTAGAAAGCTAGCACAACTAAAGCCTTTATTTCATTATTTCCTCTCATGCTCTTTAGAGTAGAGATGATCCATAATGAGGGCACCATATTGATATGTGTCAATGCTATCACAAGAGCTTAGAGTGAGAAAATTGGCATTGACATGTGAAGATCAGTCATTGCTAAATAGATCTATTATAGGAAAAAAGAATGGCAAGAAGAGGAAAAGAAAGTAGTTGAGAAGCTAATGCTATAAAAAGCAACAAGAACCATCGAAATGACCAACAAGATTGTATCTAGTGTTGAGAGTGCCATTATCACTCCTCAAATTGAGAAGGTTGTGACCTCAAAAGAAAGAAAGTATCCCAATGTAGTGAGATAGTTGGAGATAATTGAGCTATTATCCTACCAAAACAAGAGCTCAAGATTGAAAGGATAGCCTCAAACATGACTAAAATTAGAATTTGCCAAAATCTCACAACCTATGCACAAAATACTAGCCGATCAAACCATTGGTTTTAGTGCAAATACATGGAACCTAGCCTTATTCCCACATTGGCTTCAATCGGCATGATGATACTACTTGGATTGTTGATGTGCAGTGTCCCTAAGATCTAGAAAGCATTTAAAATATGGATACCATAGAAACCACCACTTTATGTAGTCCAAGGAAACAATATGAGTATCAAAGCATTCAAACCTTCTCTAAGAGCTCTCAAAGAGTCAATCAAATCATCCTTTTTATGGGGGCTCTAGTGACTCTTTGAGAAAAGGAATCATTGATATGGGTGCAAGAGTCAATATAGTCAATTAATCAGTGCTGGAAGCATGGGGAAATCCACCCATTGAGAGCATGCATTTCAACCTTATAGTGGTCAATGACTACAAGGTACAACTACTTGTCAGGGGGAGGGAATTTTTTATAGGGAGGGGGAGAAGGGTATTACGAGGAGGGGGTGTGACACGACGCCCCCTTCCTCTTCCTCCGTTCAAATTGCCAGAATGACCATTCTACCATGCAATTGCCAGTTGTGTCAAGCTCTCTCCCTCGTCTCACAGTTTGACTCCTTCTCTAGTCAACTTTTCCTACCCTCGTCGAGGTGCAAATAAACTCCCTCTCCCTCCGCCAACTAGATGGCGTCGACAGGGAGAGGTGACAAAAGATAAACTTTGTTTTACTATTATTGTTATTATTTTCTAATAAAAGAGAGGGGGGAAATTGATGGCGACGACGGCAAAAGAAGAAAGGGAAAAAAAATTTGACGGTTACGGAGGGATAAATAAGGGGAGGGGGGGAGGCGTTATCCTGGTGGTGGTGGCCTGTTACAACCTTCCCCCCTTAAGGAATTGAGATGTCCTCATCGCAAAAGGAATTGGGGGTATTGTTGGTTGAGAGTACTCTCATCAACCCATGTGGCATCTTCCTCTGGATAGTCCTTCCACTGGATGAGGTACTCTTTGAGGGTTCTACTCTACAGTCTCTTTTCTCGAGTGTCTAGGATTCTATCTGGCCAGAGCTCAAGGACTCCTTGGCTTGGCATTACAATTTTTTGATCATTGAGTATGTGGCTAGGATTGGATACATATTTCTTTAGTAGGCTAACATGGAATGCATTGTGAACCTTTACATTCTCAGGGAGTTGGAGTTTGTTGGCATTGGGCCCTAGACGCTTGAGGATCCTGTAGGGTCCGCAATACCTTGGACTTAGTTTCTTAAATTCTCCCAGTGATAATGAGCTCTTCTTAGGATGTACTCGAATAAAGAACATATCACCTTCTTTAAAGAGTTGCTCCTCTCTATTTAGATCTGCATAGGCTTTTTGTCTATCCTTGGCAGCTCGAATGTCTTGTATGATGGCCTTGTTCTGCTTTTCCATCTCCTCAAGCATTTTTTTGAAAGCTTCTACCCTCAAGGTAGGGTCTGAAAAGTTCAATGGAGTACGACAATCATGCCAATACAATGCTTGAAAAGGTGTCATTTGAATGCTTTGATGGTAAAAGCATTATATGTGAACTCTACCAATGGTAGATATTGGATCCATTTCTTGGGTTCACGACAGCAATATGCCCTAAGGATATCTTCAATGACTTGATTGACCCTCTCTATTTGGCCATCAGTATGAGGGTGATAGGCTGTATTGAAATAGAGTTGAGTCCTAATGGCCTCGAATATCCCTCTCCAAAAGTGAGATGTGAAGAGGGAATCACGATCACTAACGATCCTTCTCGGTAAACCATGGAGTCTAAATATTTCCTTGATGAATAACCTGGCAATGTCTAAAGCTTTATAGTTTTTCTTGACTGGAATGAGGTGTGAAACCTTAGTGAGCATGTCTACTATAACCATAATTGAGTTGTATCCTCCTTGGACTGAAGGTAATCCAACAACAAAGTCCATGTTGATAAATTCCCACTTCATCTGGGGAATGTCAAGAGGTTGCAACTTTCTAGGCATCTTGACATGTTCTGCTTTAATGCGCTGGCAAGACAAACATTCCGTGACATATTTGAGCACATCTCCCTTAAGCCTTTCCCAATGGTAGCTTTTCATGATCGTGTTGAGGATCTTGACATATCCGGGATTACCTGAAAAGGGGGAATCATGTGCTTCCCAAAGTATTTTGTGTTTGAGCTTCATGCTTGAGGGTATGCACAATCTTGTCCTAAAGTAGACAAGTCCCTCATTGACCGAAAATTCTTGATGTTTGACCTTAAGTTTGGGGTTTTTGCCCTTTTCCAAAATCTCTTTCATCATCTTCAAATAATCTGGGTCATGGCTAGCTTGCTCCTTTGCTAATTCAAGGATTGGGTTGCTAGGCATTGATACCATAGTTGCCAATGATTATGCCATCGAGGGTTCCTCCATAATAAGAGAGTTGAGGAACGCTTTGCGACTTAAGGCATCAGCAACTACATTCTCCTTGCCAGGTCCCTGATCTCAAAATTATATTCTTGCAGAATCTCAATCCAACGTCATTGCCTCATATTGAGGTCAGTTTGGGTGAATATCTATTTAAGACTCTTGTGGTCTGTGACCAAGGAGACCTTGTTACCAGCAAATAGTGTCACCAAAGCTTGAGAGCATGAATAACTGCTAATAGCTCTAGGTCATGGGTAGCATAATTCCTTTCATGGGTTTTTAGCTTCCTTGAAGAATATGCTATAGGATGACCTCCTTGCATTAGTACACAGCCTAGTGCAAGTGAACTAGCGTCCGTGATAACTTCAAATTCCTTGCTCAAGTCAGGGAGCTTTAGAATCGGTGTTGTCACTAAGCTATTCTTGAGCTGATCAAAACTTGATTGTTCAGTGGGAGTCCACGCTATGGCAACCTGCTTCTTCAACAAATTTGTAAGGGGTGTTGCAATTAAGGTGTAGTCCTTAATGAAGATCCTACAAAGGTCAACGATGTCCAAGATTGCCCTCCACCAACTACTGTTAAATAAGAACGGGTTGGTACAGAGTTAATCCAAGAAAGCTACGTACTTATTTAATAGTAGTTGGTGGACGCCACTCTTGGACATCCTTGACCTTTGTAGGATCTACAGAGATTCCCTCATTTGACACAATAAATACAAGGTATTCAATCTGCCTCTTGAGGAAGGCACACTTTTTCTTCTTAGCATAAAGCCTATGAGTTCTCATGGTCTCAAGGATGATGCAAACTTGGGATTCATGGTCCCCCTCTTCCTTGGAATAAACCAAGGTATCATCAAAGAATACAAGCACAAACTCATCAAGATATGGTCTAAAAATGTCCTGCATTAGCCTGTTAAAGGTGGCAGGGGCAGTAGTCAATCCGAAAGACATTACTGTGAATTCAAAATGACCATATCTTGTGTTGAATGCCGTCTTAGGAATATCTTCTTCTTTAATGCGGATCTGGTAGTATCCTGACATTAAGTCGATCTTGGAGAAGATTTTTGCTCCCTGCAATCGATCAAGCAACTCGTCTATCCTTGGGATAGGATATTTATTTTTTATGGTTACTTGGTTCATGCCTCTATAATTGATGCAAAGGCGAAGTGTGCCATCCTTCTTCTTTTGGAATAGGATTGGAGCTCCCCAAGGAGAACTGTTGGGTCGTATATACCCTTGGTCCAAAAGCTATTTGAGTTGTTCCTTTAACTCAATAGCTTCAGGAATGGACATCTTGTAGGGCCTTTTTGTGACTAGTGCAACTCCTGGTGTTAGTTTGATTTCATGATCCACTTCCCTTGGTGGTGGTAATTCAGTCAACTCTTCTGGGAACACATCCATATACTCTTTTAGCCAAGATGGTTCTTCAGTGGCGTCCTCTACCTATTCCAGTTTGTTTAGCTTGATCAGGTAGATAAGTAATCCTTTCCTTATCCCCTGAACTACTCACGTTGCCTTAGCTAGCTGGATTTTAGATTTACCTGCTTCTCCCTATGTTGTCACTAGCTCACCCTTAGGATTCCAAAAGGAGACTTTTCCTTTCCCACAATGGATGTGAGAATCATTGGGGACTAGCCAATCCATCCCGAGTGGGCACTTATGGACTCCTAGATTCATTACCCTGAACTTAACAGATGTGGGTTTGTCTCCGAGTAGGAATTCCACCTTAGCAGTTTGTCTTGTGCAAGTGATTTCTTGCCCATTTGCTCTAGTTCAACAAGCAGGGTAGGTGCAATTACAGTGGCTATTCCTAACCTTCTTGCACAAGCTGGTGAAATGAAGAAATGAGTGCTGCCACAATCAATCAGGGTTTTGAATTTCTTACCTTGGTAATCTGATGGTGTTTGGATTATTGAGAATTGGCAGTTTGGTCCCTTTTTATGGAGAGCGGCATAAATAGATGCCCTCTCAATCTCAGCTTCCATGGACGGGTCTTCTTCTTCATTGATTCCCTTAGTGGAGTTATTGGAAGTTTTTTCCCTTCCCATTATTGCACGATCGCGGCCATGGGTAGCTCTGGCTTGGCCACTGAAATTTCCTTGGAGACGCTCTCCACCAAGTTTGGGGCATTCCCTTTTGAAGTGTCCAAGCTCATTACAGTGGAAACATCGCATGCTTTGATCACTTCTTTGAGTGGGGACAAAGTCACTGATTGCATTGGCCCTTGCCTTCTTCCATTGGTCTTGACTTTGTCCTTGAGCCCTCTTGAATTGAGCTTTCAACATTCCTAGAATATTTTGGTCCTTGTAAGCCCATGGTCTATTACTTCTGGGCTTTGGTTGGACTTCTTGGGCAATAGGTCCCGCTCTTATCAATGCATCTTGCAAATCTGAAGGATGCATTGATTCCAATCGAGTGTTCAATGGTGGGTTCAGCCCATCACAGAACTTTGAAACTTGTTGGGGAATGCTCATGGTCGAAGCATATTTCAGCAAGGAGACAAATCTCGAGTAGTATACCTCTAGTGATGACTGGCCCAACTGTTTCAATTTGAAGAACTCGTTCATCTTCTGAGTTCTGTATGCAGGTGGGCATATATCTTCCCTGCACGGCTTTCTTTAGCTTGTCCCAAGTAATTATGTTTTCGAAGACTGCTTGGTCCTTACACCATTGCTTCCACCAGAGCCTGGCTTCTCCGGTAAGTTTGAGCTTGGCAATCATGGCCTGGTTCACAGGTGTTGTTCCTGCTGCATTAAAGTAAACTTCCATGGACCCAATCCATACCTCGGCATCAGCTTCAATAGTCTTCCCCTTTCCATTGAATTCTGGTGGTTTAGTCTGTTTGAGGAGGAACTTCTTTTCTTATGTCTCGGCTAGGCAGACACAAGACTCTGGTTCTGCGCTTGGGATTGTATCTGGTTTTGGATTAAGACCTTCACATTAAGATTACATTTACATATCTCTACACGACTTGAATTAATGCATAATTATTTTTCAGTGACTACTGTGCGACAAATCAAATAAACATAAAATTTTATATTTATCCATAAAGAAGCATAAGCTTCAAGTACAATTATTCGGGAATAAATAAGGATTGGCCGGGATGATTTTCTTTTTCAATAGATACATCAACGCCAAGTTAATAATTCCCTATTGGATTCAACTATGGGGACAGAGTAGTAATATGGGTTGGGAGAATGGATTCTCAAGAAGTGATAAGTCATGGGAAGTCCAGAAAGTCCTCATTTTTGATAGCCATGACATTCGTTTTGCCCCATTACTTTAATTCTGTCAGCTGGCAAGACTTTGACCAGCTCGTCATAGATGTAGCCATTCTGTTCTACTTACCGGGATCCGATGTGTAGGATGGAATTTACACGAGCCTCATGGAAGATGAATAACTTGATAATCTTCAAGTCTTCCAACTATTTTACTCTCTTCATGTTGTTTTGAAGATAGGCGAGTCGGTTGGCATCTATATAGCAGTATCCCAGCACTCCACGTCCAATGCCTTTCCACATACGGTGGTGAAGGGTTGTAGAGTCGATCTAAGATCCCCATCATGTTGGATTGTCGGCGATAACTTGAAGAGTTCATAGCGGTCTTGAACATGATGTGAAATACAAGGGACTTCCTCCATGCCTCGTAAGTCTGGAAGTGGCAACAAACCACGAATGAGTAACATAAAAATTATTGCCCTAGTGAAAGCATCACCTCTTCCTTCCCGATTTATTCCAGTCTTGGTTGTTTTATTCATTGGTTGGCTCTTATACCAATTGGAACGTGCCCTTCCAAGCACATTTTAGTGGTCCATTGAGAAACGATTCTAGGAGTCATCGCCCGGCACTCCCATGGAGTGTTTTGGGGTTTGTCCTATGGTTTTCTAAGTTCACCTCGCAACAGAACATCCACGGCCCAACCCACTAGGATCGACATGAATTTTGGATTCCTAGTAGATAAGGTCTCTTGATAGCAGCCTAGCATCCGGTTTTGGGCATCCTACTTTACACAGAGATGCCCAATCCAAAGCAGATCCATACCGCACTTGGTTCAAAGAGAATGGGAAATGAGAGGGATGCACTGCTCAACCTCCCTGCCCGTAAGGACTAGTCCCATTCCGGTCCCCTAAAACGGCATGAATCAGGTTCTATTCTAATATTACCTAAAGATCGTTCATCTATAAAACCTTGTGAGAAACCTCCTAGCTCTCTAGGACCACCCTTCCATAGGACGGACCCGTCAGGGGTTCCACCCACCCGCTTCCCTCATTGGGCATTTCTTTAGTTACCTAATTAGTTCCTGTCACATTTATGTGGGACATTTAAAAATAGCTCCCTTACTTAAGCCTTTTAAGAAATAGGGTTCGTTTTTGTAACTTATGACACTGACACAAAAACAGTTCAAAAAGTTATTTGGAAGTAAACTTTATATTATCATATTAAATGAAATACAAATTCTTGTCCAAAAGGGACGGATTCTGCAATCCGTGAGGATGAGTCTTATTTCCTCCAAGGCCCCGAGTCAGGGAATTTACAGCCAGAGCCCCCCTGGCATCGAAGTGTCCTCCTACATTCAAACTAACCCACGGAGAGACCTCTCGTGGCGGGTTTGGTCCGCATTCCCGTCACGGTTATTTGGAACCCCCTTGGCTAAGGTTGGCGGCCAGTTGGGGGTAGTTTGGCCCGCCCTCCTTGAATTCAACCTGATTCATTATTCAATTTTTTCATTGTGAGCTTGGGTCATTAATTCCTTTCACAGACATTGAACCTAGATGTACAAGCACACACAAACAATGACGATGAGTGCTCTCAAGACATTTGCTAAGGTGGAGTCCTCATCTTTAACGCTAACGTCACCTTTCTTGTTCAATCTTGCCTTGGCGTCATTTTCTCGAGGGATAGAGAAAACCCTCTGCTCTGACGACGAGTGCTCTCAAGACATTTGCTAAGGTGGAGTCCTCATCTTTGACGCTAACGTCGCCTTTATTGTTCATTCCTGCCTTGGCGTCATTTTCCATTATTTCTCGGGGGATGGAGAAAACCCTCTGCTCGACCTCACTACTATGTATTAGGTTAGAGAAATTACACTATAATTTCAAATGATGACTCCCCTCGGTTACTATCCTTTGGTCCTCCTGTCTTAAGTTTTTGGTCTACGATTTTGTTGGGTCAATTGGTAGTTATCTCTTCCATCTTAGAACTCTATCGGGTTTTAAGTTCACCCTAGGGTCTCCTCATACTCAAGATAACAAAAACTCGTATTTACTCTGTTTTTCGAGACAACGTAGACCAAGTCTACTTACCATTCCGAGATAGCTACAAGCATCGAATGTAGCTTGGTGAGTAGTCATTCTCCTTGTGGGTACTACATTCAGGCTTCCTTGAGTTAGTCTCAGGGTGTTTCATATTTCGGAAATGATATACTTAAGCTTGTTTTGGGTTCATTGCGGTTGGCTGTTGGGGTAGAGACCAACAAGCATGTTGGCTTCAAGTCAAAATATGGTTGTAAAGACAAGCCGATTCATCTTGCGACTAGGGTCCTAGGTGGGTCGAGCTAAACCATGGCTTCACTTATTGGCCAGGACCTTATTTACCAAACTATTCCTTTCAAACGAGCTCAATAATTCACGTACGCATCCTAATCTACCTGGTTTTGGGGAGATGAGTTAGCATTTTTGCCTAACACACCGTTCGTTTTGATAGTGGCATCTTTGCCTGATCCTTCTCCCGTAGTCGCGGCTTTTTTGGTTACTTTTGGGAGAGCTTACGCTTTGGGGCGATTTCGGAGTTGGAAGTGACCTTCACTTCCTTCGAAGGAATCCTTGGTGCCGGAGTTCCCTGTGCTCGCCTTGACTCTCACGGTCTCTAGAGGCAGTCGATGGAGTGGTTACGGGACATGCGGTGAGGCTCAGACCTTTGCCCAATAGGGAGTTACTCTTGAACCACTTCTCTCCCTCCTTTTCCCTACTTTACTCTAGATTTCCCTTCCCTCTCCTCTATCTCTCATTCTCTTCTTCACTACTCCCGCCTCTCCTTCTCTTTCTCAAATTTATGGTGACAAAGAAAAGGAAGAAAAAAAAAGAAAAAGAAATAACAATCTCATGAAGGGAAAAGGGGAGGAAAATGAGTTACAATGGAGGGGGTGTTGTTTAAGGGAGGCGAAAGAAGAGAAATATCCCCCTTGTCAGGGGGAGGGAATTTTTTATAGGGAGGGGGAGAAGGGTATTACAGGGAGAGGGTGTGACACGAGGCCCCCTTCCTCTTCCTCCGTTCAGACGGCCAGAAAGACCGCTTTGCCATGCAATTGCTAGTTGTGTCGAGCTCCCTCCCTCGTCTCGCAGTTCGACTACTTCTCCACTCAAACTTTTCTTGCCTTGGTCGATGTGCAGATAAACTCCCTCTCCCTCCGCCAACTAGATGGCGTCGATAGGGAGAGGTGACGAAATATAAATTTTGTTTTACTATTATTGTTATTATTTTCTAATAAAAGAGCGGGGGGAAATTGATGGTGAAGGCGGCAAGAAAAGAATGGGAAAAACAATAATTGACGGCAACGAAAGGGGGGGCGCGTTATCCTGGTGGCGACTGCCTGTTACAATTTGATTCATTAAATCAACCATTGAACCAAGACCCTTGGTGAACATTTTAAAGAGAATACATTTTTCTTTGGGTCCATCTTGTGCAATGAATAGATTCCCATGAAAAAAATGGAATAAGCACTTTTTTAAGTCCATAATATTTTCAAGCCTTCTTTCATAATAGTAAATACACCATTTTTATTTACTCATAATACAATGTTGTTGAATTTTCCATTGCATTTGCAAACAATTAATGACCATTGACAACATTAAACAAATAGAGTTCGTATAAATTATATTGAACCACACTATTGATTTTGGACTCATGGCATTAATTTTCTAAAAAAATATTTTCTTGATCTTTGATGGCAGCTTTGTGTTTTTTGGTGATAAAATCTAGTATTAATTGCTTAGCTATAATCATTTGAATCTTCCTTAGCCCATTGTGGTGGCAATTCACATCTAGCATGAACTTAATAAGACTTCTAAATTTCTCTACAATGGCCATTGAGGTACCGAGTTGCACATGGTGATTACGAGTATCCATTTGTAACATCAAATGCTCCATGCAAAGATCATTGGGTAATATGCACTATGCTTTCCAACAAGTTTTAAAGCAATACACTACATTCTTATAGTATTGATATAATGCTAATTGTCTCCTTACATGCTAGATAATCTTTGCTAATGGCGCCACTCAAATGCCCATCGAAGTACATATAATTGTGCTTATTATTACTAACATAATAGGGGCATCTCACTCGATGACATTGAAGAAAGCTTAAACAACAATGACTTATATGAGAAATGGATTCAAGAAAGATGCTAGTCATATGTGACCTAGACTAAAGGTGCCCAATATAATAGTGATACATCCCATCCATCCTAGATCAGGTGTGTTAATGGTGTTTTGAGAAGATTGCAAAAGCGAAAGTGTCAGCTACTAGTTTTTGGTGGATATTATTTTTGTGGAGCTTTGGTGCCTTATTTTTGGGCACTTGGATTATATTTGTACTTCATGGACATCATCAGATTATCAAGGATGTATTACTTTATGAGAGCCAGGCTCACTCTCGTACAGATTGTATCCTATCACTCGCAATTGTGTTTGTCACACCTGTAAGTGTTGTGTGGGTTGTGCACATGTATCTATAATTAGAATATCTTAGGCTCGGTGTAATTAGGCTAAGGTTGAAGCATGCAATGAGGATTGACCAACCTAGAGCCCACAAAGTGGGTAAGATGCCCAAGAGAGGGTGCAAACCCTAAATGCAAAAGGGAAACACAAACCATAAATGCAAAATGCAAAAGGGATGCAAACCCTAAATGCAAAAGTGGGGGCACAAAATCTAAATACAAAAGGGGCACAAACCCTAACCCTAACCCTAACCCTAATTCTTGGTCTATACAAGGGTGGGAGGTCTTAGTTGTATTCACCCTTTTAGCACATCTATGTTGCGGAAGCTCTATCAATGTGACTACTCAAGCTTTCTATTCTATCTTTCCATTCTATCATCTTGCATCCATTGTGTTGAGAATGACTAAGAGGGAGAGTGTGAGAGGTGTGTTGAGTGAGGGATTGAGGGAAGATGAAGCTCTTCACCATCGTCTTGCTTTTCTCGTCTTCTCTACTATTTCTTCTCGACTTGTTGGTGTGCTTGGTGGTGGATGTGAAGGAGTGATGGCATTGGATCATGTTGATCGTGGTTGTAGAACCATTTTTGAGTCTTTGAGTCATCAAACTAAGAAGGTAAGCTAGGTGAGTTCACCACAACTTGAGCTAGTCTTATGTTCTTGATTTCTTGGGTTGGAGAGGAGGATGCTTAGTTAGTTAGAGTGGAATGTTGAGAGACAAGGTGAGATATTGTCATCGAAGTGAGTTTTTTGAAACAATAGAAGTTTGTCTAAAGTTCCGATTGTCGGTGCATTAGGCTCAACATTTTGGTTCTGTTGTTATCGAGACCTAGGACAGTACATGAAGAGCACCTTGCCACGGCACCATGAGAACCACGAACCGGCCAAGTAGAGGCTGCAAATACATTGCTGGCCATGAAAACTTGCAAGAAAACTCTCCTTCTTCTCACCAAGAACCATGCTTTCCAAACGCACAAGAAAGAGGCACACAAGAAATAGATAGATTAAAACCATCCTCACTCTCTTCCTCTTCCTCACTCTCCATGAGATCTTGCAAAGGAGCACAAGAGACAAAAGCAAGAACAAGAAGGCAAGTGTTGTGCCAAAATGAGAGAGCGGGAAATGAACCGTGACAAGAGAAGATAAAGGAAGAGAGAGGGTGTAACCATCTCAACCTCCCACCACCCCAAATCCCATGGCTGTAACCACCTCCTTTTCCTTTCTTGAATTATAAAATTCAAAATTTCATACATGGACTACGGTCTAAGGACCTTTCATTTTTAGGATGAGACAAAAGGGTTTGACCTTTCCTTTTCCTAGCAATATTTTATATTGTGTCTCTTTTGGACTACACATTTTACATTGCTTCATATTTGATTTTTTACAAAGGGGTACGAAAGCAAAGTGCCAATTTGCAAAGGATGTTTCCATGTTTAGCACATTTATGTGCCTTTGTTTGCACATATTTGTCGGTCATCATTAAGTGTGAAGCGTCCCCGCGAACAAACTTGAAGAAGAACCACGATCAGCTCTAACAAATGTCTTTTTCTTCATCTTGTCACCTTGGTCTTTGTTCTCTTCATTTCTTCTATTTGCCTTGGAGGAGGGAATTCAGATTGAACACACAAAATAAAAACTACACAACTAGGTTGTAAATCCTAGGTTACGAGCACACCAAATAAAACCACAAGCAAAACCCGAAAGATAGGGTTCTTCACAAACAAGAACAAGGTCACACTCAACATGGATTGAAATAATAACCACACCATAAAGAACATAAGAAAACCCGAAAATATATAAAACTAAAGCACACCCTAGCGAAGGATTTTTCATTGGGGTTCTCCCACCCAGTTTATGTTATTTTTTAGAAAATGCAAGAAGGAAGGTTTTATTAAGAACAAAACTGAGAAACTGAAAAGAAAACGGAACATAGATATACGTGTGTGGTTTGAGGGGCATGGGGATTCTTGATAACGAAAGGCATACAAGGAGGGTTAAAGTCAAGCATATGAACTAGATTTTAAAGGGATGGATGATAATTGAATTGTTTTTTAAATTGATAGTTCTGTTATAGCCTGAGGATAAGGATGCGACGTGAAATGTGATCTGCCTTGAAAACTGATCTACTAATTCTGCCATGTCATGAAGGATTGGAGGATATGCTGGACTTGTGTGGTGGATGGGTGTCACTGCGATGAGGAGGATGGAGGAAGTATGAACGTGGATGAGATCAAGCAGGGCAACGCTGGTCCTGCCCTCCATTGAGCCGAGCGGTTGAGAGTGCTAGGTGTACTCGTCTCTTCTGCGCCGATCGTGAGAAGATTGTGGTGAAGATGGCGGTGTTGCATAGGCTTGCCACCAAGCATGGAGGAGAATGAGTAGTATGAGGAGCCGTGAGGTGACGAGGGACATCATGGAAGGCATTGAGGGAAGGGCTGGTCGGAGTAAGCAAAAAAGGAGCACGCAGCGGGGGACCTGGAACACGAAGAGGAAGCAGAAGTTGTTGGGGGGGGGGGGGGGGTGTTGGGCAAAAATCGAGGGGGAAGTTATAATGGGTAGGGAGATTGGACGGATGCAGAGGGGCTTCATCATGCCATCGTGGAGGAAGGAAACGATGCTTGGGGACTGGATGGGGGACTCGGCCAACACTGCTGCAATTTTCTTTTCTTCAACTGCTTCTTCATCGATTTCTGCAACCACATCTTCCCTTTAAGAATCCAACCTTTCTCATTGAAGCTCTTCATATTTTTGAGTATGTCTCCTTGCGGATTCCATAATCACCTCTTCCCGGCCAGTGCACCAAATGAAGAGCACCCTGCCATGGCACCATGAGAACCATGAACCGGCCAAGTAGAGGCTGCAAATACATTGCTGGCTATGAAAACTTCCAAGAAAACTCTCCTTCTTCTCACCAAGAACCATGCTCTCCAAACACACAAGAAAGAGGCACACAAGAAATAGATAGATTAAAACCATCCTCACTCTCTTCCTCTTCCTCACTCTCCATGAGATCTTGCAAAGGAGCACAAGAGACAAAAGCAAGAACAAGAAGGCAAGTGTTGTGCCAAAATGAGAAAGAGGGAAATGAACCACGACAAGAGAAGATAAAGGAAGAGAGAGGGTGTAACCATCTCAACCTCCCACCTCCCCAAATCCCACGACTGCAACCACCTCCTTTTCCTTTCTTGAATTATAAAATTCAAATTTGCATATATGGACTAAGGTCTAAGGACGTTTCATTTTTAGCATGAGACAAAAGGGTTTGACCTTTCCTTTTCCTAGAAATATTTTATAGTGTGTCTCTTTTGGACTACACATTTTACATTGCTTCATATTTGATTTTTTACAAAGGGGTACAAAAGCAAAGTGCCAATTTGCAAAGGATGTTTCCATGTTTAGCACATTTATGTGCCTTTGTTTGCACATATTTGTCGGTCATGAATACAACTGCCAAGGTTCTCACACTCCTATCATGTGGAGGAATAGGAGGCTTGTGCATGGGCATGGATGGGATCGATGAGGTTTTGATTGTCCACATTTGTGGCTAGCATTTCAAAACCCATGCGGCTAGGCTAGGAAGGTTGAATCGGAAGGACTGGTTTGTTGGATTGAGATTGTGAAGATAGTAATTATTAGGGTAGGAAAAGACACAAAACACAAACTTAAAAAACACACAAAAAACTCAAAACTCAAATCTCAAACACAAAACTCAAACTCATACTCTCCTTGTTGGATTTCTTATGTGGCAAGGTTGTGCATATGCTATTAACTTTTATGTCTTCTTAGAAAGCTTGCAATTCATCTAATGATGAAAGAACTATTAGAAGAAGGTAGAAAACAAGGGTTGAAGGGATAAGAGATAGGAGAAGAAGAAGAAGAGATAGAGGTATCGTTACTTCGTTCATACATCCTACCCACTCACACTCACTCATTCTCTCATACTCATCCCTCACTCATGCCCACTCACTTACTCATACTCTCACTTTCTCATCCCTATCCACTCATCCCTCACTCACACTCATTCATTCTCTCATGCTCATCCCTCACTCATACCCACTCCCTCATATCCACTCACTCATCCTCATTCACACTCACTCACTCACACTCATACCTATACTCGCTCACTCATATCCACATTCACTCATACCCATAACACTCACATCTCACTTATCCTTCACTAACACTCACATCTCATTTATCCTTCACTCACACTCATACCTCACTTATCCCTCACTCATACTCACTTACTCACACTAACCAATCCCTCACAGACTCACTCACACTCCCACTTAAACACACACTATGCCTCAAGGCTCACTCATACTTGTCTTACTCACATTCTAAATTTGAACCTCTTGCTTTACGTATTTGCATCAAAGTGCCGTTCCTACTTGCCATATTGTTAGCATGATATGGTTGTGATACTTTGAGGAATTTCTTGCACCCATGCACATTGCATTAGAAAGGAAGAAAGCCTGATATTGCACACCTCACTCTTGCAAGTTTTTGAATCAAAGTGTTGTAAAGTGCCTTAATAACTTGTAGGTTTTGAAGTCAAGCATTTGAAGTAAATATCTTAATGACTTAAGAACTCAACAAGAAGCTTGTTAAACTAAGTAACCACCTCATCATATTGCAAGGACCTAGGACACATTGCACATAGCACCTAGGCAACCTTGGCAACACACACTAGACTAACATTACCATAGGTCATTTGGGATCATAGTGCAAAACCACAATAGCCACTTTCACATCTACATATAGGACACACTTCAACTCATTAGGGGGGAAATCATCCAACCAAGCTAACATCATCATGTGCTCCATTCCAATCATTACATGGGCCCAACGATGAGTAAAATATTGTCGACCAAGATGCCATAAGTCCTAAGTCCCCTTTTAATCATTCTGAACCCCATTCAAAGACCACATCAACTGAGAGGAGAAGCCAACCACTGAGCCCATAATTTCACCATTTGCACTTAGTGCAAGTTCACAAGACCAATTGACCAATGAGAGACAAATTCAAAGGATAGGAACTCCAGGAAATGAAGTTGCAAAATCTAAGAAGAACTAACAAGCCTAGAGAGTTGAACG
Source organism: Lygodium microphyllum (assembly GCF_053477565.2). Lineage (NCBI taxonomy): Eukaryota > Viridiplantae > Streptophyta > Polypodiopsida > Schizaeales > Lygodiaceae > Lygodium > Lygodium microphyllum. Next base: position 6,904,797 of record NC_141164.1, on the reverse strand, counting down.
AGAACACCCACACCAAGAACCACACAATATCATTGCAAGAAGAGTTTGTTAAGAGCCTTACACTTTGTTGATGTGCATCATAGTGGACTTGACCTTAGGTCTCAAAGTCCTAAAGCTTGATGATTCAACACAAACAAGTGAACGTTCCTATCCATCTATCCATTCACATATTGCTAGAGCTAGCAACACAAGAGCCTAGGCCATAGCTAGCAGACCGGGTGGTGATAGATAAATTTCCAAGGGCTGACTTTAGCTGTATTGAGTGCAACATCACTCACATGTATCATGACTATCCAACACACAAGGTTTCATGTAGTACCCTAACTAGGCCTACCATGCCTAATATTTGAAAGGTCCAAGCCATAAACACTAACCCATAAGATAAAGAGCTAATCCCTCTTGCATATCTTAGGGTCAAACTAACTGTTAAGTGAGAGCTCATCATTGATGCTCTCATAGAAGAAGGTTCAAATTACAACATCTTGACCTATGAGGTATGGACAACCTAAACTTGTTTCGACCAATGCAGCTATCAAGCCGTATGGAGAATCAACCTTTTCCCTCTTAGAACGATGTAAAATTTCTTGACTGTTGAGATTGAAAGCATTCCCATAGTGTTTTATGTGCTTCCAAATTGAAAAGATATGGAAAAGAAAGTCTTTCTTGGAAGACCTTTCAAGCATGCAACCACATGCATTGTGGACTATGAAGAACACCATATACACCTAAGCTTACCGAATATGGAGATAGTCAGTACTTTCAGCAAAGGGGACCTTGTCTCTTCTCTAGAGAAAGGAAAGAAGCTTGTCTCAGAGTCAAATCAAATCCCTAGAGAGGAAAACCTGAGATTTCTTAATGAACAACTCAAGGCACACAAGAATAAGAGAGAATCACTCAGTAGGAACCCTCTTGGAAGCAAATGAAAGACCACAGCTACTAGAAACAGTACCACAACTTCTCAAGCTATTGGGAATAGAATTGCATCTAGAAGAGGGAAGAGATTTAGGGCAAGTAATCGGAAGTGTCAATGGAGAGCTAGCACAAGGCTGCGATGGGTGCCCATAGCATTGCTCCATGCTCAAGGATTTTATGTGGGGAATTATTGGACTTGGTTACCAAAACCACCCACAAAGCCACCTTGAGTAACCAAGACCAAGTCCCATCCAAATCCAATAGAAAGAAAAAGAAACCCACACACAGATCTAGGTCATGGACCAATATACTTGAGAAGACAACACAAGATAAGTTAGTGACTGTGATGAGCTAGTTCCTGTGACACTTGAGCCCACAATTCCAAAAGAGCAACCACTTGAAGTTGTTGCTAATCCATACAAGGAACTAGTAGTGTATAAAAGGTCATCTAGCAAAGCAGAAAAGCTAGAGCCAAAATAGCCACTTCCATGTGAGGTTGCTCAAGCCAAAACGAAAAGTCCAAGGATAGGTGAGATAAAGCCTTCAAGTGTTGATAAGCAAAAACTCCGGGTTGTTGTTGGTTCTTCAAAACAACCAAAGTCTCCTTGAAACCAAGAACCTTTATCACCAAAACCAAAATAGAAAATCTGGCAGTAGTAGCCTAGTGTAGTTGCTCAATCTATAGAAAAGGATCCTTAAGGGACAGCTATGAAAACATCAAAAGAGTGATGATCTCCCTCTATGGGTGTTGTCGTAAACAAATCTAGAACTACCAAGACCATGAATACGTCCACTTAATATGAGGATCCAAGTGCAGAGTCATCTTTGACTGTCACAATTGACCACTCTATTGAATTGAAAGTTACTACTTCCAATTTTGAGTTAGAACCCATACAATCACAGCCCTTGGCTACGACCAAGCTTGTCACTTCAGTTGAAAAACAAGCCTCTAGTACTTCAGTCTCACACAAGGATATAGAATCTAGTGCAAAGAGCATAATGAATCCATTGCTTTACAACTCATGTTCATCTCGACCAAAAGCTCCAATATACTTGAAACCAACTAAACAATCGATCATGGAGATGATAGAAAAGAGGGGACAACACAGAGATCAATGAGAATCTATGAGTTCTCAAGAACTAGATGAAACAATCTTGACTTCACTTGCTCGTGCACATGTTCACTCCGACCTTGGAATTCAAATTGCTGATGAGTATCAAGAACTCTTAGGAAAGCCTTTGACATGGTTAAAGCAATCAAAAATTTGTTGAATTTACCATGTGGCATCAACATTTCTAAATAGGCTAAACTTGATCCCTTGTGTGACAAACTTCTTTAAGAGGAAGAGCTACACATTGCAAGTTGATTAGGAAAATGAGACATGATGATTGATGTCACTAGATATATCTTTTGTCTCACCCATGACTTGCAACTTCTCGATGACCATGCTTCATTAGAGTACAATCCTAATTTCCATGAATGGCTTACCTCTGCTTCTAGTACTACAATGACTGAATCTTCAACAAAGGATATGAAGCAAAGTGATGCACATAAACCTTCAACTGACCCAGAAACAATGTTTGGAAGAGGTATGCTTACAAATCTAGATCTAGGCATAGTGCCACTGATGTCCCTACTAAGTTACCCCACCAGTTAGTCCCAATTGAGTCGGTTGAGAACCCCGAGATGCTCTAAAGGAGGTTGTTGAGACACATCACGAGATTAGCCCTACTAAACCTGACCCTCCTTCTAGCATCAAGCCTTTGCTAGTATGTCAACCATTGAGTACCATGGTTTCTCAAAGAAATTCCATTCCTCTGAAACAAAATGTCTACTCCAAGTTGAGGCCATATATACTACTTATGCCAAGTTGTTTGCAATGATTGATCTAGGCCTTGCTAATGATGAGGTAGTTTAGGTTGCTTCTACATGGCATTCCACTTGGGAGGGCAACAAACATCTTTTTGATAAAAGCCTGATTCAGAAGGAATTTTTTAGGAATCTCCATCAAGAGCACTTGCTATCATGCCGATTTATCCCTTCTTATGCTTCTATGATCAAAATCCAAGACCAATCAATACTTGATGAGCTTGAGTAGAATTGTGATTCCTCAAGTTCATTCTTGCAAAAGTGGTTTTCTATCAACTTGAGATTGCTTGCGATGGCAGTCATCTTATGACCACAGCTAAGCAATGTTGTACAATCAATACACTTCAAGTTGACCCAACTTATTATTGTGAGACCACTTCACTATGCTCTATCATCCTAGCGTGGAATCTTGCCTTGCCATGAAAGTTGATATATCACCCATTGCTTGACAAGATTCTGATTGAAGAGAAACTATGCATTGCCAGTCGCTTTGCAAGATCCTCTTTGCTTGGCGATCTGATTACTCACATTTGTGGACTAGGTACCAAACCACATGACTTGGATGCTTTTGCTGAATTGGAGTACAGTCTAAATTTCTATGATTGGTGTATCCCAAAAATGCAAAATACTAACTCTTTTTCCTTTTTAGACTTAGTTTCTTTGTACATATTTTTCTTAAGCTCAATTTGTTGCACCGATAAGAGCAAAAGTCCCTTGGACTTTAGAAACAATGCTACATCTTATGCGAGGGCAAAAAATAAAAACAAGAGGTAAAATCTCAAACCTTGTCACTCCTCGTGTGAAGGAAGAAGAAATTTGTTGGTAATTCTTTTTATCTTTTTCCCTTGAATCCATTGCACTGTACTCTCAAAGTTTCACCAAGTGAATGTAGAAAAACAATAAGTGACAAAGAAATGCAATGAAGCCCAAGGCTTGAAGACAATATCATCAGCAATAGAAGCTTTCCATGAATATCCTATGCTGCAACAACATTAAAGACTTGAAGCTGACACTAACATTAGAACCTTCCTGAAGATTTGAAGCTCGAGAGGCATCACGTCAAGACTAAAAGAAATTAGAGAGAGAGGCACAACTGTCAGGCAAGAAGGAGAGCACCCATGCTCTCTATTCATCTTCCATTATCTTCCACAGACTAACTGTGTGCATACAACCAAACATACAAAAGGAAAGTAATCTAGATGTAACCATGGTTGAGTCTGTGTGACCCAAACATTATTCAACTGAGGTAACCAAAACACACCCAAAGGTACATGAGCTTGACTCTCAACACTCCCCCTCAAGATCAAGTGTGGTACTTCACTCCAAGTAGCTCTCTGAAATGACCAAACTTATCTTTACCCAATGACTTGTAAATATATCTACAACTTGGTCTTCTATCCCTTGTTGAAGGACATGGATCTAGAGCATGGCTGTAGCTATGGACCTTGGAATGTAGTAACTAGAACCATGACAACATAGGCAAATGACACTAACTATTACTCAGTTGAATTAGGTTCCAAGATAGAATGCTTGTACTCATAAACACAATCCCGAGTAGGACATGACATGGACTCATAGTGAAGTACAAAGTACAATAGCATTGCATTGAAAAGTGAACCAAGTACATGTCCTTATAGCTTTTCTAGCTTCTCCATGTTCCTCACTATGCTTATGGGATTCTGGACATCTCTTCCTAGAGCATACATCATTGTCTATCTCTCATACAAAGCCACTTATGGGCAGGGCTCTTTCGGGCACACATTCAGCCTCTATGGGCATACATTCAGCCTCTATGGGCATACATCATTTGATTTCTCCACACCCCCCCTCAAATGATGAGTCTCTACCCTTGTTGGCTTTTGCCCCCCCTGCATGTGAACATGGATCACGAGACTAGCTCTTTTGCAGCCTAGTCAAGTTAAGGCTTGAAAATTTACATCTTGGTAGGGTTTTTACATCCACTATGGGAAACAAGATCCACTATAGGAAATTCTTTGTTGTCAGCAGGCGGAAAGTATCTTCTTCATCTTCCTTTGGCTTCTTTTGGTGATGTCCTCGATCTTCTTGGTCTTTGTTTTATTTTCTTCATGCTCTTCATATTTTTGTTCTTCGTTCTTTTGGTTGATGCTTAGTGATTTTTCTTGTGCTCCAGTCTTCTTGGTGTAATCCTTTTGTTCAGTGAGTTTGGGATGGATACAAATGGGCACATTGCCTTGGTTTGTCAAACCCTTCTTGACATTCATGAGTTGAAATGTTACATGGATCTTGGGATATATAGAACTGGCTTATCACAAGCATTGCAATGCTTTAGACATACAAAATGAATAATTTTTTCTATGGATAGCTCTTGGGCTTGTTGGAATACATGGATTGGCATTACATTGGAATTGGATTTTCGTTCAAGTTTAGACACTTGTGCATGGTACAAATAAAACATCTCCTTTTTTGAAATCATGAGAAGGTCTTACCGATTGGCAATCTTGCTCAATGGCAGTGTCTAATCCCTTTTTTAAATGCTTGGTTGAACAAGGCACCGTAAACCATGCTTAAATTATTTTCTTTTTAGATTAAATTGTAGGTCAGAGACAAATGATTAAGAGCTGTACTTAATGCTTACAAGTACTAGTTTCACCGTTTATGCCTCTTGTGTGTCGGCTTCCCATGAACTTTATGGTTGACATCTGTGCTTTCTTGGGCACTTCCAAATCTGCAATGGTCTTTAGAGGTAATGTCAAGAGTGATAATAATCACTATTGATGATGGCAATGAGAAAAGAACAAGGATGCCAAGCTTTCAAGTTTCTAGCTATGGAGTCTATAGTTAGTGTTTCTGGGGCAGCTTGGTTTTTTTCTCTGTGTGAGCTAGATACTTGATCATTTTCAAATTTTTTTATATGGAAATAAAGCTTGTGACATGCACTTCAAAATCCCTATGCATTTGAGCCAAATCGCAATGCGTGGAGAAAGAAGGGAGCAAACAAACAAACCTGCACATGACAGGGACAGCGAGCTCCAAAAATAACAATGCTGAGTTGTAGAATGCACAATGTCTTACTATGAGATAACAGAGAGTGGTGACCTGAGCTCAGAAAGATTTTTCTAGAAGAAAGTTCTCAAAGATATGGCCTAAGTGATGAGATCTAGAAGCTCCAAGTTGTTGACTGGGTCATCCTGGCTATGGCAGACACACAGGGTAGAAATTGAGAAAATTGACAATGTTAAGCTATAACTAGGGGTATGTTGATATTTGAAGTAATACAAAAAATATTTACTAGCAGGAGAACACTTCTCTAGAAGGAAGCTTTGTGAGATTTGGCATGTAGAGAGAGATATGAGAGCTTCAAGCAGGGTAGGTGCTGCTTGGCCATGGCTACCAAGGTAAACATGAGAAGAAGAAGTGGGACATGAGGTCATAGACTTGACTTGAGCTAGATTGAGGTCAAGAAAAGCTGAGAGCGCAAAGAATGGAGCTGAATTGAGCTAGGCCATGCCCAATTGGGCTTTGATACCATGTTGAAGGACATGGATCTAGAGCATGGCTGTAGCTATGGAGGTTGGAATGTAGTAACTAGAACCTTGACAACATAGGCAAATGACACTAATTGTTACTCGATTGAATTAGGTTCCAAGATAGAATGCTTGGACTCATAAACACAATCCCGAGTTTTAGGACATGACAGGGACTCACAGTGAAGTACAAAGTACAATAGCATTGCATTGAAAAGTGAACCAAGTACATGTCTTTATAGATTTTCCAGCTTCTCCACTCTCCTCACTATGCTTATGGGATTCTGAACATCTCTTCCTAGATCATACACCATTGTCTATCTCTCATACAAAGCCACTTATGGGCAAGCCTCTTTTGGGCACACATTCATCCTCTATGGGCATACATTCAGCCTTTATGGGCATACATCATTTAATATCTCAACACCTCTCACATGGACCAAATCAATGTCACTTGCACAATCACTTTTCTATGATAAAGTGATAATGTACCTCAATGTGCTTAGTCCTAGCATGATAGACAGGATTACTGGCTAGGATCACACTATTCATATTGTCACAATAGAGTGTGACATGCCTGATTCCTACATGCCCAAATCATCAAGAAGCTTCATGAGCTATGCTACCTCACATGCAGCAAGTGCAACACCTCTATACTCTACCTCAGTACTAGAGAGTGCAACTGTAGGTTGCTTTTACTGCTCTAGTTGAGCATACTACTACCAAGGGAAAATGCATACCCACTAGTAGATCTCCTATCATAGGCACTTTCTGCCCAATCTTAGCATCTATATATCCTCAACATGGGCATTACATTCGGCTATTGTTGTGCTGCTTATGTGAACAATTTGGCATTGCTAGTTCAAACACATCCATCGCATTAATAACAAGCCACAAATAGTCTATCAGCACCACCTGATTTTAGATAATAAATCAGAGGAAGTGGCATGCCAGTCTTTCTTATTTGAAGAACACTCTGATGAAGGCCTTGAAACCTTAGGACGAGAGACTAGGTAGACTTTGAAGCGAAGGGCTTGGCCAAAACTTTAGCATGAAGATAGCATCCAAAGGGTCCAGACTTCTCAAGATTTAGAAGCAAAATGGTGTAGTTCAGTGGATGCCGAGAGGCCATGAGGAAGCTCTATTACCTTGGAAATAATTTTCGGGGCACAAGGGAATTGTGTCACTTATTTGTTAGGTCAGTCTATTACCATCAGCAGAATTGCTCATAACAAGCTCATTGTCAATGATCCTGAGGTTTCTAGAAAACATGTTATGATACCATGAAATAAATCAGAGAGAGAGAGGGACAAAGGTCATGCAAGAACGAGAGCAACCATGCTCTCTATTCATCTTCCATTATCTTCCACACACTAACTGTGTACATGAAACCAAACATATAGAAGGAAAGTAACCTAGATGTAACCATGGTCGAGTCAGTGTGACCCAAAACTTATTCAACTAGGGTGACCAAACCACACCCAAAGAGGTACATGAGCTTGACTCTCAACAAAGACATCAAAGGCCAATCAAGATAACAAGTTTATCTTGGAGCCATCTAATGGTCATCTACTTCCTTAAGAGCAGTTTCAAATTGCTTCATCAATGATGTAATATATCCCCCTTGTGGCCCCGTAAGACCCCCCTTTTAAATTGAATGAATTTTTTTCAAAAAACACCCCCTGTCGATGCTGCCAGCTGGCGAAGGGAGGGGGAACCGTAATATTAGTTGAAGTAGGTGAAGAAGATAACGATGACGATAGAGCTGAAATGGCCATCGACACTGAGAGAAGGCGAGATGACATGGAGGAGCTGCAAAGGTAAGCATCTAATGTGACGATGGATTTGATGGGGGGAGGGGCAAACATGTGCCACCTCCAACCCCCACCCCACTATCCCTTCTTTTTCCCTTAGTAGGGTCACATGTCGACGATCACAATGGCCGTGGAGTGGAGCTAAGGCCTTCTTATCACAATGCCTTCCCCCCTCCCCCCAATAATACCTAGATCGTTTGAGTGGATCCAGAGGCAGGGAATTTAGAGCCAGATCCCCCCCTGGCATCCAAATATCTTTCCACGTTCAAACTAACCCACGGAGAGACCTCTCATGATGGGTTCAGTCCACATTCCCATCACGGTTATTTAGAACCCCCTTGGATAGGTTGGCGACAAGCTGGGGGTGGTTTGGCGTGCCCTCCATGAATTTAAACCGATTCATTATTCCAATTTCTTCTATGAGTTTGGGGTCATACAATCCTTTTGCATACTGTGTTCCTAAATTTACAAGCACAAACAATAATGAAGGCGAGTGCTCGGGACATCTACTAAGGTGGAGTTCCTATTTTTTAATGCTTGGTGTTCACCCTTCTTGGGTCTTTCTTGCCTTGGTGTCAATTGCCATGACCTTCTGAGGAATAGAGAATACCCTCATTCCGAACTCATTCATATGTGATAGGAGTGAGTAATTAGGCTATTGGATTTATATCCGATAGTTTTCGGATGATAGCTGCCCTAATTTGTCAGCCTTTAGTCCAAGGTTCTTGTCTTGGGATCACTGGTCTTAAATAACTCAATCTAGGATTTTAATTGGGTATTTGGTAACCATTTTTCTCCTTAGAACCTTATTGAGGTTTCTAAGTTTACCCTAGGGTTTCACTCCCTTAAGAATTTGTAACTAAAGCTTCTTTTTAGTCATTGTGCAAGCCAAGAGCAAACTAAGTCCTTTGCAATCCTTGAGCAGTCGCGAGCATTAAATGACATGTGGTGAATGGTTGTTCTTTCTTGCGGATATGACACTCGAGTTTTCGTATACTGTCATCGCATTGTATCGTGGTTAAAAATGATACCTCTAAAGGTATTATTGGACTTATCATGGTTAGCTACCAGGATAGAGAGCGTATTTACTTGATAATAGGACAGCCTATGATCGTAACAATAACTTATCTTATTTACAATTAACCCTAAATAAGTCAAATTAAACCCTAACCCTACTTATTGTATAGGATTTCATTCTCCAAACTGTCTCTTGCAGTTAAGTTTAACAATTTACATGCGCATCTTGAGTCTATCTTTTAGGATGATCCCCTATCATGTAGTGCAATCGGAACTATCCACAATGTCATGCAAGTCCCAGATGCAAGTCTTTCCTGAGTTGGTGATGCAATGTAGAGCTTCTATTCTTGGAAATTCATTTCAATGAACTCATGCAAATCATAAATTGTGACTTATATTTTTCCTTGTGCGAGGTACATGAATTCATCATGCCTAATGTAGGTGCAAACCATATCTCTCTAATGTTCTATAGGATGCCATTATCCTACACGGTCTTGCATATATATATATATATATATATATATATATATATATATATATATTGGTAACCTAAGGTGCACTCACAAAAATCCATGCCTAATAATCTATTAGTATTGCAACAATCTATAGATACTTAATCTATTCGCACACACTCCCTTCTACCTATATAAAGGCATGCCCTCTACTCAGTTTGAAGGGAGGCGCAAGGAGATCCCGAGAGGCTGCGAGAGAGAGAGAGAGAGAGAGAGAGAGAGAGAGAGAGAGGGGGGGGGTAGAAGGATACCCCCCCAAAGTGGCTGCGAGAGGGAGCTAGAGAGGGAGAGAGTTAGAGAGAGAGAGAGAGAGAGGGAAGAATATCCCGAAAGACTGCAAGAGAGGAAATCAGAGAGAAGGTTAGAGAGAAAAACAATCAACTAAACCTCCCCCTGTCTCGCTCTTCAACTCACAGCAATCTTCTCTCATGCTCTTCCATCCCAAATTCATTCCACCTTCTCTATCTCTCGAACCCACTTGCGAATGATGGCTCCAAAGAAACGAGGCGGAAAGACCATGAGATCCACTACAACCAGTCAAAGAACGGGTATGCCAAGAATATAAGAGTGCCCGAGGTTGTCGATGTTGCCACTACCAATGAAACATCGAGTGTGGCAAACGTAAGTGCAAGCAAAGATGAAATTCCCAATATCGTCGTGCCAAACCAAGTTATTCACAACTCAGAAATAGGCTATTATTTTCATATCACCACATAAAATAGTAAGGTTTTTATCAAGATTTTACATAAAATGTTAGCTTTTGCATTAAATGGTACAAAAACTACATGTTAGAGTACGTGGACAACATCCATATAAAAATTAAGTACATAAAATATTAGATTTCATATTTACACTTACAAGAAATAACAATTTTATCTAATGAGTGTATTAATACACACATAAACCGTTAACTGCTACCTATGATTTGTAGTTAGATTAATCGAGATTATAATTCGTAGAATCATGATGGAAAATGTTGTAGGAGGTTATTGCACGAAATGAGTAAAGGACTTCATGCACACTCGAGATTAGTAAAATAACTCAATATATTTATTGTCAAATGTGACAATGGTTAGGAGTTGATTAACACTTAAAAAGTAAAAGTCTATTTAAAGGTCTTGTAAATCATCTCATTAAGTTATTGTCACAATATTTTTCTAAGTACCAACTAAAGGAAATTCACTTATGTTGGGTAAGTTAGCCCTAAATAGAAAATTCATGTCTTTCTTAACAAAGTTGAAAGAGTTGTACTCAATACTTCTCTAGAGGGAGGAGGATACTAATTAGATGTTATGGTTATCTTAGACTAAGATCTACCTTGTCTATGTGAAGTTGTGAACTGCATGATGGTGTGATTGTCATTGTTTGAAAGGATTGTTTGTGTTTGCTAGAATCTAGATCTCAGATTAAAAACATTGACAAACAGGATAAAAGGAAAGATCACTCTAGGCTACCCCCAAGCTAGCTGTGAGACCCTACTCCAAGGGGGTCATGATTATCGCTTCGAGAGGCTTAGACTAGCTCCGTAGCAGAAAGATTTGTCCGTAGGGAAAGTCTCGAGCACAGTAGGAAATGTGAATGCCTGGGGGGCTCTGGCTAGCCGTAAATTCCGCATTACTTCTAGAATCTGACAAGCCCCTTCATGATCCACGATGGGATCTTGAAACCCTAATACTAGTTACAAGGGAGGAATCTTGGTGGGCAAAATACCCTCGTGGAATTCTGTTTATTTTTTGCAGAATCGAAAAGATAGAAATTGTAATAAACTTCCAATATAATAAAGGAATTTGTTTTTATTCAAGGGTTGTTTGAATTGTATGCGTGTCCATGAGATAAATTACGTGAAGAAACCTATGATTTAATGGACTAATTGAGAAAGTTGGTTGTATATGTTTCAACAAATGTGATGTAGTTAATTAAAAAAACTAAAGATGATACTATTATCAAAGGAAAGCGGGTGGGCACGACCCTTGATGGGTCGATCCAACGGTAGGATGGTCCCAGTTAGCTGGGAGCTTTTGTAAATCAACGATAGTAATAGGAAGATGAAAAATTGACCAACTAGTCGTGTTAGGTAGAACCGACTTGCATTGTTTTAAGGGGTCAGAATGGGATTTTGCCTTATGGGCAGGAGGGTTAGCGTACTGCACTCCCTTCATCTCCCATTCTCTTTGAACCAAGTGCAATGGCAAGTGCGCTTCAATTCGAGTAATCCTATAGGAAGTGGAAACTCAAAATTACTGACGCTAGCTAGCTGTTGAGAGACCCATCTAATTTTAGTACCCAAAAATTCAAGCCGGTCCTAGTGGGTTCAACCGGAACTCTTCCGTTGCGATGTAGACTCAATAGGGCCTAAGTGACAAACCCCGTGAAACTCCAAGGGAGCACCGGCAGGGTCATTTGGAAAACCCACTGATGGTGGACGACAAAAAGGTGTACCTTGGATTGAGCCTGACAGACACCTCACAAAGAAAATCCATCTGTTGCTCACTTATGTAATTTTTTGTTGCTTGGCTTATGCTTTAGTATCAATGAAATAGTGGAAGAATTTGGATGATAAGGTTGTGAAATTCATTTTTATCGAATATGGTAATGAAAGCAAATATTATATGTTATACCATCCACAATGTAAGCATATTTTGGTCAGTCATGATGTTGTCTTTGTGGAAGATGTTATTTATCATTTATATTCATGTACAAAAGAGACACATGTATGCTCACAAAATATCAATGACATTGTTGCCTCTTTTCAATGATACATAGTCACATGTATCACCAAATGAAGCAATTTTTCAATCTACGCATCTTACATGCAAATGCAAATGATGCACTTCTTGATAAGAGAGTAGAGATTAAGAAATCTAAGACCATGCCAAAATTGTTGGTGCAAACATTACATGACAATAAATTTGATGCACCATTGACTAGTCATACTCGTTTAGATTGTCATAGTGTCTCTTAGGCATCAAATTGTTATACATTAGTTGTTTCTAGTTCATGTTACGATGATGAGCCTATGTCTTTTGAAGAGGTTTTAAATTTAGAAAATTGGATGGCTATTATGCAATCTGAATATGATGTTATTATCAAATATGGTACTTGTTTCTTATGTGATTTGCCCCATGGCAAGAAGGCGACTGAAACCAAGTGGATTTACAAGTTAAATGGGAGTGTTGATCACTACAAAGCCAAACTTGTGGCAAATGGTTGTATTCAACAAAAGGGCATTGATTTTGACGAGACCTTTTCTCTAACTTGTTGTATGACAACTCTTCATACCATTTATGCATAAGTAGCTCATAATGCTTGGAATGTACTTCAATTGGACATCAAGTTTGCATTTCTGAATGGTGATTTATATGAGAAAGTGTATTTTTTTCAACCTCGTGGCTTTAAGCATAAAGCATAAGAAAACAAAGCATGTAAATTAAGAAAGGTATTGCATGGTCTAAAGCAAGCACCTCATGCTTGGTATGAGAAGATACATGCATACTTGATCATACATGGCGTACTCTACTGCACATGGCTTTCATAATAGTCCAACTAAGATCACCTTATATGCCATACATGAAAGCAATGTACCTCTAATCATTGTGATTTATGTTAATGACATGCTATTGGTTCTAATTTTACATATATTGCTAAATTTAAGGTTGATTCATGTATGCATTACAAGGCTTGATATTCAATTTCCAATCTCACAAATGAGCAGGTGTATACATAGCCCAAGTTCCAAGCATTGGCAAAGCAATGAAGCATATCTTCTGTTACTTGAGTGGTACTCAAAACCTTGGGCTGTTTTCTCCGAAGGGGGGATCCTTACTACCAAATTTACTTATTTTTTTAGATTTTGACTGGGGCTGGATTTACAATACTTGTGTATCCACATGTTTTTTTTTTTGCATGCTTGTGGTAGCTCATGCATATCATGGTTAAGCAAGAAGCAGACTATTGTGGCCACTTCTAGTTGTTGCAAAGGAGTATAGGGAACCTTTCAAAACTACGGTTTTGTTTGACTCAAACACCTTTTGGCTTATTTAGGTGTTTGATAGTCATCTATCACCACCATCTTCACTAATAATCAATGTGCATTAATAGTTGCACAGAATTCAATACTCCATGCATGTACTAAACACATTAAGGTGCATTATTATTATGCCGGGCTTATTCCCCTTTGTGGGTTGATTTAGTCCACCAGGCTTGGCACTTCCCTATATATAAATACTAGCTTTTGTTCAATGCGTCACTCCTAAGGGGGATTCATTACCATATTTCAATAGTGATGTGCATGAACACACTTAGGAGGGTCAATGTACTTTTTTCCCTCTTTAGGAGGTGTTAGGGCATACTAAGTCTTGTAAATCTTCTCTATTTATACCTCTCAATACACTTTGAGTTGTGCTCTCTCAAGCTTCTTCTTCTCCAAGCTATGTATGTGCATTCTTGCAATCATAAACCAAACAAAACATAAGAGGATGATAAGGCTATGAAAAGCATCTTTGTTGTTTATAGTTTTAAAAGCAAAGGCTATCCTAGCCACATCATCCACAAACTAAACATATTTTATTCAATCGTGATGCCACTTTGTGGAAGATGTTGTGCAACCTCTGCTTTCATGTACTACAAAGACAAATACATACTCACAAGATATATATGAGCACATAAGATATATATGACACTTTGTTGACTCTTTTCAAGTTTAGTAAATATGGGAGTTTTTTTGCTTGTATAGGTTTGTAATAGGCCCACATCTCATCTTGTTTTTTATGCAAATGCGAATGATACATTTGGTGATGAGAGAGCTAAGATTGAGAAGTCTAGGACTATTTGCAACAATGGCACTTAGTTCTTGTGTAACTTGCCTTAATGCCATCAATGCTAAGTGAGGTTAGAGATTGAGATGCAAGCCAAATGGTAGTGGTAGTCACAATAATGTTGGGCTTATCAAAAATGGTTATGCTCAGCAAAAGGACATTGCCTTTTATGAAACCTTTTCTCTCACTTATCATATGACAACAATTCTTAGCATTTATACAATGGTAGCCCATAATGGTTGGAATCTACATCAATTGAATATTAAAGTTGCATTTTTGAATGGTCCTTTTCATGAGGAATTTCATGAGGCATCTTATATGTAAGATATGAGGGAAGTGCGCCTCTAATAATAGTGATTGTGAAGCTCTAAACTTTCAGTGTGCCACTTCTAGTCGTGTAGCTAAGTACAAGGCAACTTTCACTACAACTCAATGTGTTTGGCTTAAGATACCTTTTGGTTGGTTTGTTGTTGGACAACCATTTTCCACCACCATCTTCACTAAATTGGCACTATATAGAACCCAGTGTTCCATGCTCGCACTACCTTTTGCAAATTCTTTACATAAAGGCTTTGTCTTGTGAGAAGTTCTAACCTTTTCTCAAAGCTTTGGGCTTACTCCCCTTGATCATAGAACCCATCAAAATCTACATTGAACCCCCCACCCTATCCATTGCAATGCTATTGGCACTTGGCTATTTGCCTTTACTTAGGCTTGGCGCTCCCCTATACATGAGTGCTAGCTCTTATTCACCGCATCACTCCCAAGGGGATCAATTACCATATTTTGATACCTAACTAGGAGGTTTTTTCCCTTCTACCTTATGTATATGTCCATTCACTCTAATCCAAACTTAGTGTTGTAAATCTTCTACATTGGTACTTCTCAATACATTATATGTTGTGTGCTCTTAAGCTTCTTCTTCAAGCTGTGTATGTACACTTTTGTAACTCTAATATAACAAATTTCTCATACATGATCACTTCGATCTCCTTGCTACTCTAGATACTTGCCTCTTTCTTTATTTGTCATTATTAATTATGATGATGATGATGATGATGATGATGATGATGATGATGATGATGATGATGATGATGATGATGCTATACAAAGACTTACAGCTATAGGCCTTTGGCTCAAACTTTTAAATCAACAGTGTTTTTATTGGCGTAACTTTCTTAGATTTGTTAAAGGTATTGATTACAATCTTGCTTTCCACATTCCATTAGTGCAATTAGTCATTGAAGCTTCATAATGGACTTGTTTATGATAATTATTAGGATCGTATATATTATTATTATCACCAAATTTATAAGTCTTGAGATGATGGTTACTAGGTGTTATACAGCTAGGCGAGCACTTTACACTATTA
The DNA here is from genome assembly GCF_053477565.2 of Lygodium microphyllum. NCBI lineage: Eukaryota > Viridiplantae > Streptophyta > Polypodiopsida > Schizaeales > Lygodiaceae > Lygodium > Lygodium microphyllum. Next base: position 6,888,980 of record NC_141164.1, on the reverse strand, counting down.
TTGTGAACACTTATGGTGCTTTGCGTCTTAAGCCACCCTTCATGTGGCAAGAGCAGGAAAAAGTGTGGTTAGTCATAAGCATTCTTCAAGTAGGATTCTTATTCTATTTTGGCTATACTCTTGCATCTAACTATTACCCTCACTTCCTCCACATTGCATACACTCCTTGCTTTCAATCTTGCATATAGTTATTTGCATCATTTGCAAGGTAAAATTAGCAAAAATTATTAAATTTGCATTGCAAAGACTTTAAATTGTTATTAGAGCAATTATACATGTGCAAAGGATGCTTCACATATCCACATTGTTAAAGAGGGTGAGCAAGGAGTGTTTGGAAGATTCACATGAATAGTAGTCATTACACAAAATGCTCCTCACATGTAGCATGCTTGTCACATAATAAGGTAAATGCCTTCGAAACGAGGATGTTGTTGCAAGGGTTGCACAAATAACCCAAAAACGTGATGGGATTGCATAAATGTGAACTTCTATTGCTGCTCATGTCAAAAACATGTGCATTGATTCCAACGGTTCTCAAAGCTCTAGTGGATGATATGCAAGACTTCAAGGATAAAATGAGCCTCTATTGTCTTGTCAAACGAGGGTCCATCAATCCTTTGTGGCCTTCTCTATGGAGCATTTGTGTCCTCATTACTTTGACTTTACTACTACTAGCCTCTTCATGTTCTTTATAGGCATAACCCCTCCTAACAATGAATCTCTAGATGGTTTTTTATTGCATTTGAAACTAAAGGTGTATATTCCATTTAAATTTATTGGGTTTTTCATGTCATTATAGGTTTTCAAACGGAGAGAGATTGGATCCTCTCTTCTCTATGGGTTTTAGTATTTTGACTTTGCAATTGCTAGCCTTTTCATGTTTTTTATGGATAGAATCCCTCCTAAAGATGAATCCCCCAAATGGTTTTTTGCCACATTTCAAGCTAAATGTATATTCAATCATTTATACTCACTAATAGAGGATTTTTTCAATTTTTTGTGGGTTCTCAAATGGAGAGGGATTGGTTATTCTCTTGCTCTATGGATTTCAAGGGTAATTCATTTGCACAGTTCCATGGTTGCAAGATATCTTCTTTTGAGGTATTACATTTGAATGCCCTCCATTTTTTTGCCTCCATTCCATCTTCAATATCAATATCAAATATATGGTAGGTGATGTCCAAAAGTTTTTATGGGTGATTCCAAAAGGGGATCGAAAGGTTTGTATTCTCCAAGATCAACATGTGGGACCCCAAAGATGTTCCATATTTAGGATCCTAGGGTTTTGAACTCCTTTGTGGGATTTGATTATTCCCCATTCCTCATACCTATTATTTGTGCCATCAAGTGGGTCATTTTACTAGAGAATGTCCTAACAAGACTAGAGAAAAATGGGAAAGAGCTCATGGCTACAAGTTTGTCAAAGGAGTTCAAGCCTATTCCTCATAGTTTTATCGCAACCATGAAGGGGGGGTGGGCTATCATATTGGTTTAACAAATAGCTTTTACACATACAAAACAATTGAAATAGAAAAAGGGTATGCTTCATTCATGAAAGAAAGGCACGAATAAGGGGTGTTTTTAATCCGTCCTTGAGCACACATGATAGTAACACTAAACCCTCCAAAGCAGCATCAATAAAGAAATATTCCTCCTAAATATGAATGGTTTAGGAAACGCAAGAAGGGCAAAGGCCAAAACAAGGAGGAGATTGACAATAGTAAGGTGTCTCTTAAGAAGATGGCAATAAAGAGATTCAGGTTCACAAAAATCTATGCCCCGCTTGAAGCTCATGTAACATTTCTTAACTTCACACTAATATGCAAAATTAATATTTGTATTAGGAATGTGAGGGGTTGTCATTCTCAAGACAAGAAAGACAATGGTCATGTCTTTGATTAAGTGTAGTTGACATATTGAGTTGAGGTTACAAGGGTATCAATGCTACGTTGATGCTCTACTACTGAGGGGAACTTGGGACATCCTAATGCTCTAAAAATCTTGCTTAGGCCCAGAGTTATCTTTTGTCAATGATACAAGAGAGCTTGTTGGTGTGATGCTTAAGATGGGTGAATTTGAGATGTATATATTTAGCTAGTAACATGCACATGTTTTATAAACATCTACGTTGGAAACATGGAACGAGTTTGGGCACATGATCTAGTTAATCTTGCAAATATATATAAAGGTGATCGACCAATTGCAACAACTCCCCTCTAAAGGAACAAGCATGCAAGGGCTTCCAAGAGATTTGCTCATTTAGATCACTTACTATGCACTTAATCAAGGTTGGTGGGTAGACCCAAGAATAGCAACTAAAGTTCTCTCTCAATTTTTAGCCTCTAATCACATTCTCGTCTTTGTTAGATTCGCATGTTTCTCTATAAATAAAGTGACAAAAGCTCTCCCCCCTTTCACATTATGACTAATCAATTTTGTCTCACTCAACATTTAAAGCCAGAGTTAAAAATGTCTAGGGCTATATTAGAACCTATTATCAAGTGGGACATGAAGCTTGCAACCACCCTACAAGTTTGTCAAGACAATGGTAGAAAAATCAAGCAAAGAGGGAAATGGTTCCTATTATAGTCATGGTTTATCATGATCTTATATCTATTTTTAGTGCTAGCCCTCATGATTAGATTGTTCTTAATCTCTTGCAACAATAGAGATACTTCATTTTTAGATATAAAGTGCACTTAACATTCATGTTGCCTACAAGATCCTCGGCCAAGCTCTTCCATGTAGAACAAAACTTCACCCTAAGCAGCATAAAAAGTCCAAGAGGCTGCCATGACTTTGGCCTTCTCTGTAAGCCTTTTGAGGTATCTAGCATGGTAGAGAGAGAATATTTTGATCATAGTGTTTCTAAAAAGACAATAACTTCTAAGTATAAAACGTGAAGCATCTATTATCAGAAACTATCTTTATGAAACAGCTCAGTTCAGTATATGTTAAGGTTGCCCCCAGCCGGGGATCTAGCCCCTGAAATCATTGCAGTATTCTTAGCTATTATTTTGGAGATTTACAACTCTTCCATTCAAGGGTGAAAACAAATAAAGTGGTAAAGGCGAAGAATTGGACCCCTTACTCCGAGGTTCTCAAAATGTGTGATGGGATGCAGTCATGAATTTTAGGTGTATGAAATGTTCTGCAGTTGATTGCTTCATTAACACTAGAGTATTAATTGAAGACTCTTATTCTTTTGAACATCACTAGGCAAGTGCAAAAACAGAATGCCACCCCATAACGTTCAAAACACAAGGAAAAATATAGACAATTTCACTAATGATACCAAACAGATGATCAATCTCTTACGCTCAACTTCACCTACTAAGGATCACAAGAAAAACAATCACATTATCCTGAGTTTGGAGCTTCCACACCTCCCTAGGTTACTTTGGCTGACACAGACTATTAAGGATGCTCTTTGCAAAATGCAGATCAAACATAAACATATGGAAGGGCTTCCTGGAGGTTAATTCAATGCCCAAACAATGGAAGTCCCAGAAAATATGTTGGCACTAACATTAGCATTCATGCCAAAATTTCAGCACCAGTTTACATCATACAAAGTTACACCCGTATCACTCCACGTGTAAGAAAACCCCAACGTTTCTGCTAGACAATGAAGAACCAAGGTTCAAGTCTATTTACACTCTTGAAAGGATATGCTAATCACAACTGTTGCTCCAGATAGTCTTCACTTCTATGGCGTTGCCATCTGGATCCTTCCCCTCCATCAAATGAACCTGAAAGTGCTCTTGTCAACCAAGATCCAGCTGCAGTCCATGGCAACCATTTGCTTTGTGGCTGTTTTTCCTCTAGTGAACGCTGTTGTTGCTCCTCCAAAAAGCTCTTCCATCTCTCTTTCATGTAGGTCAAAACTGCTTGCACTCCTTTTGCAACAACTTCTACAGGAGGAATCACAACAGGATTGTCTCTGAGGTCAAGTCTTTCCAAGGCCTGCAACCTTCCAAAGGAATCCGGCAAGACCCGAATTTGATTGCAACTCAAGTTGAGCTCAATTAAGGAGGTCATATCACCTATTGTGTCAGGTACAGTTTTCAGATCCATAAAATTACAGCTGGCATCCAAAACTTCCAGGCTGTTAAGGTTTCCAATCGCTGATGGCAATTCTTTCAGATGGTTGAACCTTACATTAAGATACTTCAATGACTTCAGGTTGCAGACAGAAGCTGGTAGGGACCGCAATTTATTCCACTGAACAGACAGGTCTTGAAGATTCATCAGATTGAACCCAAGTTGGGAAGGCAGGTATGAAAGCTCATTCATGTCAGCCCTCAGTGACACCAAGGAGCTGCACAGAAAGATAAGCTTATTGCCTTCCTCTCATAAAGTTGCCATGTTCATATGCACAGATTAGTTTGATTGTGCCTTCACATGCACAAGCACAGGCACATACACAGGTCTATAAACACAAGCCTCATTAAAAGTATGAAAATTTTTGCTCACACAATAATGACGCAAAAACTTGAAAAATATGAGTCTCACAGAAAGTATGAAAATTACTATTCACACAGCAACAATACACAACAGCTTCCACATGCACCAACACACATTGACTTAGACATAATGGATTTGTACTTATTATCTATCCATAAACAAAAGTCAAAATTGTTTGCCTGGCTAGCAAACATGTACTTATTTTTGGTGACAAGACTCCTGTCCCATTTTTATTCCAACAGATCTACACCTCGATATGACTACACAGTTAAAAAGCAAGCATTTTACTTGGTATCTATCCCTATACCAAAGCCAAATTTGTCTGTGTGTTGGCAAGCCATAGTCACCAAAAACGTTTCGTTCTATTTCATGTTTGGAGGTTTTGTTTCATGTTTCATTTTATGGCCACCTCAAGGTTTCAAGGTTTCGCAAAATATTCATTGTAATATTTAAAATTATCATATATTATTAGTACCTAAATCCTAGGGATATTTCATCTACTCATTCAGAGATGCACCGGGTGGAACTACCTCTCACAGTCCGGACTAGGTGCCTTTTTGGAAAAAGGAAAAAGGGGTTGTTACCTTTTGCACAGTCCAAACGACTATATAAGAAAATTTTTAAGCTAAACGTTTTCAACTAAGGTGATTAGCTAGTTGGAAGTATAACACACACATGTAATGGCTTCCGCCAATTCAAATCCTGCTAGTGCATATTGTGAATTACTTTTTTCCATGGACAATGTGCCCATGCTGATCAAGATTTTGCTACCACGGCCAACATTCTAGGTACTTGTGTAGTTGACACCTCAACATATACTCCTATCATCCGAAGTTGTCCGAACACATGTGAAACCAGCCTTAGATACTTAGAAGGAAATATTTTCATAGCTTGTTCAACACTGTATTTCCATACAGTCAAGTTTCCAATCGATGGATCTCATGATTGAGAAGTTGGAGAGTTTGAAACCCCATGTTGATGGGCATGAGCAAATTAAGGAGTTATGCATCAGCAGATGGAATGAGTATGACTCTCCTATGTATATTGCAGCATATGTGCGTAATCCTAAGTTTCAATGGAAGATACAAGAAAGAGACCTTGAGGTGGTCAAGGCTTAAAATACATTGCTTGCAAGGCTCTATCCTAGCCATGAGATGCAACACAAAATTAAAAATTGGCTCTCTGTATCAACAGACATTAGGAATGTTTGGTATAGAGGATGCACTAGAGATTAGGACAAATATTGGGGCTGCTTTATGGAGAAAGGATTATGGGGTAGAATCTCCAGAGTTGTAAAGTTTGGCTAATCGTATTCTTAGCAAAACAATTAGCTCTTCTCGTTTAGGGTAGTTCATTTAATCGTATAACTCAAAGACGAAAAATCATCTTGGTGTAATGAAGACAACTACCTGGTTTATATAAGCTCTAATCTTTGCTTGCTGGCTCATACATCAATTGAAAAGGCTGATTCTTTTGTGCGATGAAAAACTGATGCTGATGGTGATCATAATGGTGATAGTGATGGTAATGGCAAGGATGTTGTTCAGCAAGATGAGAATTTAGATCCAAAGGGAGCCATCTTTCATAAATAAGAACACTTAGCCTCTTGGAACTTTTGGGTATTGACCTAGCATCAACTAGGAGCTCTTGTAACTTGTATCTTTAGTGTATATTTTGTGGCTTCGCAATGCACATCTATTGGACTTATGCACCATTGCTGATTACAATGAATCATTACTCATTACAATGTTTTGAATCTTTATTATAGTTAATTAGTATATCTCTATCTCTAATTTTATGGATTATGGTTGATATTGAAATAAGCTAATTTACAAATTAAGTTTTGAAAATTAATAGGCCAATTTATTAATTATGCATACATGCCATATGGCTAATCAATGATTTTGCGATTAGATTACTGAAGTCATTTCTATGCATTCCCAATTCATATGCCGTTTCCTTCATTCCCATTCCTTGACTCTGGACTTTCTCCCTCTTTTGGAAGGTCCCATTCCCCATCCCTAGTAACTATGGGACCAATATCAAAGGGGTTTCTAGGTCAAATCTTGGTGTCATGTAGATTAGAGACTTAAATTATGTAATATCATAGACTAAGGTATGTGAAAAGTTTCAACATGCTTTTACATTCAAAGAGGTTAGAGAAATTTAAAATTGAGGTTGAATAGCATTTAATGTTATTTAAAATGATGGTGGGGCCAAAGGGCTATTCAATTCAAATTTGCATGTGGAGGCCCAAGTGAAAATGAAAATTTACCAAATGTCAAATTTGGATTAATTTTGGGCTGCATGCAAGTTATTGTCCTTATTGGGCTATTCCTTTTCCATTCTAGTATGGTTTCTCGGTCATGTAATGCTGAAGAAGGCTATGGAGATCAAATTTAAGAATATACACAACAATTAATGCATATCCTAGAGCAATCGACAGCTATGAAACCTGATTTTGGAGGACTAAACAGAAAAAATCCTTTAACTTTCACAAGCCGACGTGTTCTACAACACTTTTTGGGGCTGCAAACAAAGGGTGACTATTGCACATATTTCTTTCGCAAGAAAGTTGGAGAATTCTCTCTAATCTACTACTCATCTCTTCCTCCTTTGCGAATCTTTATTTTCTCTGCCTTGATTTGTTGTTTCAAACCTAACTACGACATAATTAGGGTTTGCATGGCTGCCTTGGAATGTGTACCAGCAAATCTCTACCATGCATGAAGGATTATTGCCGCAAATCTGAAGATCAACAGCAGATTTGAAGAGATTTGGTCATTGCAACAAGGTTGACCTACATGAACAATGGAAAAATCAATTTGGATCCCCAAACATTTAGAAACAATGGGCAAATTGAATAATAATGATGTCAGTCCCTACTTAGGCTGGAAATTGCTGTTGGGCACTGGTGTAGAAATGAAAGTCAGCAAAGGTTTCTCTATCCTATTCATTCTCTCTCATCTTAGTTAGATGCATGTGCAATCTGGTAGTGGATATTGAATATTTGAACCTCATGTGTTGCTGATCGGGAATTTGCTGATCTCAGTTTGTATTCCACAAGATTTAGGCTTTGCATGGCTGCATTGAAATGAATGCATGCATGCCTTACTGATTGAGGGAGATTACTAATGTAAATTCAGTGATGGGTGAGACTCTAGGGGACTACAGGAGGACTGATTTGCATGCAATTGGAGAGGATTTAATTTGGGCTTCCCTGATAGTGGAATCAAGGGGCGAATTTGGATTTTGTGATTGCTGATTACAAATGACAAGATATTCCAAATGTTGTTGAAGAATTAGCTTGATCAATAGAGAAGTGGGGACTTGAGAGTGTATCTTTTAAGTCCATAAAAGCCTGAGTTTTCCTATAGAGTTTGATTTGGCAATCTTTTGAGATGAATTGACCTGACTTATACTTGTAATGGAGTGTCAGACTCAATTGCAGGATGAGCTCAGGGCTCTCAACTCCCAAATGCATTGACAGCCTAAAACATCACATTCCCTGCAGGCTCATGACCTGCTGCTGCTGTCTACCATCTCATCAATGCTACCCATTGCACCTGCTGATCACCTACAGCCACGCTGCCAACATATTGCCTGCAAAACATAAAAACCACAGCCATCTTACCTAGACTGCCAGGAACGCCTCTGCTATGACTGCCACCACGGGCCTCTCCTTGCCACACCCTACGTCTTAGGCAGTATTAACTGAAGCATAGTGCAGCTCTGGAAATACAACCTCAGTGTGCAACTTTGCAAACGTTTTGCCAATAAAAATGAAGCCATGTCAGTGCAAGGCAGACTTAAACTTGAACTTGGTTCAGCCTGCCCATAAAAAAGCATGGCACATAGCCATATCCAAATGAGGCTGACACACAAGGAGATATAGCAACCAAAAAAGTCCCAACTTACATTTTGGGCAAGGTCCATCCTTAGAAAGGGGTTCTGTAATCTTTACATGCATTTTAAGCAAGCTGTATCCTTGGACTGAGTCCCATCTTCATTGACAAGCATATGTTTTAGGCAAGGGTGACCTTGGGAACAGATTACAATTTTGTGAATATGCAGAGCAAAGTATTTTCATGGTTGCATTTTGAATCAATTAATGACATTAATTTTGATTTCTGCAATCACAAATTGTAGACAAATAGACTCCAACAAGTGAGTAATATGTTCACTTCCTTGTTTTTCTGTCCTTCTAACTGATTAAAATATGAATACAAGTAATGAGTGGCATACCTGCACAGCAAAATACTTTCTGGTAGAGCTGCAAGTTTGTTCTCAGATACATTTAAAATTTTGAGGCCCTTTAACAGACCGATAGAATCAGGAAGAGAAATCAATTGATTCTTCTCAACATTGCAAGATTCAAGATTTACTAAATTGCCGATAGAGTCGGATAGCGCCTGTTCACAGGGAAATCAAAAGTCATCGCTTGATGATTGGGAAAAAGAAAAAGAGAAAAAACAAACAGAGGGTGCTGCAAGGACGGCAGACATTCATACCTCCAAACAATTACTTGACAAATCCAACGAGACAATTGACGTCGTTGAAAAGAACGAATCAGGCAGGCGGGATATGCCACGTCCTTTGAGAGAAACTTCGCTATCTGCTGGTGACAGCAACAGCGCAGAAAGTTCCTGGTTGGAGGCTTCTGACTCGTTACATTCTTCTTTTTTCTCAGAGTGGGAAAACTCCTCCGTATCCGCGGAAGAAAGCCTGACCATCTCCTCTTCGGCATCCTTCAACAGCCTTTCGTAGGAACGATAAAGTTCGTCAGCCTGCAATACTGCTTCATGAGGCATCTTTGCCACTCGCACGAACTCCCGCAGATCTTCTTCTTTCTGAGTCTGCGACAGAAAGGAAAATCAAATTCTTAATCGGGAAAACAAACCCTGGTTTCTAGGGTGATAGGGTTAATTGGATCTGTCCAAATCAGCCAAACTCACCCCCAAGCCCGGTGATTGCGGGACAAGGTAAAGGCGCTCCAGCTGCGCGGAAAGCGCAGCGTCGAGAGCCGCGATGGCGCGGCGAGCCTCTTCGACAGCATCGTGATCGGGCGGTTCTCCAAGCGCGGCGAGCTTGCTTCGGCACTCCACCACATCTGCGACAGCGGCCTGCAAGGCTGCTGCTCTGCGCTGCGTCGCCGGGGAAGCAGGCGGGGGAGGAGGGTCGGCTGCTGGTGCAGAGTCCAATTCGACGTCAACGAAATAGTCTGCCATCATCCTCTACTCTGTGTCTCTCTCTCTCCTCGAGTCTCAAACCCGCTCGAGTAATAATCTCTATTACATATGTGTATGTGTCCGTATATGTGTATTACGATATATATATATAGAGAGAGAGAGAGAGAGAGAGTATTACTTAACTTGGAGTAAGGGAGCTCCAAAACGCCAAAAAGCACACTTTGGGGTTAGTGTGTTAAAAGAAAAAGAATATACTTACAATCTTACTTACGTGTCATTCATTGATTTGTCAAAAAGTGTTATATTACTTCCTCTCGTGTACTTTTATTTTTAAAATTATATAAAATATTTCAAAAATGAAAAATTCAATATTGGACTCGTTCAATTCCTTTTGATATCCTCTACATGTTCATATATTCAAAGCTTAACTAGGTTGACAAATGCAGCTTAGTAAAGGAGTATGAAGTTTTATATACAGTTCTTGCATGTTTGTTATGTAACGATTTTACTGATGGTGTTTAGATATGTGCCGTGTTTCGAAGCGAAGTACATTTGTAGATAAGTTTTTGTGTCTTTTAAACACATGGAGGATGTCGAAAGGAGAATACGTATGCATATGTAGTTCAAGTCATTGATCTAATTTTGAACGTTCACATTTATTTTTGTATGTTAAATGAGGTTTCTTCTCTTCAAAAAATAATAGTTTTTACATCTTGCTAAGTATCCGTACAGGTTGTTGTACCCTGTCACGGTTGCATTTTTCTTACGAATGGTGGCCTACTCAAAATTCCTAGCTTTGTTTATGCTATCAACAGTTGCTTCTATGTTAACCTCGAAGTTATCCTCGAACGATTAGAATGTTTCTATGTCTTTCTTCATTTTCTTGATGGAATTTTTTCGATGTTGTTGGATTCTTTTCTCGATGTTCATCATCTATCCTATGTACTCATTTCTGTTTTTCTTATATCTTATGCTATAGATGAAGTACTTGCTTTTGTGTCTCTGCATTGGTGCTTCTGGACTAGCTCTTGGGTCTTGGTTACGAACGACGATATGAAAGTAGTTGAGTTGATGGCACGACTTGCAGTGGGGTTGAAATCAGAAGTTTGGCGCTGGCAAAAGTTTGGTTTCTTCTTGGTTTACTTCTTTCTGCATTTTCGCAAGAGAAGTTAATATTGTTAGTTTTTTCTTTTTAGTTTGAGAAGAAGTTGTGTTTGAGAACTTGCTTGTTACGTAAGTTATGTTGCTGAATGGATCGGAGTTGGAACTGTGTTTTTGGGTGTAGACCTCTCTACTTAGTAGCTATGTGACGGCCTCGATCATTATTGCAAGATTATCGTGACCGTAATTGTACTAGTTATTTCTCATGTAATCTTCTAGTGTGTCCTTGCCTTATTTTTTCATGACTTATACCAACTAGTTGAGTGAGATGTTAAATCTGTAATGCAGTAACTCAATTGGATATATTCCGATCCCTTTTGTTCTTGTGTCTAGTAGCGTTTCGACTGTGCTTGTTCTTCGTGGATTGTCAACCGTATCTTTGTACTTAAGTTTGAGTATGTCAAGTATGTATTTGAGGAATCCAGCATGTTAAGTGCATGTGAGTTAGTGTTGTTGTTTGTAGTAAAAATTAAGGTTGCAAAGTTTAAGGAGGTTGTGTACTAGTTGCGAGCTTGTCATCTGATGCGAGATGCCATTCATTGTCGAGAATTTGAATGCATATGGCTATTAGTTTTTGGAGGTTGTTGTACGTTGCAAAGTTGTTGATGTATGTTAATGGCTTTTGCCCAGCGATGTTCACCATTCTCATCTGGTTTGTCGTTACATACCTATGATTCTGCATGTATGTAGGATGATTCTTGATAGGGCATTGGGTGTTCCTGTGGTTTTGAATGTATAGCTGGAACATCTGCATGCATTGATGAATGTGGTTAAGTAAAGTAATCTATTGGTTTTTAAATACATAGTAGGTATCATTTGTGTACACCTCATCCGAAATCATCTTTACCTTGACAGGTGTTGTGTATCTGTAAAGGAGAAAGTGAGGAAAGCAAATTTGTTTGTTAATAAATCTATTAGTTAGAGAAGAGAATTCGGAGAACGCGTTGGTCTATTAACAAACAATGTTTGAAAGAAGATATAGAAATTTGATTTATTACTTCCTACAAGAAGCGTATGAGATTGTTGTGTGATAGAATATGTTGTGTTTAATCTTTTTCTTTTGAGCTGTGTTATTTCTTCACTTGAGTCATGGTATTAAGAAAGGTGTCGAAGCAAAGGCAAATGGATCTGGAAGGCTAACAATACACAAATTCCTTCTTTTGGTTACGCAGGAGAGCATTACATACACTAATCCTGGCGTGCACATGCTTCTAATGTGTAGAAGTGCTTTTTGGTTCACAATGGCTCCTTGTGATTTGTGACCGGTTATCGCGTATGCGAGGGCCAAAGAGAACGTGGATTTATGGTACCACTTGCTATTTAGTGCCTTGCGTTGGTGCTTGCTGTGCCGCAGGGCGAGTTGTTAGTTCATTGAAAGGATTGTGACCTGGATTCCTGATATTATTTTTTCATTTGTTGTGTCGATACGGTTGATCTTACACATTGCACCGTTTGCTACACCTATGGTGAGGTCAATGTTCTCAGCTATCATTGCAGTTGCCCCAAGTGCTATCTCGTGGAAGTTCTTCTCATGTAGCTAGGTCTGCAATGTTGGCTCGACGTTTGCATTCGTTCAAACATTGACGGTCTGGATTTGTTCAGTTGTGTAGTATTTGTGTAGAATCTTCTTGTTGTACTTTGCGAACATCTTCCTTGTGTGTGCATACGATCGTTGTTTTTTGGTCAATGAAATCTAGAACGTCCTTCTCATCGATCATGCAATGATGTAAGCATTCATGTATCTCTTACTTTATTGGACAATGATGTTTGATCAGTTGTAGGAACTGTAGGAATGGCAAGTCGTGTGCATGCAGAATTGACGTTTGGAGAGTGTGTTGATTTCCATGTGTCCACTAGTATGAGGAGAATGTGATACGACATTATTCGCAAAACTTGGTTTGAAGGTTTTGCAAATAGCCGGTAATTGTGCAAGATCACCAAATAGTATCACAAGCTTCTTCCTAAATGGATTGAGCAGCGAGCCTTAGTAGACACTCACTTCATGATGCACTATTATATCGAGCATTGTCCTTATTAACATGCATATCTCATCGATGATGATTGCATCAGCTTCTCTTATTGCAATGTAGCGTTTGTCCATCTCTTGCAATTGTATTGGATATTGTTGTGCACATACTGGTATCTTGAACTGGTAGTGGACTGTGGTGGATAGGCTACAAAGTCTAGTTACAATTGCTCCTATGCTTGTTGTCAACAATATGCTCTTATTCTTGGTAATGAGGTTGTAACTGTAGTAATGTATGAGGAAGCTTTTTCCACTGCTTGGTATGCCGTTGACGATGTGTAGGTCATATGTCGCATCGATGAGGTGGTTGTAGACAGCTTATTGTTATGTTGTTAGAGTGCTTTCAGGAATTGTTTGAAACTCTTTTGTGAGATGTAACACATTTATCCGATGCAACGGAGGCACTTTCGCTGTCAGAAGCTGCTATAGGTATTGTGAATGTTGCTAGGTTGTCTTTGATGAAAGGGATCTTTTGAATGATCATGTTCATTAGTTGGTAGGTTCGTCGGTCTGAGGTGAGAAAGTTTCTTTGCGTGTAGTCCGTGATAAACATTTCAAGGTCTTCATCATCGGACATGAGACCACGGAGTTGGCACTTGATGTAGTATGATTATGCCATGTTATCAACACTTCAGTTTGGTGGCATGGGTGAAAATCAGTGAAACGTACGAGTCTCATATGCTCTTGCACTTTATTGTCATAAGCATCGTAGAGAGCGGGTTTGTGAACAAATGCAGTGGTGGTTTTGGTGATGCTCTAGTTTTTGTGGTAGTGGTAGAATGTTAAATGCTCTAAGGTCGATGGCTGGGCACGGTAAAGTTCTACAAGGTGCCTGATGATATTCCCTGTCCTTGTGAGCTTTTGTTGTTGTATTTGTGTAGGGGAGTTATCAATGTACTCGAGGGACTCGCTTCTTGCGACTATTGGGATCTGTAAGCAATTCAACGCCACTGGGTGACACTAGCTTGCACAACATTGCAGCGGAAATTATTTTTTGCTTGTTTGAGTCCAAGTCCTGTAATCCAAGTCTATTGGCATCTTTTGTCTGGATGTTTATCTTCCCGATCGGCACTGCCTTCATTGCATACTTTAGCAAGTAGCAAGAGATGGAAGAGTTTGTTACTCCTTGAATATTCATGTGTGCTCCCCATAGGAGCAATAATGTTGGGTAATAAGGCACAACATTTCAATGCTCATCTCCAGGATGGTAGTAGATGTATGTTTGAGTTCCGGATCGTCACATGAGGCGTAGAAAATCCATACTTGCATTTACCATGGCCGTTACTTTTGCTTATGTAGCAGGCACGATGGCACCTATGAATTTGCTTTGCCATAACAAGGGCTCTTACTTTTCTTGTCAAACTGCACTAATCATCGTTGGATAGAATGTAAGTGCATATCTCATTAGTTGCATTTGCAATGTCTATCTCATGTAACCATAGGATTACGTGTACATGTAAGGAGCCCCTATGTTGGATCTCATATCTAATGACATGATGTTGGACACGCCCTATGCAAGCAATTCTGCCAACGATGTACTAGTTGAAGAAAATATGGAACTTGGTGTGGAAGAGGATGGCACACTCAACAGGACAGTCTTTCCATGAGAATTCAAGATTGAACTCCTTTGCGATGCATTCCAACTTGTTGCACCTTGTAATGGGGACCTCATCTGCAATGAACATGAGGAAGAAACGAGGCGTTCTCCATGCATCGACCATTGTGATAAGGTCCTTCAAGTTACACCGGTGCCAAGATCAAGATCCCGGTATTGAGGCGGGAACACTATATCATTGGAGGATGTGCTTGATGACCTTTTCATTGGACCTGTGCTTGTTAACGCGCATGTAGTTGTCGATGTCCCTTTGTAAGCAAGTCGTGCTTGTGTTGTTCGCGATCAAGACAACATGTTTTAGCTTGTATAGAATCAAAATGTAAGGCTTGTGTAAGGCGTACACAGAGAACAGGGTTAAAGCCTGCACCTTGATGTATTTGCTAAGGTAGATATTGCCATCGTAGGTGCCATGCCCAACTGGGAATAAAAATGGAAACACTACATTTTCCGAGGTGATATCTAGGTAGAGTGAGGTTCTTGCATGTGCAAGCTATCCATCTTGAACATCCTTGTTCTTTCAACGAGATGTTTATTATACAATAATATGATGCATGTGACCTCGTGATGATCGGCTCTTTGGAATGCCTGCTTGGCTTGACTACATTTTCGAGCAAACTGTAAAATCTTTCACTCTCATGATCTGCTTGCAACATTGGATCAAATGGAGAGCTTTCACAATGGAGCTCTATAATCATTTCGATGGACTACTTTTGCTGAGGATGCAAAGCCATGTCCTTGGATGTGGATGTTCTGATATAACCATGTACTTTTGGATCAATGGATTATGTAGCATGTTGAAAGCAAACACATCTGGAATATCAAAAGTCAAGTTAATTCTAGTAGATGGCTATGAAAGCGATCCATCATTCCAAGAGACTAGAGGGTTATTGAGAATAGATCGATGGTCCAAGGTTCTATTCGCAATCGCTCTTGTCGTTTTGCAGACCGAGATGGATGTATCAATGATGCTCAATAGTTGAAGTTGTAACAACTTTGCATTGAGAATTCATTTTGTGTAGTTTGGTAAGAGTGACACCACGTATTTGTTTCTCTCTTTCTTCGCAAGACATGGTTGGCATTTAGTTATCATCATGTTGACTCCGTGTTGTTGGCATGCAAGGATGAGAATAGTGCTTGACAAAGCCATTGTAACTTGTATTTCTTCTGTAGATGGATTGTTCTTTTGCGAGTTGATAGCATGATATTGCATTGTGACTATACTAGAACTATTAAAATTACTAATAAGTCAAACTAATTAAGTACAACTAATATTACTAATAAATTTAATTACTAATATTGAAACTACTAATTAACTATTACTAATACTACATAAGTCAAACTAGCAGTCCCTCAGTACCTTGCTAGCATCCAAGCGATTCGCTAGCTTCGTCTTGCAAATACTACTTATATTCCAAATTACAACTATTTAATTAATTACACTACAATTATTAATAGTACTAATAAGTCTAACTAATTGAGTACTATTAATATTACTAATAAATCTAATTACTAATGTTGCAACTACTAATTAACTATTAACTAGTACAAATACTGCTAATACTACATAAGCCTATCTAATTAACTATTATTAATACTACATAAGTTGAACTAGCAGTCCCTCAACACCTCACTAGCACCCAAGTGATTCGCTAGCTTTGCCTTGCTTTATGCCAACTCGTATTTGGCAAGCCCTACACTGCACCTTAACTTGCCCAAGTCATCAACCCACCGCTTTGACTTTCCACGTGCAAGTATTGAATCTGTCCAACTCTGCCTTGAGCCCCAAGAGAAACACCAAGAAAATGGGGAATCTACTGCAAGAAAATCTTTCTTGTATCGTCAACAAACATCTTTTTCATATTTGGTGTGACCACAACAAGGAAAAGAACATTAGGAATAAGAAATCTTCACACAACTTCATAGAAACAATTCTCATATGGCTTTAACTTGAACAAAATTGATTATGCTTTTTATATTCTTCATAGAATTCATCAAAAGACAAAGTCACAAGAGAATACACCACTTTGAATGGAAATCATCACATAGCATTCTTCTTTAATAGTTCCATAGCTTTCTCTCACAATCTCTCACTGATAGATACATTGTTTTGCATAGATTTTGCTATCTCACACATGCACACACTAGTACAATGAGATAACAAAAATAATCATTCATAACCCCTATTTGGTTGTGGATACCTCTCCCAAGAGGTAGGTTTGGTATGAAAGGTCATTAGAGCCACTACAATGTCCTTTTGTAGCTTAACAGTATCACTGTCACTTCAGTCTCTGTGCTTGAGTATTTAGTAGCTATTTCTTCCACTTCTTCGAGCTATTTTGAACTTGTATTCATCTCTTCCCAAGGTTGGAAAACTTTCCCAAAGTACACATTCATCCATCATAACACTTACATATGCATACAAAACACAATGTCACTGTCACTTCAGCCTTTGATTGAGTGTTCAATAGCTACTTCTTTCACTTCTTCGAGCTATTTTGAACTTGTATTTATCTCTTCCCAAGGTTGGAA
Organism: Lygodium microphyllum; assembly: GCF_053477565.2. Taxonomy (NCBI): domain Eukaryota; kingdom Viridiplantae; phylum Streptophyta; class Polypodiopsida; order Schizaeales; family Lygodiaceae; genus Lygodium; species Lygodium microphyllum. The sequence continues at coordinate 6,871,993 of NC_141164.1, read as the reverse complement.
AACTTTTCCAAACTACACATTCATCCATCATGACACTTACATATGCATGCAAAATAGAACAAAACAGAAATAGAGGCTCTACAGATGGTCAACAGAGGGTCTATAGTACCATACATAAGGTTATCAGAAAGCCTTTAGCTAAACTAAAATCATTCAAAATCATCAAGAATCAACCAATAAGCTTCCGAACACTCTCAAAATCCCATCAACCACTATTCCAACCTCTCATACAGAAAGAAAATAGAGCAAAACAAAAGCTCAATAGACCCAATTAGAACCAATTAGATACTATCAGAACACCAATAGAACATGTCAGAACACCATATCTCCATTGAAAAACATCATGAGCTTCTCAAATCTAATCAACGTCATCCAAAACACTCCCAAACACTTCCAAATCAACCAATAATCATAAAAAATCCATAAAAAATCAACCATTCAATCCACAAAAATAGCAAAAATCAAGTCATTTCAATCCTCAACATATCCCCACACTTAATCAGGGAGCGTTCTTGCAACCTAGGAAAAAGAGAATAGAAGTTCAAAATATAGCTCAACTTGATCTTCTTCAACATCTTCAGGAAACACCATCCAAGCATGACCCCAACTCATAACCTAGATCTAATAAAGAATTGCAATGAAAGGAAAACACACTTATCCATTATCACAACTTAGAAAGAGAAAAGCATAAGAAACTCTTAAAGGATATAAGAGGTTTGTTTCTTTTGCCATAAGCATCCATTTTGTAGATAGAATCATGAACCACCATCAGTCAACTTCTCAATCAGCTTCATCGTTGAATCAGCTTCATCGTTATCTTCAACTCCACATAAGAGGGATAAAACACCACATATACACCATAGAACATCTACAAAACTCTCATGGACACAAGACAATGTAGTCTAAGTGGCGCATGCTCCCAAAAACTGAAGAGCAAGGATAAATATTTACATTAAAAAGGATCAGTACATCCAAGAGAATGTCCACAAGCTACATAGGATGAAGATATTTTTTCTTGAACTTCATACTCAGCTTAAGACGTTCCAGACTCTTGTTCTCATTCACAAAATGTAGAGGCACAATTTGAAGAAACTGTAAACAACACATCCTTTCCAACATGATAATAAACCTAGTAGGAAAAGCTTATGCAAAATAATACAGGACATCCATTTGAGCAACATTCACATCCTCATTCGGATTAATCATCGAATTCGAAATACTCTTTCTAGTATTCAGGAGAGACTCCTGATGCATAAAAGCAAGATACCAACAAAAATGAGACGCCAAGCATACAGAAGTATCCTCATAAGAAGCATGTGCTCTAGCGAATTGAAGATAAGAAGTAGAACATTGCACAAAAGTGTCCTAGGAACTAGGAATGATGCACTAATTAAACATTAGTAATGTCAAAGAATCATTCAATGTCCACTACCATCGATAGAGGATATCATTGTTTTACCCAGGGGTATCGATCACTAATTGTGGAGGAAGGTTAATATAATTAGATGGAGATGATAAAGGGATAATAGAAAAATAGTGAAGAGGTGGGTAAGATAAATCATAGAATGAAGATATTTGAAGGGATAATGAGGGTGGGAAAGAAAGAATTTTTTTTTGAAGGGATTCTGGTGGAAAAACAGAAAGAATAGGTGGAAGAACAGAAGTAGGTTCAATAGGAGTAGGTGAGGATATAGGATCATGGGCATGTAGTAGAAACTAGAATTTGAGGGGAAACGGCAGGGGTAAAAGATAAAAGAGGGATACTATCTACATTAGCTTGGAGAATGACAATATATAAGGGTAATCGATAAGAAATTAAGGAATAAGATAGGATATCGTGAGGATTAGATGGATAGATGGAACATTGGAAATCAAAAGGTAAAAAGAAATCCTCACAAAATAAAGGATTGTTAATAGCCATATGGTTCAACAATTGGGATCTCAATGACTAAATATTGGACTTGTGAAAGACACTCCGTCGACAACGAGGGTCCAAAACATCATACTCCAAAGGAGGATGCTAAGCATAGCCTTTATACCACAATGTTTGCTGATGATAACTTTTCAAGCCATCAACCAAAGTCATTTCAGCTGAATGGACATATATGACTGCCTGCAAAATCACATCTCATAAATAAAGGTTCATGTCCTCCTCATCAAGAATGTGCTGATCTCCTTAGAGATACATAATATATAATAATTGAGCTTCATGAGAGATCAACTCATCAACAAATCTATCAAATACTGCTTTGAGTAAAGTTGCTGACCACATATTCTGTCACCCATCCTCTGGAGGTTCTACGTCCACATTACTCAAGGAGATGTACAATGCAAAGCACTATTGTTGATACTAAATCCAGAAGGATGATGGAGATGACACCAATTCAGAATATTAGACAAAATCTTCATGAATACAATTCATATGCTGCTGAAGGCACTCTACCTTGGCAAAAAATCCATCACATAGTTTAGCATGATATTGCAAATGATCTAGATCTTCCTTAGACAACAAAGAAGACATCATGGGGGCTAGAGGAGGAACATAAAAAGTAGCGATTTTCTGATTAAGTTCATCAATAAACTTCTTTAAATGTGACTATAGTTTCTTGAGAATGCTGTAACTAGCCCTCACATATACCAAGCTTACGAGCTGATTCTATCATGTCCTCCTCAAGAGAGTAGCATCCTTCTCTTTGGTTAAGGACACATTCACTTCCTCTAAAGTGGCAACCTTAGCTTCTAATTCCTTAATCATGGCCTTCTGTGAATCCATCAAAGTTGTAGCTATAATCATTTGTGTATGGATATCACTCAAAGCAGTCTTTTCAGAAGCTAAATCCGCTAGAGCTTTGCTAAGTTGGCTAGTCAAATAATTCACCTTGTCTTGCAATGAAGTATACACTCACGTATATATTGTCTGAAGACATGAATACATGGAAGTCTCCAAAGCACACTAAACACTAGAAACCGGCTGTGACAGCATAGATCTAGAAAGTACTATTTGCAAGAAAGGAAGAATGTGTGGATCCAATTGTCCTTCTTGTTGTGTGGCAAAGAGGTTGGTACAAGACAAGAACGAGGGAAGGGAGCTACCAAACACCTCAGGGATCAGAATCTGTACAACAAGAGTTGGAACAGATAAAGGATCAGAAGGACCTTGGGTACAACGCTTCTTTTGAATGATTCTGGCAGGGGGTACATCTGCTAGATCTGAATTGACTTCCATAGGAGGAGAGGGAATAGATGGAGGAGTTTGTTGCATAAGTGGAACAAGATCAGGCATAGAAATGCCACCTAGAGGAGGTGCCAAACTAAATGATTTTCTACAGAAAAACCCCATAGGACACAATATTGACTTGACCTTTCCTGACTCACTGAAAATGTTATCCATTTTAGCCAACAAAAAGGTTGTTCAATTAAGCTTAACCCCTTCTAGGATCTTGATAAAGGCGGTGAAAAGTTCTTGGGACAAACACTTTGAAGCAGGCTTGCCTAATATAAAGTGGTCCTGGAGGAATTGGCATAATTGGTTCCATAAAGGAGAGGAAATATGTGCTATTGATACTCTTGAATTAGTGATAACCTTATTTGCTACCAAAGGAGTAGAGGTATCCTTCTACAACAAGGTTAGGATCTCTATAGAGTGGATAATAAATGATTGCCACTAGGCATAGGGGAAGCTGCAAAAGGTAGGGACAAGGCCTCATTGACATTAGTAGGGATAAACAAAACTGATGGCCATAAACCAAGCCCAAAAGCTTCTTGTAAGTCTCCAGAAAAGAATAACAAATCTTTGCATCCACCACTAGAGGGAATTTCAAGGCCACAAAGAGATGAAGGCCAACCTTTCGAATACAATCATCATCCAAGAGAAGAGAATAATCATGAACATGTAACAGTACATACTAGATCACAAGTGGGGAAGTGGAAGAAGATGTCATTTAGACCACACTAGAGTATCCACACACACACAAAACCAAAAAAAGGAAGAAGGATTCTTGCAAAACCCACACATACCACCACTGAGATAAATAATAGGGGGAACAAAAATAGTAACAACAATAGATTGATTGGACTAGACCAAACCTCCCCAAGCATTCCATATCCTACGAAAAATTTGACATGACCTACACACATATGTGATCGAAAGCTTCATGAGATACATACATACAAGCACCCAAAACCCCCGTAATCAAACACTCAAAATAAAATAAAATTCCACGCATACCATATTCCAGACACAATACAAAAATCAAGACTAAACCATAGACCCCAACCATCACAATAAATATAGATAGACAATATCTTTGTCTTCGACGACCAAGAAAAATCCCAATCCCCGTAATCATATGGCGTATCCATATGGTGTGCTGAAGTGGGTGAGTGAAAACTACACGACTCATTATTATTAGATGATCAATGAATCACAATTTATTATTAATTTATTCCATTAATGCATTGTGAGTCGTATTCGTATCCCAACCTCTACTTAGACTGACTTGACTAAACTGGACCAGGGGTCTTTACAAATGCAATTTATTTTTAAAAGGCTATATGATATGTGTGGCACAAAGCATATGCATGCGATACTTTGGGGATTCATTAGTAATTACAAATTAAAGGTGTGTATAACATGTGTGTGTGTGCATTGTGAATGGATTTTAAATTACTAAACTAAGTGGGTTATGGTGTGATGTGCTCATGCAATGGTGGGGTTTCTTTTAGAAATTAACAGTCGATTCTTTTTAATTAGAAATTTAGGATTTGTATTCCGTTTATTTTGTAGGTGCAACGGTCTGTTGATTTTTAATTACAATTATATGTGTGTTATGGTGCATGTGAAGGAGGGAAAGAGAAAAACCTAGTAGTGTGTGGATACCCGCAAGGTTTGATGCGCAAAATCCCACTTTTCAACAATCCAAAAGAAATAGAATAATCCTTGTACGCAAACAACAGGATAACTAAATGGAAATCGACCTCCTGTAAGGTACAAAAAACCAAATACTATTATGAAAATAACAGGGACAAAGAAGGGTTTGGCACTTGGATAATTATGTGTTGGGGTTTTGTTTTGTTTTTTTAAAATTTATTTTTAAAATGGCTTTTCATAGAAATATATTTATGTGTTTTAAGTTGGGTTTTCTTTTTTTTTCTTTTTTTTCTTTATCAATTTTGATGTTTGTTTTTTTCTTGTGAATAAATAAATAAAGAAATAGATGAATGTGAGTACCCACATGGCAACACAAATATTAGAAACATGAAAAGAATTTTGTTCAAAATTTTTTAATAAAGGCATTTAAACAATCAATTTTGTAAATTTTCACAATGTCTCATTGTTGAAGGTGGTATTCACCCATTGACAAAGACTTTGCTTCTTTCAGGAGTTGGCTTACAGTGCCCACTGTCAAAAGGACTATGCCTTTGTTTTCTTAGGAAAGATCTATTTGACGATTTCTTTGTCTCCTGATATGCCATATGTTATTTCATTGGAAGAGTTTGTTAAGACTTCAATGAAAGTGGATTCATTACCTTTTTGCGATCCATACAACTTTAACACCACTTTGTTGGGTCCTTAAGTTAGAGTTCCTTTGAACCAATCCGTTCGTGCTCTTGCTTCAAAAAGCCATGGTCTTCCCAGTAGCAAAGAGTATGAGGTCACATAAGGATTCGTTTTGACCACCATGTAAGTGAGTCAATAATCTCTTCATGTGAGGGTTGTCTTCACATATGGGAGAATGCCTAAAGGCTTAATTTTGCTTTGGTCTACCAATCTGATAAGCCAATGTGTAGGCTGAGTACCTTACAAGCCTAGATCATTTGTTGTCACATCCGTCATTATGTTCAATGATGAATCTCCATCAATCAATGTATCTGCAATAAAGGATCCTTCAATCCACATGCAAATCTCTAGGGTTCCACGATCCAAGAAGGCGTTAGCCACATCCACTTCTTTCACAAGCTCTAGGGCTTTGTTGGACTTGGTTTTGCTGTTGAGGGAGCAATCCTTAGGCTTCTTCTTCTTGTCAGTATGCTTTTGAATTTCTTCCAATAGCTAGGATGTCATTATGTTCACTGATCAACCTCCATCAATCAATGCATATGCAATAATAAAGCATCCTTCAATCCACATGCCAATCTCTAGGGTTCTATGATCCAAGAAGGTGTTAGCCACATCCACTTCTAACACAGCCTCTAGGGCTCTGTTGGACTTGGTTGTTGTTGAGGGATCAATCCTTAGGCCTCTTCTTCTTGTTGGTATGCTTTTGAATTTCTTCCAATAGCTAGGAGACAACATCAGAAATCATCGGAATGTTAGGTTTGGTTTGAAGGTGTCTAGGTCTTTGATGAAGTCATACTCTTTAATTGGATCCACGGGCTTCTCCAATCAGCTAGAAAATGGGGCAACACCCACTTTTATCTACCCTTTTTCTTCCAAGAGGAGTAATATCAGCACTTCTTTTACTTTTAGAGGTACTTCGGCATCCTCTATCTCCTGGACCATTGCTCTTGTCTCTACAACTATCTTTGTGGCTCTAGAGTGCTCTATAGTTCATTGTTCTGTTTCGCACTATTTTGTTTCTCCTTGGGAAGGTTGAACTTCACCGTTTTGGCAGAGGGAATGTTCTCTTTTGAAACTGCGGGTTCTCTTTTCTTGGCATGCATTATTGCAGCAACTTCCAATTCCACCAAATTGGAAGCAGGTTCTTGGGTTTTCTGCTAGGTATCAGAGGTAGCTTTCACACAGGAGCTGGACTAGGACAGTCTTTTGCAGTGTGGTCTTCTCCTTTGCATCGACTGCATAAGAGCCTGTAGTCCATGTACCTTCTAGGATTTAGATAGTTTGGAGAGATATGTCACTTTTCTCCACATCTATAACACAACTTCTGATCTTTGGCCACCACCAAACTGCCATCCTCTTATAACTCTGAGAGAGGGAAATCTCCTTGGGCCAAAATCAAGACCGAACTCTCTAGGCTTTGATCCAATATCCTGAGTTATCATCTTTGATTCCAACAAGTTGAATCTTGCTTCTTTGTCCTTCTTTCTTCTCTCATGCATCTCCTTTAGAGAGAATATATCCTATGTATGGTTCTTTCTTAGACAATACGAGTAGAAGGCTCTAGGGATGGTTGGTTTCCAAGTACATTCAGTGGCTAAATGTCTCGCTTGATGGCACTTTCCGCACCATGTAGTACTAGATCGCAGCATATCTCTTCCACCTCCCACAGGAGTGGATATGCTGGTTGTATTCACCTTTAGTGTCTATGTAGCTATTCTGTAATCACATCCATCAACTCCTTCTTGATGCTTGCAAACTGAATTGGACATGTAGTCCTTCAAAATTTCTCCTCCTAGAGTACTTGGAATAGGGTTTTGGGAAGCCTCTGTAATCACAACATAGACTGGTTGGGTTGATCTAGAGGGTCCTCTATTCTGATTATGATTCAGAGCTCCTGTTGAGATTGGGGATTGTTGGTTCCAATTGGTAGGATTTCACTATTGTTGTTGGGTCGCCATTGGGGGAACTGTTTGAGGCCACTATTGTTGTGGTTGAACCATCATTTGAGGTACTACAATCTCTTATGACTATCGTGGATTTGATGCAATGGACTGTGGCAGTGTTTGCATCTGAATGTAGGGGTAGGGAACTGTCCCTAAGACTGCATTTGGTAGGTATACCATTCATGGCATGGGAAGAGGTAGGACTCCTCTTCCACAAACTTATGAACTTCTGGTTGTAGGCCTCTAATAAAAACTCCCTTTTGGATGCCTTCATCCAAGTGATGGTTGGTCCATCTCTTCAGTATATAGATTCCATTCTAGAGACATATGCTTCCACCCGTTCACTTAGGTTCATGAAATTCTCTCACATCCGCTCTTCAAAACCTTCACACTTGAATTTAGTGAGGAAGGCCAACTTCAAGTCATTCCATGTGTCAAAAGTTCCTACTAAATGTCTCTCATACCAATAAAACGCCACACCTTTGAAAGTAGCGGGGAATATCGCCAACCAATGCTTAGGGGTTTTGGCATTGTTGGCTACACACGCTACCATGAACTCTATATATGAAGATCAAGGTCTTTATTGTAGTCTCCCTTAAAACTAGACAATGGGACTACATTCGCTCATCTGTCATAATATTTCTAGGACAGATGTGACTAGAAAGGGAACCTTGAGTTGCCATGGGGACTTCTATTTGAGTTGCCATGGGGACTTCTATAAGGAGTACCACTAGGATGTCAAAGGAGGCTTCTACTGCTATCTCGTTCTCGGCTTTGATTTTTTCCTTCTCTCTTCTCACGTACCTCTGGACTCGTTCTAGTGCTTGCCTCTTGATCGTGTCATTCATTAGGAAGTTAGCTCCACCCAATTTGTATGTACTCATCAGAACAAAATCAAAGGGCTTTGATTTTTTCCTTCTCTCTTCTCATGTACCTCTGGACTCGTTCTAGTGCTTGCCTCTTGATCGTGTCATTCATTATGGAGTTAGCTCCACCCAATTTGTATGTACTCATCAGAACAAAATCAAAGGGCTTCAGTCTCTGGAGGTCTCTCTTGTCAACATTTCTTCTACTTCCTACTTTTTAACATCTTTGAATTTAGCTTTCAAACCACTATAGAGGGGAAGATATTCAGTCTTGAAAGTATCAAAACTTATTCTCTTGAGGATCGTTGTGGTGCCATCATCATAATAATGCCAGTTTCTAATGGTTTCAACAGTGTATGTTGTGAAGAATACTTTATCTAATAGCTTCTAATGGGTTGCTAATTGGACAAATATAAGGTCATTAGTGCACCAAGCATCCCATGTATCTTGATGCTGAGTATCCACAAACAAATTCCAACTCTTTTCCTTCTTATTCTCGTGAACTTCCACTGATCACAACTCTTCGAGCTTCTTCACAATTTCCCACTTGATGATGTCATGAAACTCTTCAGTGAAACTCTTCAACGAATGCTAAATCTTCCATGGATGGCCATTCTCTCTATTTCTGCACTTTAGTTTGCTGCCATACAATTTGCCACCAAGGTGCATGTCTTTGTTGCTTTAACAAGGAGAGGAAATAGTCCACCACATAGAGCCTGCCTCATGATGGTAATATGTTTCCACCATTGTGGAACGAACTTCTTGTAAAAAGTAGCTTTGGCAATAAGAATTTCCAATTCTTCAGTGGTAGAAGGAACTTTGCAAGCATCCATTGTATTCTTCTCCTCTCAACAATGCCATTTCCTTCATTTTTAGCCTCTTCCGATTCTTGTTGATGGCAGATTTCCCCAATTGTGCACCAAAAACATGGAGCCCCAAGAGGAACATCAGGAAAATGGGGAATCTACTACAAGAAAATCTATCTTATATCATCAACAAACATCTTTTTCATATTTGGTGTGATCACAACAAGGAAAAGAATACCTTTATTGTTGGCAATTACATATGGTGTATAAACATGCGGGATGACCTCCATCCATGTCAAATTCCATCAAGATTCAAAAGGTGTGTTTGTTAGTGCAAGACTTACACGTATTTAATGTGGTTCACACCTTTGATTCTACCTAATGTGCAAGACTTACACGTATTTAATGTGGTTCACACCTTCGATTCTACCTAATGTATGAGTTTTTCAAACCCAAGCTCTACTTATATACCCATAAGTCTTGTTTGGTTATTTATCATATACTGTTTTCAACTAATGGTCCATAACTAAGCTCTATGTTATATGAGAGAGAGAGAGAGAGAGAGAGAGAGAGAGAGAGAGAGAGAGAGAGAGAGAGAGAGAGAGAGAGAGAGAGAGAGAGAGAGAGAGAGAGAGAGACACTAGCAAGTGAGCAAAAGGGAGGTTTGTTTGTGTGTGTGAATCAAGTATAGTAAGGGTTGTTCAATCTAACACTTTCTACAGTTTTGATAAGGCTATCCATGGTGCTAAGGCCTAACATTGTCTTGAAGGGCATGTCAAATATTTTTTTGCATTCCTAGTCCATTTTAGAGTTTGGTGATGGTGGAAAATGGTTTGTCTTTTGTACAAGGCTTTTCTTACACAAATAATTTGGTACATGCTTACATGTTTTGCGTTTAGTTAAAGCATATGGGTTGGATCCAGGTGTGACATGTAGCAACAAAGAGCAACAAAGGTTAAAGCATGAAGCAAGAAAAATAGCCTCACAAGCATTACTATGAGTTAGTGTCTCTTTATTGCCACATGAAGTGCAATGCCATTTTGTGCAAAGCATGCCATTTATATGGTTGTCAAGTGGCGCAAGTGTGAGTAGCATCAAAATGGTATACCCAAGTTGGATACATTTGGCTCCGTACTGTTATATTTCATGGGCCTTCTCATGGACCCTTAGGATTTGCATGAGGATGATTTTTTTCCTACCCTTTGGGTTGTCTAACATCAACATATAAAGCTAGTAGTGGATCATCTAACATTCGAGTGTGCATATGTGGAGGAAACATTGATGAGGCATTGCAAGATAGTTTTGGTGGAGGGGGGTAAAATTGTTCATCGAAAGAGATGTCGAGGGCTTCCATGATTGGAGGCCATGGCCGTTATGGTGCATTGTTGAGATAACCACTTCGTTGTACTATCTAATGTGTTCTAGGGTCAACATGCCCTTTTCTTCCCTAGCCTCATATTTTGTATGAAGACAATTGTATTTTAAATGTCTATGTGATAGTATCCTCCATATCAGTGCGTGAGAATAATGAATCCTAATGTTCTTTATGTTGATTTTATGAGTGTAATTGAAATTTTTATTACATATATTTCCATTTCATTTCATATTATTGCACATCACAATGAAAGTAGAATCCTCTTAGCTCCAATAAACCACAAGTTTTGGTTAGGGTTATCTCATATGCAATGCTATATATAGATTTTATGAGTTTTCATATTCTTCACCCTTGTTTAAGATATGGTTTCCAATGAAGCAATAGCTCTTGATAGTTGGAATGTTTCATAGAGTTATTAGCTACAAATCATGAAGTAGATTGAGCCTAATCTAATATTGGCACATATGCTTTGAGTGCTCATTTATTGTAGAGACTTCCTCACACATGCAACCACAATCTTTCTACTTTTACACCAAAATCATAAGCTCTTAGAGTTACTCTCACGGCTTACAAATCCACACAATGTGTGACATGGGCTATGTTGTGTGTAAGGAGAAAACTATGAAATATGCTAACTTCAACGAGAGAACTAAGACACAACATTGTGTGTGTGTGTGTGTGTGTGTGTGTGTGCGCACGCACGCGCTCCATGATTGGGAATCTTTGTGTGTAAAAAGCTAATGGCACCCATTCCAACTTGGATGCTATGAACCTCAACAATATTCTCCTACAAACTATCTACCTCTGATTGAAGAGTGAGGGCACATGTGTGTCAAGATTGTGGGAGAGAAGGGAGGAGTCTCGCTTGAAGCTTTCTTGCTTGCACAATGGGGGAAGACACACAAGGGTGGAGGCTGAAAACAGTTTTCCTCTTCTTAGTTGTGTAAGCCAAAAGAACTCAAGTACAAAGAAATAGAAGAGCCCTCTATATGGGTCTCAAACCAAACTCAACTAACTAAGGTGGCATACTAACTGAGCCACGAACTAGAGTAGATAAGGATAGCTGTCATCTAGCTATTATTCATGGGCGGTGTACCAACCGCATCTACAACTGACAAGTCGGTGACATAAATGCACAACGGTCACCCTGGCGTATCACGAGTGGAGCTCGATATCTCAACACTCCCCCTCGAGCTCAATCCCAATTCCTGCACACCAAGCAGGTCTCTGAACTTGCGCAGCTTCTCTGCGCCCAATGCCTTCGTGAATATGTCAGCTACCTGATCCTCTGTGCTGACATAAACTAGATCAATAAGACCTAGTAAAACCCTCTCTCGCACATAGTGATAATGCACCTCAATGTGCTTTGTTCTAGCATGATAGACTGGGTTATTTGCCAAGTGTATACTACTCATGTTGTCACAATAAATGACAACTGGCCCATCTGTAGACTGATGCATATCATAAAGTAGCTTATGTAACCAAGCTACCTCACATGCAGCCATTGCTGCACCCCTGTACTCAGCCTCTGTGCTCGACAAGGCAACTGTAGGCTGTTTCTTGCTGCTCCAAGTGACTGCAGCACTCCCAAAAGAGAATACATATCCACTGGTAGATCGTCTATCAGAAATACTACCAGCCCAATCAGCATCAGTGTATCCATGCAACTGTATCTGAACCCCAGTCTCATAAAATAGTCCATACTGCAATGTGGACTTCACATACCTGAGTATGCGTCTAGCTGCATCCAAATGCGGTTTCCTTGGAGCCTGCATAAACTGACTTACCAATCCAACAACATAGCTCAAATCTGGCCTGGTAATAGTCATATAAATCAAACTTCCTACTATGCGTCTGTACATAGTAGGGTCTTCTAGAAGCTCACCTGCATCTGTGCTCAGCTTCACATTCTGCTCCAAAGGAACTGAAATAGGCTTACAGCCTGTCATCCCATATTTGGACAGCATGTCCAATCCATACTGCCTCTGCAAGAGCTGTATCCCACTTGGTGATCTAATCACCTCAATGCCCAAGAAATAACGCAGCTCTCCCAAATCCTTCATCTCAAACTTCTGCTTCAATAGCATTTTCACATGAAGGATATCTTCATCACTGTCACCTGTCATAATCAAATCATCAACATAAATGACAAGCAGCATAATACCTTTCTCTGTTTTTCTCACATAAAGTGAGAAATCTGCCTTGGAAATCTGAAAGCCAATAGTGACAAGATACTGTCCTATCTTGTCAGACCATGCTCTAGGTGCTTGCTTCAAGCCATACAAGGCTTTCTTCAACCTGCAAACAAACTCAGGATGAACAGCATGCACATAACCTGGTGGCTGCTCCATATAGACCTCTTCTTGCAAATCACCATGCAAGAAGGCATTCTTTACATCCATCTGATGTAAAGACCATCCCTTTGATGCAGCCATAGCAATGACTGCTCTTACGGTTGCCATCCTTGCAACCGGACTAAATGTTTCTTCATAGTCAATGCCATATGTTTGTGCATACCCCTTGACTACTAATCTTGCCTTGTATCTGTTCACAGAACCATCAGCATTGTGCTTCACCTTATAAACCCACTTACAGCCAATTGCATTCTTACCTTTAGGCAAAGGTACTAACTCCCATGTAGCATTTGCTTCCAAGGCATCCATTTCTTCATCCATGGCTTTCTCCCATTTTTCTTTTCCCATGGCTTGCTCAAAAGATGTGGGTTCTGGTTCCTGTATCACTTTGACCATATATGCATAGTGAATGGCTGTAAATCCATCATATTTCAGCCTATCCACAGGATACCTAGCTCTTGTAGACCTGCGCAAAGTAGGTTCACTCCCAGGTGCTCTCAAAACATCCCTGGTCTTCCTTACTCCAGGTGTAACAATAGAAGGAATACACAACTCATCATCAATGCTCTGTTCTGAGCCACTGGATTCACCATCCACATAAGAGTGACCTGCATTCACATCAAACATGGGCTGATCAACCTTCTCTTTTCCTTTTCGTGATACCTGCATACCACTATCTGCATTGCTTTGAGAAGATTCTCCTGATCTCAATCTGCCTGTCCATGGCGAAGAATGTGAACCACTGCTAGAGGACGCTCCAGGTCCACTAATATTTTGTGACTGCTGCTGTGAATTCTGTGTAGCATTACCATTTTGTGCATCTACATCATCAATCACATTTACTGGTTTATACCAGCTACTCATCTCATCAAAAACAACATCTCTGCTCACTGTAAACTTACGAGTAGAAGGGTTATAGCATCTATACCCTTTTTGCTGCAGAGAGTAACCAATAAAGATGCACTTCTCAGCTTTTGGATCCAACTTGGATCTCAACTCATCTGGCACATGTACATAGGCAATGCAACCAAAAATTTTCAGATGAGAAATATCTGGTTTCCTACCAGTATACCTCTCCTCTGGAGTCATTCCATGTATTGCTGCAGTGGGAGTCCTGTTCATTATGTAGACTGCTGTAGCAACTGCTTCAGCCCAATAAAAATCTGGCAGGTCTTTTTCATTGAGCATGGCACGAGACACCTCTCCAATATGTCTGTTTTTTCTTTCTGCAATTCCATTTTGCTGTGGGGTATGACTGCATGAATATTGCTGCTTTATGCCATGCTCCTGCAGGAACCTTGCAAACTCATTTGAGAGGTACTCTCCCCCTCCATCTGACCTTAGGCATTTTACTTGCAGGCCTGTTTCTTTTTCAACCATAGCTTTAAGAGTTTTGAAATGCCCAAAAACTTCACTTTTCTTTTTCATAAAATACACCCAAACTTTTCTGCTATAGTCATCAATAAAACTGACAAAATAATGACAGCCTCCAAGAGATGCAGCTTTAGTAGTCCACACATCAGAGTGGATTAATTCCAATGGCTTCTTACTCTCTTGAACATGTCTAGGAAATGGTTTCCTTGCATGTTTTCCAAACTGACAGGCTTCACATACCTTATGCATTTCTGCAACCTTGAATCTAGGCAATCCTGCAACAATATTTTGGGCCTGCATTGATTTAAGTCGCTGTACATTAACATGACCAATGCGTTTATGCCAGATATCAATATCTGCAACTACACCGGTCCCATGTGCAAACATTGCTGCACTCAATTCAGACATGTCTGCATCCAACGTAAACATTATGCCCTTCTTCTTTCCTTTTGCTATCAAGCGACCTTTATTTTTCATATCCTCAACAAAGCATCCATGAGGATTAAATCTGACCTGCAAGCCCTGCTCAACCATTTGACCAACAGAAACCAGATTCTTGGTGATATTCGGGACATGAAATACATCGGACAGGTATTTCTTTTTCCCATCCTGCATAGACAAGGGAATTTTTCCAATCTGCACAATAGGATGTGCAGTATCATCACCAGTCTCCACAAATCCTGGTTTTTCCATTTTCCTTGCATCCTCCATCCATTCTGCATGACCTGTCATGTGGTTTGATGCACCTGAGTCAACATACCATACATCGTTGCTTTCTTCTGCACTTGTCACAGAATTGTTCATGTGCTGCACCATGAACAAATGCTCATTTCTGTCATCACCCTGTCTGCTAGAAGATGCATAATTCCCTTGTTGCAGTTTTCCATTCATGATGTCATTCTGCTTTTTATAGCAGTCTTTAGCCATATGACCCATTTTACCACAGTAGTAGCATTCAACATTACTGTTTGCATTTTGACCTCTCTGCCATCCACCACGACCTCTTTGGCTCCCCCTGCCTCTAGAGTTACCACGTCCTCCTCCATAGGACTGGTTTTCTTGAGTTTGCTGCATATTCTGATTTCTACCACGGCCTCCAAATCGGCCTCCTCTACCTCTGCCTCTACCTCTTCCAGCATTTGAGTAGAAGACAGCTTCTTTTGAAGTTCCTCCTGAAGAAGATGCACCACCATTTCTTTGCTCCTCAGAAATTAGAAGAGCAATCAACTCCTCAAAATCAGGAAATCTTTCACGAACTGAAATGGATGTCCGAAACTGTGCATAATCCTTTCCTAGACCATTCAAGGTCACAGAAACTAAATCATCATCTTCCACTGGCGACCCAATGGAAGCAAGTGCATCTGCAATCTTCTTCACCTTCATGTGGTAGTCGTTGATGCTCATATTTTCTCTTTGCACATTATGCAACTCTTGCTTGAGCTGCATTTTCCTGGCTTGAGTATTTGTGCTGTACATTTTTGACAAAGTATCCCATGCCTCCTTTGGCGTACTTGCATCCTGAATATGCACAATCATAGAGTCTGAAATGCTGATAGACAGCCAATACATAACTTTCCTGGCTCTCTCATGCCATGCTTTGAATGCCTGCATTTGCTGTTGATTGGGAACATCAGGAAGAACTGGTTCTTCTTCATTTCCTGCAACAAATTCCCAATATCCTTTTCCCATAAGGAAATTCGTCATTCTAAACTTCCATGCCTGGAAGTTGTTCTTGTCAAGCTTTTCAGTGACAATCTGTGAGAGAGAATCAGACGCCATTACAGAACACTGCGAAAAATTCTGTCACTGCAAAAACTCAGCTTCACCCTCACAAGGGCAAATCTGCAAAACTGGCGAAAGTGGTATTTGACCACACAGTCACTTCCTAGTGACGCTTTTGCATCAACAGGCAACAGGGATGATTCTGTAACTCCCACTGTCTCTGCACACAAGCATACGATGCAATCTCTGTGGTAACTTTTCACCGACCTGTAGAACAGTGGTCGCACAGCATAAAACAGGGCCTTTTCCTGAGTGCGTGCAGAAAACTTCCGCCTCCAAAACAGGCCCCGAAATGGCATCAAATCAAAAAAACAGGGTTGCTAAGAGCTAAAGCTATGTCCCGCAGCATATACTGCCCTCTTGCTTCACCGCGAAGGGCGTCTCAACCTGAGACAATGCACTCTTGCAATTTTCGGCTGTGCTACCTGCAGAGATCTGCTTCCAAAACAGAAAATGAAAGCAACACTGCTCCTCTTACCAGAACACCGCGAGCTTGGCTTGCTTTCTTGAGCTCCTTACCACGAACAAGGCTCTGATACCATGTCAAGATTGTGGGAGAGAAGGGAGGAGTCTCGCTTGAAGCTTTCTTGCTTGCACAATGGGGGAAGACACACAAGGGTGGAGGCTGAAAACAGTTTTCCTCTTCTTAGTTGTGTAAGCCAAAAGAACTCAAGTACAAAGAAATAGAAGAGCCCTCTATATGGGTCTCAAACCAAACTCAACTAACTAAGGTGGCATACTAACTGAGCCACGAACTAGAGTAGATAAGGATAGCTGTCATCTAGCTATTATTCATGGGCGGTGTACCAACCGCATCTACAACTGACAAGTCGGTGACATAAATGCACAACGGTCACCCTGGCGTATCACGAGTGGAGCTCGATATCTCAACAATGTGGATCTATGAGCTTGTGTCATTGCATCACAAAGGAACTTACCACGCCAGTTAAGTTATGGTGGACCCAACTAAGTTGGCAGCATAATGAGTAGACCACTATTAATATGTTGGATGAACATGAAATTGTGTAAAATTTTTCTCCAAGCCAACCATCAAATTACTATTTTCTATAAGTCTTGGCCTTTTTTTTGGGGCAAGATCCTTGCGTTTGATGAAGGTCATGCAGTCAAACAAAGGGTTTTGGTTCAAGATTTAAGGGTAGCTTGGGATAGCAAATGCCTTTTGACTTATTGTTAGGTTTCTTTCTCCTTGCTTTTTTGCAAACACATAGTTAAGTACTTTATTATTTCTGTATCGCACCCATCTATTGGCTATCTAAGCATGTTTTAGCGGTCCATTGAGAAATGAATCTAAGTGTCGCCGCCCGGCACTCCCATGGAATGTTCCCGGGTTTTTCGCCTAGGGTTTCCCGAGTCTGCCTCGCAACGGAATGTTCGCGGCTGAAACCCATTAGGATCGACCTGAAATCTGGGTTCCTAGTTGTTGAGGTCTCCTAAAAGCATTCTAGCATTGGGTTTTGGACATTCTACTTTATGCAGAGATACCCAAATCCAAAGCAGATCCATGTCACACTTGGTTCAAAGAGAATGGGAAACGGGAGGGATGCGCCGCTCAACCTCTCTACCCTAAAACGAGAGGGTGGTCCCCTAAAACGACATGAACCGGGCTCTAACTTAACAATTCCTAAAGTTAACCCAACGATAAATCCTTGTGAGAAGCCTCCCAATTCTTTGGGACCACCCTGTCGTAGGACGGACCCGTCGAGGATTCTGTCCACCCGCTTTCCTCCATGGGCATTCTTTAGTTACCTAATTAGGTCCTATCACATTTATGTAGGACATTTAAAAACAGCTTCCTTAATTAAGCCTTTTAGGAAACAGGGTTCGTTTGCACAACTTATGGCATTGATACAAAAATAGTTCAGACAAGTCCTTTGGAAGTAAACTTTATATTATCTTCTTAATTGAAATACAAGTCTTGTCCAAAATGGACGAATTCCGCGATCCATGAGGATGCGTCTTATTTCCTCCAAGTATCCGCCCTTGCACTAGTAACAGGGCCTCGAGATTCTATCGTGATTCACATAGATTGTTTGAGTAGGACCCAGAGGTGAGGAATTTATAGCAAGAGCCCCCCTTGGCATTCAAGCATCCTCCTACATTCAAACTAACCTACGGAGAGACCTCTCATGACGGGTTCTATCCACGTTCTCGTCACGATTATTTGGAACCCCCTTGGCTAGGGTTAGCATTTAGCTGGGGGTAGCTTGGCTCGCCCTCCTTGAATTCAACCTGATTTATTATTCAATTTCCCATTATGAGCTTGGGTCATTCATTCATTTCACAGACATTGAACCTAGATTTACAAGCACAAACAAACAGTGAAGGCGAGTGCTCTCAAGACATCTGCTAAGGTGGAGTCCTCATCTTTGACACTAATGTCGCCTTTCTTGATCATTCCTGCCTTGGTGTCATTTTCTATTATTTCTCGGGGGATGTGGAATACCCCTTGCTTGACCTCACTACTATGTATTAGGGTAGGGCAATTTTACTATAGTTTAAATGAGGGCTTCCCTGGATTACTATTCTTTGATCCCCCCCTATCTTAAGATCTAGTCTAGGGTTTTGTTTGGTCGATTGGTAATCATTTTTTTTCCTACCTTAGAACTCTATCGGGTTCTAGGTTCACCCTAGGGTCTCCTTGTCTTCAAGATAATGGATATTTTATTTACTCTTTTTTTTCAAGACAACGTAAACCGAGTCTACTTACCATTCCGAGATAGCTACGAGCATCGAATGTAGCTTGGTGAGTAGTCCTTCTCCTTGTAGGTACTACATTTGAGCTTCCTTGTATTAGTTTCGGGGTGTTTCATATTCCGAAAATGATATACTTAAGCGTGTTTTGGGTTCATCGTGGTTGGCTATTGGGGTAGAGACCAACGAGTGTATTGGCTTCAAGTCAAAAATATGGTCGTAAGGTCAAGCCGATTCATCTTGCTACTAGGGTTCTAGGTGGGTCGAGTTAAACTTTGGCTTCCCTTACCGGCCAAGATCTTATTTACCAAACTATTCCTTTCAAACGAGCTCAACAATTCACATGCTCATCCTAATCTACCTTTTTAGATGCATACCCCATTATGTGGTGCAGTTGATGCTATTCATGATGCCATGCAAGTCCCAATGCAATCTCCCCTACATTGTCAATGCGATGCGAGGTCCCTATTCATAGGAATCCCTTCCAATACATTTATACAACTCAAAAGGCATGACTTAATTACTCAAATGCGAGTGTACATGCATCCATTGAAAATGCAAGTTAATTCTCTACGATGGTGTATGGAGTATAATTGACCTAGACGGGATATTTATGTACCTTGACCATCTATGATGCATCTGTGGAAGTTAGATCTTATTTCTTGGCTTGTTTTCACTACACCCATAGATACCCATTTTATTTTTGACATTCCATGATTATTAAACCTCTTTTCAGCTACTTTTCAAAATATGCAAACTACCCAACGCGAGGCATGACTTTATTTCTAATAATGCTTATGCTTAAATATTCGATTTCAGTTTCTAACATAGTAGAGGTACTTGGTTTTGGAGAGTCAAGTTAGCGCTTCTCACAAGGATTTATCGCTGGGTTGACTTTAGGAATTATTAAGTTAGAACCCGGTTCATGCCATTTTAGGGGAACGGAATGGGACTATGCCCTATAGGCAGAGAGGTTGAGTGACACATCCCTCTCGTTTCCCATTCTCTTTGAACCAAGTGCGGCATGGATCTGCTTCGGATTTGGGTATCTCTGCGTAAAGTAGGATGTGCAAAACTCGATGCTAGAATGCTGTTAGGAGACCTTGACAACTAGGAACCCAGATTTCAGATCGATCCTAGTGGGTTTTGACCGCAAACGTTCCGTTGAGAGGTAGACTTGGGAAACCCTAGGTGAAAAACCCTCGAACATTCCATGGGAGTGCCATGTGGCGACGCTTAGATTCATTTCTCAATGGACCGGTAAAACGTACTTAGATAGCCAATAGGCAGGCACGTTAGATTTGGTATCAAGATCTGACCAGATAGAATCCTAGACACTCGGGAAAAGAGATTAAGGACTAGAACCCTCAAAGAGTACCTCATCCAGTGGAAGGACTATCCAGAAGAAGATGCCACATGGATTGATGAGAGTACTCTCAACCAACAATACCCCAGTTCCTTTCGAGATGAGGACATCTCGATTCCTTAAGGGGGGAAGGATGTAATACGTCGCCTTTCTACCAGCGCTGTCAAGATCCCCCCCTTTTTCTTTAAATGAATTAATTTAAAAATAACGAGATATTTTTTAAAATTACGTCTCTCCCGCCCCCTTGGCAACGCCGTCGGTTGGTGGCGGGAGAGGGAGACGAACTAGGAGAAAACAAAGCTGAGGCGACTGTCACTCAATGAGGGGTGGAGGAGGAGATCACGATGGGAGAAGGTGTGATGTGGTGGGTAGAGGAGATTGAAGACTACGAAGACGATGATTGAAATGGGGGGAGGGGCACACATGTGCCACCTCCAATCCCACTAATCTCTCCTTCTCTTTCCAAGAGGCATAGTCTGCATGGCGGGAGGGCCAGTCTGGCCGCCAAGGTAAAGACAGAGGGAGGGGGCCCCGTGCTATCACCCCCATAACACCCTTCCTTCCTCCCCCCTATAAATCCTTGCCCCCCTCCTTAAGAATGGGGCAATCTTCTTCTTTCTCCCCCCCCCCTTAATTATCACTAAATTTTCCTTAAAGATCATTTTCCCTCAACGAGGCCATTATTCTTCTTTCCCCCCCTCTTGCTGCCAGTTTGAGAAGGAGAGAGAAGGAAAGAGAGGTAGTGAAGGAGAGTAAGAGAGAGAGAGAGGGAGAGAGTAAGAGAGAGAGGGAGAAGAGGCTCAAGAACCAACCCCTTCCTTGGGCAAAGGCTCGAGTACCGTCTTTCCCCATCGCAAACCTTGTAACCTCTCCACCAATTGCCTCAAGTTGATAAGGAGTCCGCGAAAGGCAAGACAAGGCATAGTAACTCTGGCACCAATGAGTCCTTTGAGGGAAGCGAAAGCTGACTCCAACTCCACAATGGCCCCAAAGCATAAGCTCTCCCAAGAGACTGGAAAAGTTGCAACTATGGGGGAAGGGTCAAGAAAAGACGCCACTATCAACACGAACGGTTTATCAGGTGGAAACGCTAACTTGACTCTCCAAAACCAGGTACTGCTACCATGTTAGAAACTGAAATCGAATATTTAAGCATAAGCATTATTAGAAATAAAGTCATGCCTCGCGTTGGGTAGTTTGCATATTTTGAAAAGTAGCTGAAAAGAGGTTTAATAATCATGGAATGTCAAAAATAAAATGGGTATCTATGGGTGTAGTGAAAACAAGCCAAGAAATAAGATCTAACTTCCACAGATGCATCATAGATGGTCAAGGTACATAAATATCCCGTCTAGGTCAATTATACTCCATACACCATCGTAGAGAATTAACTTGCATTTTCAATGGATGCATGTACACTCGCATTTGAGTAATTAAGTCATGCCTTTTGAGTTGTATAAATGTATTGGAAGGGATTCCTATGAATAGGGACCTCGCATCGCATTGACAATGTAGGGGAGATTGCATTGGGACTTGCATGGCATCATGAATAGCATCAACTGCACCACATAATGGGGTATGCATCTAAAAAGGTAGATTAGGATGCGCACGTGAATTGTTGAGCTCATTTGAAAGGAATAGTTTGGTAAATAAGATCTTGGCTGGTAAGGGAAGCCAAAGTTTGGCTCGACCCACCTAGGACCCTAGTAGCAATATGAATCGGCTCGACCTTAGGACCATATTTTTGACTTGAAGCCAACACGCTCGTTGGTCTCTACCCCAATAGCCAACCGCGATGAACCCAAAACACACTTAAGTATATCATCTCCAGAATATGAAACACCTCAAAACTAACACAAGGAAGCTCGAATGTAGTACCCACAAGGAGAAGGACTACTCACCAAGCTACATTCGATGCTCGTAGCTATCTCGGAATGGTAAGTAGACTTGGTTTACGTTGTCTTGAAAAAAGAGAGTAAATAAAAGTATCCATTATCTTGAAGACAAGGAGACCCTAGGGTGAACCTAGAACCCGATAGAGTGCTAAGGTAGGAAAAAAAAAAGATTACCAATCGACCCAACAAAACCCTAGACCAAATCTTAAGTTAGGGGGGATCAAAGGATAGTAATCCAGGGAAGCCCTCATTTAAACTATAGTAAAATTTCCCTACCCTAATACATAGTAGTGAGGTCAAGCAGAGGGTATTCCCCATCCCTCGAGAAATAATGGAAAATGATGCCAAGGCAGGAATGATCAAGAAAGGCGACGTTAGCATCAAAGATGAACCCAAAACACACTTAAGTATATCATCTCCAGAATATGAAACACCTCGAAACTAACACAAGGAAGCTCGAATGTAGTACCCACAAGGAGAAGGACTACTCACCAAGCTACATTCGATGCTCATAGCTATCTCGAAATGGTAAGTAGACTCGGTTTACGTTGTCTTGAAAAAAAAGAGTAAATATAAGTATCCATTATCTTGAAGACAAGGAGACCCTAGGGTGAACCTAGAACCCGATAGAGTTCTAAGGTAGGAAAAAAAAAGATTACCAATCGACCCAACAAAACCCTAGACTAGATCTTAAGATAGGGGGGGATCAAAGAATAGTAATCCAGGGAAGCCCTCATTTAAACTATAGTAAAATTGCCCTACCCTAATACATAGTAGTGAGGTCAAGCAAGGGGTATTCCACATCCCCCGAGAAATAATAGAAAATGACACCAAGGCAGGAATGATCAAGAAAGGCGACGTTAGTGTCAAAGATGAGGACTCCACCTTAGCAGATGTCTTGAGAGCACTCGCCTTCACTATTTGTTTGTGCTTGTAAATCTAGGTTCAATGTCTATGAAAGGAATGAATGATCCAAGCTCACAACGGGAAATTGAATAATAAATCAGGTTGATTTCAAGGAGGGCAGGCCAAGCTACCCCCTGCTAACTGCCAACCCTAGCCAAGGGGGTTCCAAATAACTGTCTCATGTGAGGTTTTGCTTTCCACCCCTCAGCATAGCAACTTGGCTCTGTTTTGATTGAAGAAGGGTTGAAACATCAAGCATCCTCTTGATGACATCCCTTTGTAATCTCTCTTGTAATTGTCACATATCTATGCAACCTCTCCTTTGTGGCTAGCTTGAACCTCCATGGGTCACTTCCATAGTAAAGATGGCCCTTATCTTTTTCTAGTAGTTATAGCACTAGCTATGGGGCCTTTCAATGGGATTGAGGTGCCCAGACCATTTGTTCTCTATACCTTCCATCAATTATGCTCTCACTTTTTCTCTGCTCTATTATTTTTGTCCAAGTTAGGATTATATAATGTGAATGAGTGATTTACTATTCGCTTTGCTATAACAAGCTTGATTTCTTGAATATGACAATGTGTCATTTCTTGCTTCTAACATGGTTTTTTCTTTCAAATTTCTCTCATGGTTATAGTCTAACTATGTTTAAATTTTATGTGATGCTACTATGATCCATGTCAAGTTGGGGTAATACATAGTATATATAAATATTGCTCCATGCATAAAATAATTATTTATTGTAGTCAATTATGCAATCTAATGGCTTATTTTCCAACTTTTGATGGATAATCGGTTCCTTTTTGCTCTTTATTATTATTTCTCCAAAGGCTTGAGTCTATATGGGGTCTAGAATGAAGATACGATTGCTTTATGGCTCGACTATGACCTAGGCTAATAAATCAACTGCTTTTCTTATTTTTAATATTATCGTTTCTTCAAATGATGTGCAAGGCATGATTCTATACTATGGCTCCATTGATTTCATGAGATGCTTGTTCCTATGTTAAAAACAATGTAAGAGTATTGACATGTTCACACACACACACACACACACAATCTTTCTCCTCCACACAACTTAAAGCCCCACACAAAAAGAAAAAGCCTTGTGTTGCTATCCAATGAAATTGTAATGTGCCCGCCTATTAGCTATCTAAGCACGTTTTAGTGGTCCATCGAGAAATGAATCTAAGCATCACCGGCCTGGCACTCCCATGGAATGTTCTGGGTTTTTCGCCTAGGGTTTCCCAAGCCCGCCTCGCAACAGAACGTTCATGGTTGAAACCCACTAGGATCCACCTGAAATCTGGGTTTCTAGTTGTCAAGGTCTCCTAACATCATTCTAGCGTTGGGTTTTGGACATCCTACTTTACCGTGCCCGCTTATTGGCTATCTAAGCACATTTTAGCGGTCCATCGAGAAATGAATCTAAGTGTCGTCACCTAGCACTCCCATAGAATGTTCCGGGGTTTTTCACCTAGGGTTTTTCGAGTCTACCTCGCAACGGAATGTTCACGGTTGAAACCCAATAGGATCGACCTGAAATCTGGGTTCCTAGTTGTCAAGGTCTCCTAACAGCATTCTAGTGTCGGGTTTTGGATATCCTACTTTACGCAGAGATACCCAAATTTAAAGCAGATCCATGCCGCACTTGGTTCAAAGAGAATGGGAAACGAGAGGGATGTGCCGCTCAACCTCTCTGCCCGTAGGGCATAGTCCCATTCCAATTCCCTAAAATGGCATGAACTAGGTTCTAACTTAACAATTCATAAAGTCAACCCAGCGATAAATCCTTGTGAGAAGCCTCCCAGTTCTCTAGGACCACCCTGTGAACCCGTCGGGGTTTCTGTCCACCCGCTTCCCTCAATGGGCGTTCTTTAGTTACCTAATTAGGTCCTATCACATTTATGTAGGACATTTAAAAACAACTTCCTTAATTAAGCCTTTTAGGAAATAGGGTTTGTTTGTGCAACTTATGGCACTGACACAAAAACAATTCAGACAAGTCCTTTGGAAGTAAACTTTATATTATCTTCTTAACTAAAATCAAATCTTGTCCAAAACGGACAAATTCCACGATCCGTGAGGATGTGTCTTATTTCCTCCAAGTATCCACCCTTGCACTAGTAACAGGGCCTCGAGATTTTATCCCGATTCACATAGATCGTTTGAGTAGTACCCGGAGGCAAGGAATTTATGGCCAGAATTCCCCTAGCATCCAAGCGTCCTCCTACATTCAAACTAACCTACGGAGAGACCTCTCGTGGCGAGTTTGGTCCACATTTCAGTGAGAATTTTATAAACTAGAGAGTTCTCTTGGCTAGTTATGGCTAAGTCCATATCTTGAACGGCACCTCTATGAAATCATGTAGATGGTTCTGGAAGGTAGCCATCATTACTCATTGAAATGTAGCAAGAGCATCACTCTGTAAGCATAGGTCCCCCATTTTGTTGTGAAGGTTGTTTTGGATTGGTCCTCTTCTGTGATTTGGACTTGATTCTATTCGCTGAATCCATCCAAGAGGGAATAGAGCTCATGGCCTACCACTGTATCCAAAAATTGGTATGTAAAAGGAATAGGAAAATGATCCTTCTTTGTCTTGTAATTCAACTTTCGAAAGTCCACATATATTCAAAGTTTCCTATTCTTCTTGGGTACGATCACAATGGGTGAAACCCATTCATTGTTAGCCACTAGATAAATGAACTCAGCTTCAAGGAGCTTCAATAAATTGGCCTTCACTAGAGCAAAATCATTTGGATTCATGCACCTTTGTCTTTGCCTTACAGGTTTGGCATCACGCTCTAGGTCGATGTGGTGTTGGCATACTGTGGGATCAATCCCCTTTAGATCTTTGTATGACCATGCAAACACGTCTAAGTTCTCCTTTAGTAGGTCTCCCAGGAACAATAGTTCTTCTGGAAGATTGAGACCCACCCTCAGGTGATGTTTAGTACCTTCAACATCCACGAATGTCAATTGCTTTTCACCTTCCACTTCGCAGATAAATGTAGCATGGACTGCTTCTAGGTAGAGACCTGATTCCTTCAAGGGAGTGGTCTCCTCTTCTGATGATGCACTGGAACTAGTGTTCTCTTTTAATGGAGGCTTAGCTCGCTCTTTGGGAAGTTGAAAGGTTATCATTGCGGTTTTGGGTTTGGGTTGGGGATGAGTTACTTCTTGGCCCAAGGATTCGTCTTCTGAGGATGAATCCAAGAAAGTCACATAACAGGAATCTTCTACATTTTGTTTGAGCTGCTGAACTGGGGGTTGTTGGCAAGGTGCATTGTCATCATCTTCTTTAAGGAAGGGTAACTTTGGGTGACAAGAGCCACTACTGAAGGAAAGCCTATTCTTCTTAATCCATTTCTTATAGAGGCTTTGCGTATGATGTGACTCATTAATCAGTCCAAAGGGTACCATAATAATTCTATCAAATAGAAATGAATCTTCTGTTTCTGAGGCTTCAGGAACTTCAGGAACTACTTCCTCAACTCCACTTTCTGTGAGTAGAATAGACTCTTCTAGCTCGCTTTCATAATCTTCTTCTGTATTATCACCTTCGTTCTCTTCAGATTCTGTTTTTGCCCCTGTGGAGGCTTTGCAAGAGAAGAACAAGCTCTCTGTTATGTCTTCTGCCTCTACTTCTATTTCTGTCTCTATCTCTGTCTTTGCCTTTATCTCTGTGATTTCCATGTAACAGGGAGAACATTACATTCATGCTTCTATCTCACTGTCAGAGGTGATTCCAGAAGTCAGTTCGGGTTCAGGCAGGAGGTATTCTCCCATGGACAAAGACTTTGCTTCCTTCGATAGTTGGCTTACAGTGCCCATTGTTAGGGACTGTGCCTCTATTTTCTTGGGAAAGATCTATTTGATGGCCTCTTCATCTCTTGATGTACCATCTGTTATTTCATTGGAGGAGTCTGTTACGACTTCAATGGACGTGGATCCATTGCCTTTTTGCGATCCATACAACTTCAATACTACTTTGTTGGGTCCTTTGCCTAGGGTTAGGGTTCCTTTGAACTAATCCCTTTGTGCTCTTACTTCGAAAAGCCAAGGTCTTCCCAACAATAGAGGATATGAGGTCCTGTAGGAATTTGGTTTGACCACCAGATATGTCAGCTAGTAATCCCTTCTTGCGAGGGTTGTCTTTACATATGGGAGGATGCCCAATGGTTTGATTCTGCTTTAGTCTGCCAATTTGATAAGCCACTATGTAGGTTGCATTTCTTGCAAGCCTAGATCCTTCATTATCACATCCATCATTATGTTTACTGATGAGCCTCCATCAATCAATGCATCTATAATAAAGCATCCTTCAATCCATATGCCAATCTCTAGGGTTCCTAGATCCAAGAAGGCGTTAGCCACATTTACTTCCTTACGGGTTCTGAGGCTCTGTTGGACTTGGTCACCATGGAGGGAACAATTCTTAGGCCTCCTTTTCTTGTAAGTATGCTTTTGAATCTCTTTCGACAACTAGGAGATAACATCAACAACTATCAAATGTTAAGTTTGGTTTAAAAGTGCCTAGGTCTTTTCCAATCGGTTAGGGAATGGGGCCATGCCCACTATTATCTTCCCTTTTTCTTCTAGGAGTAGCAACATCTGTGCTTCTTCTTCATGAGGAGGTACTTCGGCATCCTCTATCTCCTGGACCTCTGGTCTTGCCTCTACATGTAATATACTAGTTCTCAAAGCAAATCAAATAACTAGAAATTTATCGAATACACCATGCTTGTAAGAAAATGCAAGAAATACACCATGCATGCAAGAAATACACCATGCTTGCAAAGAAGCCATAGCCAAGGTAGCTAGGAATGAAATAGTATTTCCATGGAAGGCTGAGAATCATAGATGTAAGATGCAACATGAATACTCACCTCATGTCAAGGTGGGACATGGTATGCACCCCATATCTTGGTGGCTAAGAGCATACAACCTCTTATATGGTGGGACGAATGAACCTCAAAGCATGTACTGCTTGAAAATGGCAAAAAGATCCCTCAGAAGTTACATCTCCACCTTTTATACTTAATCCTAGCCTACTCTAGACTAAGGTGACTTATGCTTTATTACAAGCCATCCCGGTCTAAAAGAGCTTTGTTCTCAAAGCTAAATTGGGAACAAATTACAAGGATGATTACAAAGATAGCTTGAAGCATTTGGAATCATGTTAAAATAAAGCTCCATGTTGATTAAGATCAAAGAAGTTGATGAAGATGGACCACATAAATGGAACAAACTACTGTAAACTGTCCAAAATAGGATGTAGTACAAAATTGGCCAGATCTTGAGCTAGAAGTGGCTAATTTCCATGTGTGAGATATAGAAATGTAGAGAACAACATGTAGTATCTAGTCATGCCTTCAAAATTGAATTTTTATGCTGATAAGACAATTTACTTTCTCACAGAAATTTAATACAGCAAGATGTTTACCGCCCTGTTTATGAACTATCCTCTTGCTTAAGCCATGGAAATTGTTCCAAATATTATGCTTGTTGCCATGAACTTCAATAGGAAAACCCTTGCAATTGATGAGGTATTCCACAAGAATACGGTTCCTTAGAACCTTCTCCTGCTTGCTAATAATATTCTCAGGCTCATAGATGATAAAATCATCATCATCCAAGGGAGGTAGTTCTTCAAGAACTTGAATTTGAGGTCCCACATACTTTTTAAGCTGAGACACATGAAAGACATTATGGATTCTTGGGTTTGAAGGTAAGTGTAGTTGATAAGCAAGATCCCCAACTCTCTTGACAATATGATAAGGATCATAAAACCTATGAGTAAGTTTGTTGTGTCCTCCTTTAAAAGAAGCATAACATGACTTGGGAACCTTCAAAAATACCCATTCATCTTCCTCAAACTCCACATGTCTTCTTTTCTCATCTGCATAAACCTTCATTGTCTCTTGAGCTTTATGAATGTTGTCATTGCATTGCTTCATAAGGGCCTCCATCTTTTCCAACTCCTCACGTGCTTGTGCATTTATATCTTCATGAAACAATGAGGAGGGTACTTGTACTTTGTAGCCATATAAAGCTTCAAAAGGAGACATTTCAATGCTCATATGGTAAGTATTGTTGTAACAAAACTCCACAAGATGGAGCCATTGGTTCCATGCATTTTGTATCTCATGGCAAAAGTGCCTCAAATAAAATTCTAGCCATTTGTTAACTCTTTCGATTTGCCCATCCATTTGTGGGTGATATGCGGTACTAGGAGTCAAAAGAGTCCCCATTGAAGAGAACAAAATCCTCCAAAAACTCCCCATAAGCTTAGTGTCATGATTGGACAGAATCTTCATTGGCAAACCATGAAGCTTGAAAATACATTCCATGAATTGTTTAGCCACTTGCTTTGTTGTAAATTGGGCCTTAGTAGGGATAAAATGGGCTGATTTAGTCAATTGATCAACTACCATATAAATGATATTCCATCCATGCTTAGTTGTAGTCAATCCCACAATAAAATCCATAGAGATATTAGTCCACTTGCCTTGAGGAATAGGGAGTGGCTGAAGTAATCCGTCGGGAAGAGATAAGCCTTTATTTTGTTGACACGGAAGACATTGCATCACATAGTCCTATTTTGAACAGCCCATGATGGCCCGCTAAAGGTGAAGAATGCATCTCATGCAAAATACAGTCTTTGAAAGAGGATTGTGGTGTCAAGTAGACTCTATCATGATACCATAAAAGACCATTGTGCCAATTGAAATTGGGATACTCTTCTCCTTTTCCTTGCTGAAATTCCTTCATCATCTTTTATGCTTGCTCATCAAGCAAATATTATTCTTGGATGTCATGAATCCAATCCTTATGTACAATTGAAATTGAAGATATAGAACCTACCTACATACGTGATAAAGCATTTACCACAACATTATCTTTTCCAGCCATGTAGGATATCTCAAAATCATAGCTTTGAAGAGTAGCTAGCCACTCCTTTGTTTAGGGGAAAAATTTGGTTGGGAAAGGGAGGCCACTCTTTGACACATTTCACCTTGTTAGGATCCACACGAATGCCTTGCTCTCCCACAATGTGACCCAAGTATTTCACTTCATCTTCCATGAAAGAACACTTTGACATTTTGGCAAAGAGTATGTGTCTTTGTAATGTATCAAAGACCACTCGCACATGCATTAAATGCTCATCCTTGGATTTGCTATAAATAAGGATATCATCAAAGAATACAAGGATTGTTTTGAACAAGAAAGGCTGCAATATCTTATTTATGAGTGCTTGAAAAGTACTGGGTGCATTTGAAGTCCCAAATGGCATGACCAAGAAGTGGTATAACCCTCTTTCAGTCCTAAAGGTTGTTTTATACTCATCCCCTTCATTCAAATTTGATGATAGCCCAAACGAAGATCAATCTTAGTGAAGACCTTTGCATCTTTGAGCTCATCCAAGAGGTCATCAATGTGAGGAATCAGGTATCTATTCTTCACCGTGGACTTGTTCAGCTCCCTATAATCAATGCACATACGAAAAGATCCATCTTTCTTCTTTACCAAGAGCAGAGGAGAGGCAAACGGATTGACTTGGCTGAATTAAACCCATTTGCAGCAACTCTTTAACTTGTCTTTCCACCTCTTCCCTTTCAAACTTTAACAAGTGATAGGGAGGTTTGTTGATGGGTTTTGAGTTGGGCAGCAAGTCAATAGGGTGATCTACCTCTCTCTTTGGAGGCAAGGATGTTGGTTGTTGAAATAAATCTTTGTATTCCTCCAATAGCTCTTCCATTCTTGGATCCTTTTGCTTTGAAGAAGATGATGGCTTATTTGGTAGGCTGCTCTTCATCCACTTTCGCAAGCAAAAGAGTGAATATGCATGACCATGCATTGATTTTTTAATGCATCTTCTTCATAGAAATGAGTTCCATTTACTTTTGACCAATGTGTTGAGATATCGAGCTCCACTCGTGATACGCCAGGGTGACCGTTGTGTATTTATGTCACCGACGTGTCGGTTGCAGATGCGGTTGGTACACCGCCCATGAATAATAGCTACATGATAGCTATCCTTATCTATTCTAGTTCGTGGCTCAATTAGTATGCCACCTTAGTTAGTTGAGTTTGGTTTGAGACCCATATAGAGGGTTCTTCTATTTTCTTTGTACTAGAGTTCTTTTGGCTTACACAACTAAGAAGAGGAAAACTGTTTTCAGCCTCCACCCTTGTGTGTCTTCCCCCATTGTGCAAGCAAGAAAGCTTCAAGCGAGACTCCTTCCTTCTCTCCCACAATCTTGACATGGTATCAGAGCCTTGTTCGTGGTAAGGAGCTCAAGAAAGCAAGCCAAGCTCGCGGTGGTCTGGTAAGAGGAGCAGTGTTGCTTTCATTTTCTGTTTTGGGAGCAGATCTCTGCAGGTAGCACAGCCGGAAATTGCAGGAGTGCATTGTCTCAGGTTGAGACGCCCTTCGCGGTGAAGCAAGAGGGCAGTATATGCTGCGGGAGAGAGCTTTAGCTCTTGGCGACCTTGTTTTTTTGATTTGAGGCCATTTCGGGGCCTGTTTTGGAGGCGGAAGTTTTCTGCACGCACTCAGGAAACGTCCCAGTTTTATGCTGTGCAGCCACTGTTCTACAGGTCGGTGAAAAGTTACTGTAGAAATTGCATCGTATGCTTGTGCGCAGAGACATTGGGAGTTTCAGAATCATCCTTGGTTCCTGTTTATGCAAAATCGTCACTAGGAAGTGACTGTGTGGTCAAATACCACTTTCGCCAGTTTTGCAGATTTGCCCTTGTGAGGCTGAAGCTGTGGTTTTTGCAGTGACAGAATTTTTTGCAGTCTTCTGTAATGGCATCTGATTCTCTTTCACAGATTGTCACTGAAAAGCTTGACAAGAACAACTTCCAGGCATGGAAGTTTAGAATGACGAATTTCCTTATGGGAAAAGGATATTGGGAATTTGTTGCAGGAAATGAAGAAGAACCAGTTCTTCCTGATGTTCCCAATCAACAGCAAATGCAGGCATTCAAAGCATGGCATGAGAGAGCCAGGAAAGTTATGTATTGGCTGTCTATCAGCATTTCAGACTCTATGATTGTGCATATTCAGGATGCAAGTACGCCAAAGGAGGCATGGGATACTTTGTCAAAAATGTACAGCACAAATACTCAAGCCAGGAAAATGCAGCTCAAGCAAGAGTTGCATAATGTGCAAAGAGAAAATATGAGCATCAACGACTACCACATGAAGGTGAAGAAGATTGCAGATGCACTTGCTTCCATTGGGTCGCCAGTGGAAGATGATGATTTAGTTTCTGTGACCTTGAATGGTCTAGGAAAGGATTATGCACAGTTTCGGACATCCATTTCAGTTCGTGAAAGATTTCCTGATTTTGAGGAGTTGATTGCTCTTCTAATTTCTGAGGAGCAAAGAAATGGTGGTGCATCTTCTTCAGGAGGAACTTCAAAAGAAGCTGTCTTCTACTCAAATGCTGGAAGAGGTAGAGGCAGAGGTAGAGGAGGCCGATTTGGAGGCCGTGGTAGAAATCAGAATATGCAGCAAACTCAAGAAAACCAGTCCTATGGAGGAGGACGTGGTAACTCTAGAGGCAGGGGGAGCCAAAGAGGTCGTGGTGGATGGCAGAGAGGTCAAAATGCAAACAGTAATGTTGAATGCTACTACTGTGGTAAAATGGGTCATATGGCTAAAGACTGCTATAAAAAGCAGAATGACATCATGAATGGAAAACTGCAACAAGGGAATTATGCATCTTCTAGCAGACAGGGTGATGACAGAAATGAGCATTTGTTCATGGTGCAGCACATGAACAATTCTGTGACAAGTGCAGAAGAAAGCAACGATGTATGGTATGTTGACTCAGGTGCATCAAACCACATGACAGGTCATGCAGAATGGATGGAGGATGCAAGGAAAATGGAAAAACCAGGATTTGTGGAGACTGGTGATGATACTGCACATCCTATTGTGCAGATTGGAAAAATTCCCTTGTCTATGCAGGGTGGGAAAAAGAAATACCTGTCCGATGTATTTCATGTCCCGAATATCACCAAGAATCTGGTTTCAGTTGGTCAAATGGTTGAACAGGGCTTGCAGGTCAGATTTAATCCTCATGGATGCTTTGTTGAGGATATGAAAAATAAAGGTCGCTTGATAGCAAAAGGAAAGAAGAAGGGCAGAATGTTTACATTGGATGCAGACATGTCTGAATTGAGTGCAGCAATGTTTGCACATGGGACCGGTGTAGTTGCAGATATTGATATCTGGCATAAACGCATTGGTCATGTTAATGTACAGCGACTTAAATCAATGCAGGCCCAAAATATTGTTGCAGGATTGCCCAAATTCAAGGTTGCAGAAATGCATAAGGTATGTGAAGCCTGTCAGTTTGGAAAACAGGCAAGGAAACCATTTCCTAGACATGTTCAAGAGAGTGAGAAGCCATTGGAATTAATCCACTCTGATGTGTGGACTACTAAAGCTGCATCTCTTGGAGGCTGTCATTATTTTGTCACTTTTATTGATGACTATAGCAGAAAAGTTTGGGTGTATTTTATGAAAAAGAAAAGTGAAGTTTTTGGGCATTTCAAAACTCTTAAAGCTATGGTTGAAAAAGAAACAGGCCTGCAGATAAAATGCCTAAGGTCAGATGGAGGGGGAGAGTACCTCTCAAATGAGTTTGCAAGGTTCCTGCAGGAGCATGGCATAAAGCAGCAATATTCATGCAGTTATACCCCACAACAAAATGGAATTGCAGAAAGAAAAAACAGACATATTGGAGAGGTGTCTCGTGCCATGCTCAATGAAAAAGACCTGCCAGATTTTTATTGGGCTGAAGCAGTTGCTACAGCAGTCTACATAATGAACAGGACTCCCACTGCAGCAATACATGGAATGACTCCAGAGGAGAGGTATACTGGTAGGAAACCAGATATTTCTCATCTGAAAATTTTTGGTTGCATTGCCTATGTACATGTGCCAGATGAGTTGAGATCCAAGTTGGATCCAAAAGCTGAGAAGTGCATCTTTATTGGTTACTCTCTGCAGCAAAAAGGGTATAGATGCTATAACCCTTCTACTCGTAAGTTTACAGTGAGCAGAGATGTTGTTTTTGATGAGATGAGTAGCTGGTATAAACCAGTAAATGTGATTGATGATATAGATGCATAAAATGGTAATGCTGCACAGAATTCACAACAGCAGTCACAAAATATTAGTGGACCTGGAGCGTCCTCTAGCAGTGGTTCACATTCTTCGCCATGGACAGGCAGATTGAGATCAGGAGAATCTTCTCAAAGTAATGCAGATAGTGGTATGCAGGTATCACGAAAAGGAAAAGAGAAGGTTGATCAGCCCATGTTTGATGTGAATGCAGGTCACTCTTATGTGGATGGTGAATCCAGTGGCTCAGAACAGAGCATTGATGATGAGTTGGGTATTCCTTCTATTGTTACACCTGGAGTAAGGAAGACCAGGGATGTTTTGAGAGCACCTGGGAGTGAACCTACTTTGCGCAGGTCTATGAGAGCTAGGTATCCTGTGGATAGGCTGAAATATGATGGATTTACAGCCATTCACTATGCATATATGGTCAAGGTGATACAGGAACCAGAACCCACTTCTTTTGAGGAAGCCATGGGAAAAGAAAAATGGGAGAAAGCCATGGATGAAGAAATGGATGCCTTGGAAGCAAATGCTACATGGGAGTTAGTACCTTTGCCTAAAGGTAAGAATGCAATTGGCTGTAAGTGGGTTTATAAGGTGAAGCACAATGCTGATGGTTCTGTGAACAGATACAAGGCAAGATTAGTAGTCAAGGGGTATGCACAAACATATGGCATTGACTATGAAGAAACATTCAGTCCGGTTGCAAGGATGGCAACCGTAAGAGCAGCCATTGCTATGGCTGCATCAAAGGGATGGTCTTTACATCAGATGGATGTAAAGAATGCTTTCTTGCATGGTGATTTGCAAGAAGAGGTCTATATGGAGCAGCCACCAGGTTATGTGCATGCTGTTCATCCTGAGTTTGTTTGCAGGTTGAAGAAAGCTTTGTATGGCTTGAAGCAAGCACCTAGAGCATGGTCTGACAAGATAGGACAGTATCTTGTCACTATTGGATTTCAGATTTCCAAGGCAGATTTCT
This sequence comes from Lygodium microphyllum, assembly GCF_053477565.2. Lineage (NCBI taxonomy): Eukaryota > Viridiplantae > Streptophyta > Polypodiopsida > Schizaeales > Lygodiaceae > Lygodium > Lygodium microphyllum. Next base: position 6,836,921 of record NC_141164.1, on the reverse strand, counting down.
CACTTTATGTGAGAAAAACAGAGAAAGGTATTATGCTGCTTGTCATTTATGTTGATGATTTGATTATGACAGGTGACAGTGATGAAGATATCCTTCATGTGAAAATGCTATTGAAGCAGAAGTTTGAGATGAAGGATTTGGGAGAGCTGCGTTATTTCTTGGGCATTGAGGTGATTAGATCACCAAGTGGGATACAGCTCTTGCAGAGGCAGTATGGATTGGACATGCTGTCCAAATATGGGATGACAGGCTGTAAGCCTATTTCAGTTCCTTTGGAGCAGAATGTGAAGCTGAGCACAGATGCAGGTGAGCTTCTAGAAGACCCTACTATGTACAGACGCATAGTAGGAAGCTTGATTTATATGACTATTACCAGGCCAGATTTGAGCTATGTTGTTGGATTGGTAAGTCAGTTTATGCAGGCTCCAAGGAAACCGCATTTGGATGCGGCTAGACGCATACTCAGGTATGTGAAGTCCACATTGCAGTATGGACTATTTTATCAGACTGGGGTTCAGATACAGCTGCATGGATACACTGATGCTGATTGGGCTGGTAGTATTTCTGATAGAAGATCTACCAGTGGATATGTGTTCTCTTTTGGGAGTGCTGCAGTCACTTGGAGCAGCAAGAAACAGCCTACAGTTGCCTTGTCGAGCACAGAGGCTGAGTACAGGGGTGCAGCAATGGCTGCATGTGAGGTAGCTTGGTTGCATAAGCTACTTTATGATATGCATCAGCCTTCAGATGGGCCAGTTGTCATTTATTGTGACAACATGAGTAGTATACACTTGGCAAATAACCCAGTCTATCATGCTAGAACAAAGCACATTGAGGTGCATTATCACTATGTGCGAGAGAGGGTTTTACTAGGTCTTATTGATCTAGTTTATGTCAGTACAGAGGATCAGGTAGCTGACATATTTACGAAGGCATTGGGCGCAGAGAAGCTGCGCAAGTTCAGAGACCTGCTTGGTGTGGAGGAATTGGGATTGAGCTCGAGGGGGAGTGTTGAGATATCGAGCTCCACTCGTGATACGCCAGGGTGACCGTTGTGTATTTATGTCACCGACGTGTCGGTTGCAGATGCGGTTGGTACACCGCCCATGAATAATAGCTACATGATAGCTATCCTTATCTATTCTAGTTCGTGGCTCAGTTAGTATGCCACCTTAGTTAGTTGAGTTTGGTTTGAGACCCATATAGAGGGTTCTTCTATTTTCTTTGTACTAGAGTTCTTTTGGCTTACACAACTAAGAAGAGGAAAACTGTTTTCAGCCTCCACCCTTGTGTGTCTTCCCCCATTGTGCAAGCAAGAAAGCTTCAAGCGAGACTCCTTCCTTCTCTCCCACAATCTTGACACAATGCCCTTCAATATGTCCATTCCATTTGAACTCCATCAGCATGTTTTCCAAGTCAAAGAAAAATTTCTAATGGTTTTAAGACAATCACAGCCAATGACAATATCTATGGGACCCATTTCCAAAGTGATCAAGTCCACTTTCATAATGCATGAAGGAGGTAGAGTGATAGGAGTGTGTAGGCATACTTCATTACTTGATTCATAAGCTCTGTTAGCTACTTGAATCTTCAACGGCACTTGCATTTGTTGAGGAAGCAATGGGATAGGTAAGGAATACTTACAACAGTGACTCACTACCTTACAATTTTATTCCACTTACCACTTGATTCTACTCTCAGCCAAATTGCATTCAATCCATCAAGCAATCAAGGTAAGGATTAGGCATAAAATTTCCAACAAATGGAGAAGATGATTAACAATTGGCTTCTGATTTTTATTGAGATGGATGAAAAAAATTGAGCACAACATCATTCAGTCCCCCCTAAGTTGGGTCCATATGCAATCAAATGGTAATTCTTAAATGGGACTACTCTTAATTCTCCCTTTTCAATAATTGGATGGCTTAAGCAATTGGATATTAAAGGGATTAAGAGTGAAATTTAGAAATACCTCTTTCATTGTTGGAGTAGATGAGTATAGAAGCTCCAATTATCATTTGATACTTGAAATTCTTAATCTCCCGCTTGATGTAGCCAAGAATATCCTCAAATTGCAATCACCATGATGATTGTGTAGCTCATAGACTCCAAATTTTTTCTTCAAGAAAGCTCCAATATCCAAAAACTTTGATAGAAGTGATCCTTGTAGCCCAAATGTGGTTGGAAATTTGAAAGGGAATTGATAAGCATCCAAAAGGGTAGAAGACTTTAATCGTTGATAGAGAACTCTTCCATTGAAGCACATAAGCTTGCATATGCTGCCCATACACTTGCAATGTCAAGAAGAAGACCTATTGTTGCAATATTGAAGCAAGACCATCAATTCTTGACAAAATCCCGTGCATAGAAGCCTTAGGAGGCATCAAGAATCAAAAGCCCCATGATTCCATCCTTCAAAGTCCAAAAATTTTGAAGAATCAAGTGGCTGCCCTATTTTGCCCAAATTCAAGAGAAGAGAATGCTCCCATCTTACAAGAAATATTCAATGTTGGTTCAATGCTTGATGTAGATGCTTACCCTTCCTATTAAGAAGCTAGAAGAAGTCAAGAAGAGGCCAAATCTTCAAAAAATTGAAGGGTTCTTCATGCTATACATTTTCAGCCATGGCTAGGGTTTAAAGAGAGCTTCAATCTTGAAGGGAAGAGAAAGAAGAATGTCATTGATGCCTTGTACATCACCTTTGTGATCCAAATAACCTTGTGGAAGAGCTTGTAGCCTCCAATCTTCAAACGTTTGATGAAATCGCAGTTTCAAGTGTTGGAAAATTGGTGCAAAGTGCTACCAACATGCTTCTTCAACCACGTGATGGATACTTCACTAAATCCAAGCATATAGGTGTTTAATCTCAAGCTTAGGATACCTACTTTGATCCTATATAGGTTGCATAGATGATAGAAACAATGGGAGAGAGAGATGAGTAATTTCTCCATGGCAGCTTGAAGAGAAAGCTTGAGAAAGAGGAAAGAAGCTTGTTCCAAAAAGTAATCTAGGGTTTACTTCTATAATCCCCAGTTTAGACTCCAGTTAAGGTCAAAAACCTTCAAAATGGACCTCCATTTGACCACGTCTTGCTATTTGAGCCAAGAACCTCCATCTTCCTCAAGATCTTCTTCAAGAAACCTCCAAAATTAGTCCCGACTTGTTGCAGAGAACTCTAACTAGTCACGATTTAAACTGTACCACAAACCCTGTGACCAAATCTTGGTACTCCAATTAACTGGTATCTGTCCCTGTGACTAAATTCTCCAAGAAAATGACTCTTCCCATGGATCAAAGTCTATGCTCTGATACCATTGTAATATACTAGTTCTCATAGCAAATCAAATAACTCGAAATTTATGGAATACACCATGCTTGCAAGAAAATACATGAAATACACCATGCTTGCAAAGAAGCCATAGCCAAGGTAGGTAGGCATGAAATAGTATTGCCATGGAAGGCTAAGAATCATAGATGTAAGATGCAACATGAATACTCACCTCATGTCAAGGTGGGACATGGTATGCATCCCATATCTTGGTGGCTAAGAGCATTCACCCTCTTAGATAGTGGGAGGAAGGAACCTCAAAGCATGTATTGCTTCAAAATGGCAAAAAGATCCTTCACAAGTTACATCTCCACCTTTTATACTTAACCCTAGCCTGCTCTAGATTAAGGTGACTTATGCTTTATTACACTGCAACTGTCTTTGTGGCTCTCTGTGGCTCTATAGTGCTCTATACTACATTATTATGTAATGCACTATTTTGTTTCTCTCCAGAGGAAGGTTGAACTTCATAGTCTTGGAAGAGGGAATGTTCTCTTTTGGAACTACAATTTCTTCTTTCTTTGCATATGTTATTGCGGCAACTTTTGTGAGGTACCCGCCCATCGGTTGTCTAGGCACGCTTTTAGCAGTCTATCGGGAAATGAATATAAGCATCACTACCTGGCACTCCCATGGAATGTTTTGAGTTTTGTCGCCTAGGGTTTCCAAAATTCACCTTGCAACAGAACGTTCACGGCCAAACCCACTAGGATTGACCTAAAATTTGGGCTCCTAGTGGCCAAGGTCTCCTAACAACATTCTAGCATCGGATCCTGGACATCCTACTTTACGTAGAGATACCCTAGCCGAAGTAGATCCATGCCGCACTTGGTTCAAAGAGAATGGAAAACCAGAGGGATGCACTACTCAACCTCTGCCCGTAGGGCATAGTCCCATTCTGGTCCCCTAAAACGGTATGAATCGAGGTTCTATCCTAATAATTTTTAAGGTCGAAGATGGTAAACCTTGTGAGAGCCTGCTAGTTCTCTGGGACCACCCTGCCATAGGACGAACCTGTCGGGGGTTCTGCCCACTCGCTTCCCTTAATAGCTTTAGTTTTCTAATTAGGTTCTACCACATTTATGTGTGACATTTAAAGTTAGCTTCATTAATTAAGCCTTTTAGGGAACATGGTTCATTCGCATAACTTATAGCACAGACACGAAAACAGAGCAAAGAAATCTATTAACAAACAAGTTCAAACAAGTTCCTTAACTTATGTTCAAGTTAATCTTTGTCTCCCACCCATACATGAGAAATTATGTATCCCTTCTAGCCAACAGAAGTATCCCTTCTATCATGTAGAAGTAATTGGTCCAAATGACATGGCATCACAAATTCAATCCTTGATCTAGAATAGGATCTCCCAACATACCCAGATGTTGGGGGCCACCGAGGTCTTCAACTCCATTCTAGACTTAGCAAGGGGTGTCCAGAGCTCCACCTGACCCGCAAGCTGACTAGGAGCAAAACATCATTCCCGTGGTTAGCCTTTTCACCACTCGACCTTCGGCCCTTGAATCAAGCAGTGCCCTCTTGGGGTTAATCCGTGGTGCGATCATGGAGGTGATCCACCCATGCAATATATCCTTCATTAATTAAATCCTTTAGGAATCTAGCATAACAAGGCATCCAACCCTAATATCATTTTCTAAGAAAACATTCATTTATCCCCATGGCAACTTGTCATCACCACAGACCCTTGCCATGCACTTAGCATAAATCACAAGCACTTGGAACAATCATCCAAACAACAAACTAACAACCAATTGAATGTAAAAGCATTTAGGATGTTGTTAGATCAACCAACAAAAAAAAAAACCCAATTGTATTCTTGCCAAACAATGCAAGAATAGTCATGATAACATTACCATCGCATATATGTTCTTCCCCTTGGGATCAGAGAGCAATTCTATGTAAAATTTACTTGATACTTGTATGCATAATTTTTAATATGCCATTCATAACCCTTAACTGATTCCTCCTTGTAATTGCTATATCAACGAACAAGCCATATGCAATTAGGTGCAATTAACTTTCCTTAATACATGCACTTTGCAAGCTTGATCTTTTGAATACCTAAGATAAAATTTATTCCTTTCAATGGCCTGTACTCGTGCATCATAGTATGGGCCTAACGTATCTCATACGAGAATAAAAAAAGCATCTATCAATTTGGAAATACATTACTTACGATCGGTATTACGATTGGATTGACAGTGATGCCTTTGTCTGAAGCTTCATTGTTGGTTATGGGATTGCCATCTGCACATGACATTCTTCGCTTGGGGGCCATTGTCCGCAAGTAGACTCAAGAGATTAAGAATGCGGAATAGATTCGAGATGGAAGAGTGTAAGAGAAGATGGTTAAGTCGAGTATCAAAATAGAGGGAATTGAACTAACTCTTTCCCTTGCAGCCTCTCAGGGTAACTACTCTCTCTCTCACACACACACATACACACACTCTCTCTCTCACACACACACACACACACTCTCTCTCTCTCGAAGTTGAGGTGTTGAGTGTTGAAATGACTTGTTTTTTGGCTGATTTTTGTTGTTTTTGAGAGCTGAATGGTTGATTTTATGAGATGATTGATTGATTTGGAAGTGGTTTGAGAGTGTTTTAGATGATAATGATTGTGTTTTGGAAGATCATGATGTTTGTTGGTGGTTCTGTGATGTTCTAATAGGTTCTGATTGGTTCTGTATACCTTCTGTTTTGTTCTGTTTTGCATTGTTTTGGTCCGTTTTGTTCTGATTGTCTTCTGTAAAGAGGGAAGGAGTATTGATTGATGAAGAATGAGATATTGTGAAAACTTATTGAATGGTTTGTGAGAGTTTGGAATGGTTTGAGAATGAGTTATGTAGTTTTGATGACCTTCTGTAACCTTCTGTAGGTCTTCTGTAGAGCTTCTGCTTCTGTTCTGCTTCTGTTCTGTTCTGTACTGTAGCTGTTCTGGTACTGTTCTGTAGACTATTTTGTATGCTTCTGTAAGTGTTCTGTGGAATGTATGTGTGACTTTTGGAAAGTTTTCTAGCCTTGGAAAGAGGTGAATACAAGTGCAAAAGAGCTGAAAGAAGTGGAAGAAGTAGCTGCTGAAGACTCAAGTGAAGACTAGAGTGAAGTGACAGTAGAGAGCTATGAAAGGACACTGTAGTGGTTCTGGTGACTTTTTATATCAGACATACCTCTTGGGAGGGGTATCCACGATCTAAGAAGGATTATTGAGGGTGATTTTGAGAGATTGTAGTAAGGATATGATGTATTATTGATGGAGAGAGAGAGAGAGAGAGTCAGAGATAGCCAATTTTACTGAAACAGAGTGATTGTATATGAGAGATTGAGAGAGAAGACTATGAAGATATTGAAGATGAATACTATGTGATGTATTTCCATTCAAAGATGGTGTATTCCTTTGCTTTCTTTATTCTATTGATGGATTTTGTGAAGATGCTGAAGAATGTGGCTAATTCTATCAAATCCGTGGGAGGTCTACTGATGCTGCATGAAGATTTGTTGTGCCTGGTGTTCTTTTCTTCATTGTGATCATATGAAACATGGTAAACAAGCTTGTTGATGTTACAAGATAGATTTTCTTGCAAGAGAATTCCCTTTTCCTTGGTGTTCCTCTCGGGGCTCCATGTTTTTGGTGCGCAGCCGGGGAATCTTGCCATCAACAAGCACCAGAAGAGGCTGAAAATGAAGGAAATGGCATTGCCAAGAAGAGAAGAATTCAATGGATGTTTGTAAAGTTCCTTCTTCCACTGAAGAGTTGGAATTTCTCATAATCAAAGCCACTTTCCACAAGAAGTTCATCCCACAATGGCGGAAACACATCACCATCATGATGCATGCTCTATGTGGTGGACAGTTTCCTCTTCGTGTTGAAGCAGCAGAAACTTGCATCTTGGTGGCAAACTGTTTGGGAACAAACTGAAGAGCAGAAACAGAGAGAATGAACATCCATGGAAGATTTGGCATTCATTGAAAAGTTTCCGGACAACATCAAGTGGGAGATTGTGAAGAAGCTTCAGGAGTCTTGGTCTGTAGAGGTTCACAAAGACAAGAAGGAAAAGAGTTGGAATTTGTTCGTGGACGCTCAACAGCAAGATACATGGGATGCTTGGTGTACTGATAATCTTCTGTTTATTCAATTAGCAACCCACTAGAAGCTGGTAGACAGAGTTTTTTTCACAACATACACTGTTGAAACCATCAGAAGCTGGCATTACTATGATGATGGCACCACCACAATGCTCAGACGTATGCATTTTGACACCTTCAGAACCGAATATCTTCCCCTGTGCAGTGGCATGAAAGCAGAACTCAGGGACGTTGAAAAGAAAGAAGTAGATGAAATGTTGGCAAGAGAGTCCTCCAGAGACTGAAGCCTTCTGTTAACCCTCTGTGGAGCACTAACAATATAGTGGAGCCACACCCCTGATGAATGACGCAATAAAAAGGCAAGCGTTAGAACGAGTCCAGAGGTACGTGAGAAGAGAGAAAGCAAAAATCAAGGCTGAGAACGAGCTAGCAGCAGAAGCCGCCTTTGACGCCCTTGCGGAACTCTTTACAGAAGTCCCAATGGCACATCAAGCCCTTCCTCCTGCTGGAGGTCCACTTCCAAGCTAGATCCGTCCTGGAAATATTGATGACAGGCCAGCGAATGTAGTTCCATTGCCAGTTTTTAAGGGAGAGTACAATGAAGACCCCGATCTTCATGTAGCAGAGTTTATGGTAGCATGTGTGGCTAACAATGCCAGAACCCCTGAGCATTGGTTAGCAATATTCCCCGCCACTTTCAAGGGCGCAGCGTTTCAGTGGTATGAGAGACAAGCAGCAGGAACTTTTGGCACATGGGACGACCTGAAGTTGGCCTTCCTCACTAAATTCAGGCGTGAAGGTTTTGAAGAGCGGATGAGAGAGGAATTTATGAACCTAAGTCAATCCTCTGGAGAAAGAGTAGAAGCTTATGTCTCACGAATGGAATCCATCCTGAAGAGATGGACTAATCATAATCTAGATGATGGCATTCAGAAGGGGGTGTTTCTCAGAGGATTACAACCAGAAGTCCGTAAGTTTGTGGAGCTGCAAAGACCAGCCACACTGCAAGCTGCAACAGAAGGAGCAAGACTGTACGATGAAGTGGAAGCTAGATTGGCGATGAATACAGGAAGAGGAGTCCTACCTCCTCTGATGCCAGGAATGATGTATCCACCAAATGTAGTTCCAGGGACTGTCCCCTACCCTTATCAACAGATGCCCCCGGTATCACAGTACAGTGCACCAAATCCACAGTGGCCACAATCCATGTCTCAAATGGTGGTTCAACCACAACAACAATGGTCCCAACCAATTTCCTCAATGCCAAATTAGCAGCAACAGTGGAACTCTACCAACTGGAGTCAACAGCCAACAGTTCAAATAGGAGCTCTGAATCAGAATCAGAACAGAGACCCCTCTGTACCAGCCCAGCCCGTTTATGCAGTGATTACAGAGACTCCTCAAAACCCTCCTGCCGGTACGTCAGGAGGAGAAAGCTTGAAGGATTATTTATCCAATTCAGTTGCAAACATAAAAAAGGAGTTGATGGATGTGATCATAGAGCAACTACAGACGTTGAAAGTGAACACAGCGAGCATATCCAACGTTGTAGGAGCAGGAAGAGATGTGATGCGGTCAAACACTTGGTGTGGTAAGTGTCATCAAGCAGGCCATTTAGCCACTGAATGTACACGAAAACCAACCATCCCTGGAGCCTTATGTTCCTACTGTTTGCGGAAGAATCATACAGAGGACATTTGCTCTCTGAAGGAGATGCATGATAGGAGAAGGAAGGAAGAAGACGCAAGATTCAACCTGCTGGAATCCAAAATGACAACACAGGATATTGGACCCAAGCCTAGAGAGTTTGGTCCTAATTTCGGACCCAGAAGATTTTCCTCTCAAAGTTACAGAGGAAGACAGTCTGGCGGTGGTCAGAGATCAGAAGTGGAATGTTACTAATGCGGAGAAAAGTGACACATTTCACCAAATTGTCCAAATCCCAGAAGGTCAGTGGATTACAAGCCCTTATGCAGTCGATGCAAAGGAGAAGGCCACACTGCAAAAGACTGTCCAAGCCCAGCCCCAGTGAAAAACAGTGCTACTGATAGTCCGGGCAAGGCCCAAGAGCCTACCTCCAATTTAGTGGAATTGGAAGTTGCTGCCATCACGCGTGCAAAGCAGAAGGAACCACCTATCCAGAAAGAAAATAACCCCCCTGCCAGAACAGTGAAGTTCAATCTTCCACCAGAAGAACAGAATAGAACAGAACAGAGCCTAACAGTGCCGTACAGAGCACTACAGCGCCACAGAGAGTTACAGAGACAGTTACAGAGGCAGGACCAGAGGTTCAGGAGACAGAAGAGGAGGAAGTGCCACAATTGGTAGAAGAAGCTCCTGTAATTCCTCTGTTGGAAGAAAGAGGGAAAATGAAAATGGGTGTTGCCCCATTCCCTAATCGGTTAGAGAAGCCAGTGGATCCTATTAAGAAATACGATCTGGTCAGAGATCTAGATACCTTTAAACCAAACCTCACATTCCGACAATTATTGATGTTGTCTCCCAGTTGCCGGAAAAGATTCAAAAGTATACTGACAAGATGACGTGGTTTAAGGATTGCTCCCTCAATAGCAACAAAGTCCAACAAGGCTCCAGAGCCTGTAAAAGAAGTGGATGTGGCTAATGCTTTCCTAGATCCAGGTACTCCAGAGACTGGCGTGTGGATAGAAGGCTGTTTCATTGCAAATGCACTGATTGATGGTGGTTCATCAGTAAACATTATGACGGATGTGACAATGAAGGATTTAGGCCTACAAGGTGTGCAACCCACCCAATGGCTCATCAGACTGGCGGATCAGAGTAGAATCAAGCCTTTGGGCATTCTTCCATATGTGAAGACTACAGTGGCTGGAACAGATTATTGGCTAACCTATTTGGTGGTGAAGCCAAACTCTTATGGTACATCCTATGCTCTGTTACTGGGCAGACCATGGCTTTTTGAAGCCAGAGCAAGGACAGATTGGTTCAAAGGAACCTTGACCTTGGGTAGAGGACCCAACAAAGTGGTGCTGAAACTGTATGGTTCTCAAAAAGGACATGGATCCACCTCCTTGGAATTTTCTTCTGACTCCCCTAATGAGGCTACAGATGGAACATTAGCAGACGAAGATGCTGTCAAACAGATCCTTCCCAAGAAAACAGTGGCACATTCCTTAACAGTGGATACTGTAGGCCGACTTCCAAAAGATGCCAAGCCATTATCAATGGGTGAATACTTCCTGCCTGAACCGGGCATGACTTCTGAAATCACTTCTGACAGTGAGATAGAAGCATGGATGTACTGCTCTCCCTGTTAATGGCCATAGTAGAACCAGAGACAGAGACAGGAGAGGAAATAGAGAATCTATTCTTCTGTTACAGAGCTCCTACAGAGACAGAAGCAGAAGCAGAAGCAGAAGCAGACGCAGAGACAGAGACAGAGACAGAAGAGGATGGATATGATATGGACGAAGAAGATTATGAAAGTGAAATGGAAGGGTCTATCCCACCTGAAGAGGATACATTTGAAGAAGAAGTTCCAGAAGCATCAGAAACAGACGACCTCATGCTAGGGGACAGAATGGTGATGGTACCATTTGGTCTAGTAAATGGATCTTCTTATATGCAAAACCTTTATAAGGAATGGATTAAGAAGAACAAGCCGTCTTTCAAGAGTGGCTCCTGCCGTCCTAACCCATCCTTGCCAAAGAAAGATGATGATGATGCACCGTGCCAACAAGTACCAGTTCCACCAATCCAACAGGCATCAGAGGGTCCCTGTTATGTGACGTTCCTGGATGTATCATCAGAAGATGAGTCTTCAAGCCAAGAGGTAATTACTCTTGAAACCAAACCCGAAACAACTTTAATCCCATTCCAATATCTTAAAGAGCAACCTAAGTCTCCACCAAAAGAAGAAATTGGTTCTAGTGGGACATCAGATGAGGACACCACTCCCTTGAAGGAGTCGGATCTGTACCCAGAAGCAGTCCGCGGGACCTTCATCCGTGAAGTAGAAGGTGAAAGGCAGCTAACCCTTGTGGATGCTGAAGGCATTGAACGCCACTTGAAGGTGGGTAGCAGTCTCCCAGAAGAGGAGTTGTCAACCTTGTACAACTTGTTGAAAGAAAATTTGGACGTGTTTGCATGGTCTTACAAAGACCTAAAGGGGATTGATCCCACAATATGTCAACATCATATTGACTTGGAGCCTGATGCCAAGCCAATACGGCAATGACAGAGGCGAATGAACTCGAATTATTCCACATTGGTGAAAGCGGAGCTGCTGAAGCTTCTGGAAGCCGAGTTCATCTATCCAGTGGCAAACAGTGAATGGGTTTCACCCATCGTGGTTATACCCAAGAATAATGGAAAATTGCGAATATGTGTGGATTTCCGAAAGCTTAATTCCAAAACAAAGAAGGATCACTTTCCTATCCCTTTCACAGATCAACTGTTGGACACAGTGGCAGGACATGAACTTTATTCTCTTTTGGATGGATTTAGCGGATACAACCAAGTCCAAATAGCAGAAGAAGACCAGTCCAAAACAACCTTCACCACAGAATGGGGGACCTACGCTTACCGAGTGATGCCATTTGGGCTCTGCAATGCCCCTGCTACTTTCCCCTGCTACTTTCCTACAATGCCCCTGCTACTTTCAAAATCATTTGCATGACTTTATTGAGGTATATTTGGATGACTTCTGTGTCTATAGTTTGATCAGTGAACACTGGGGACATTTGGAGCAATGCTTTGATCGATGCCGGGAGTATGGGATTTCCCTCAACCCCGACAAATGCATCTTTGGGGTCTCTTCTGGAGTTCTGTTGGGCCACATTGTCTTTGCACAAGGGATATCAACAGACCTTGCAAAGATTGAAAAGATCGCAGCTCTGGCAGCACCCACCAACCTCAAACAGTTGAGGGGATTCCTAGGCCATGTGGGTTACTACAGAAGGTTTATAGCCCATTTTGCGACAAAGGCAACTTCCTTGCACAAGCTTCTGAGGAAAGATGCAGAGTTTACTTGGACGGAAGAATGTGACAAAGCCTTCCACACTCTGAAGCAGTGTTTGATAGAAGCACCCATTCTGCAACCTCCTGATTGGACGAAAGAGTTCCATGTACACACTGATGCATCAATTGAAGGTTTAGGTGCTGTCCTCTGCCAGAAGGGCTCCTCGAAGTTGGATCAACCGATCTATTATGCAAGCCGAAAAGTCACTGATAGGGAACGGAACTATACAGTGACAGAGCTGGAGTGCTTGGCAATGGTGTTTGCCTTGGAAAAGTTTCGCCACTACCTCCTATCTACCCACTTTAAATTTTATGTGGATCATGAGGCCCTGTCCTTCCTGATGAACAAAGCAGATGTGAAAGGACGAATGATGAGATGGCTCCTTCTATTCCAGGAGTTCGACTTTGAGGTGATTACTAAGCCTGGTCGTTCCCATGTTCTGGCTGATCATCTGTCGCGTATCCCACAAACTGTAGATGAGGAGCAGGATGATCCAGACCTCCCTGATGCTTCCCTGTTCTTGGTAGAAACTGTAACTCCCTGGTATGCAGACATTGCCAATCTGCTGGCCACTCAACAGTACCCTCCTGGTATTTCTAGTCGGGAAAGGAAGAAGCTCATGCTAGAATTAGCCCCATACACCCTGCTAGGTGGTGCACTGTACAAGAAAGGCAAAGATGAAGTGCTCCGAAGATGTGTTGCAGGAAATGAGATTGGGATTGTTCTGAAGGCTTGCCATGACGAGCCATGTGGAGGTCACTTTGCAGGAGAAGCTACAGCCAGGAAGGCTATGCTAGCAGGATATTGGTGGCCTACAATTCACAAAGATGCCTGTGATTACTGTAAAAGATGTGATGCTTGTCAAAGAATGGGGAAACCCACGAAGACAAGTGCCATGCCACTGCAACCTATCCTTCCTTTGAAGCCGTTTGAGAAGTGGGGTATTGACTTCGTAGGTCCGATCGATCCTCCTACCAGAAGGAAACAGAACCGATACATCCTCGTATGTACAGATTATGTCACAAAGTGGTGTGAAGCTAAAGCCCTCAAGCGGGACGATGGTAACAGCGTGGCCCTGTTCATGTACGAGAATATCATCACCCGTTTTGGTAGTCCCTTAGAGCTGGTAAGTGACAGAGGCACTCATTTCCTCAACAAAGTCATGGAAGAGTTGACAGAGTTGTATAAGATCCGCCATCGCAAGTCCACTCCTTATTACCCCAGAGCCAACGGCCAAGTCGAAGTCACGAATCGCATCCTCTGCTCGATCCTGACAAGAATGATTGCCGCACATCGTCGTGATTGGGACGATCGACTTACAGAGGCCCTCTGGGCATACAGAACCTCCCATAAAGCAGCAACGGGACAGACACCTTTCCAGTTGGTGTCTGGTACAGAAGCAGTTTTTCCTGTTGAACTGGAACTACCCTCTTTGAGAGTGGCTATCAAAGAGCGTTTGGGGGATGATGATTCACTGCAACGTCATCTCCTGCACTTGGAATGTTTGGACGAAATTCGTAGGATGGCTCTACAGTGCATGGAAGCCACGCAAGCTCGACGTAAGGCTTACCATGACAGTTTCATCAAGCACAAGGAATTCAAAGAAGGTGATTTGGTCCTAGCCTATGATTCACGCTTTGGCAAGTTTCCTGGTAAGCTCCAACAGCGGTGGATGGGCCCCTATAAGGTACTTGCAGTCAACCCTAATGGTTCTGTCCAAGTGCAGACCGTTGATGCCTCTGATGATCCCTTTTTGATCAATGGATATCGCCTAAAGAAGTACTTCCCTCCTTGGGGATCTTGACAATTACGGACACTTGATCCTTTCCCTCGTTGGCACAGCATTGTACTTCTTATGATGTTACTTCTGATAGCCGTTCTTCAATCACTCCTGATGAAGTGGATGCAACCCTCTGTCCCCTCAAACCCCCCTTCCAGCCTTGATTTCTTATCCTCTATTTTCCATCAGTGACAGTGGCGAAGTTGGTTCTGACAAATGGTAGTTCTACCATTCCCTTGCTCAATTTTTAAATTAAAAAAAAAAAACAAACAAAACAAAACAATACATATCGGTCATGGGAGAAAAGGACTGAGGTCCCTGTCATGCCGACCTATTCTTCGAGAAAAGGTGGAAACACCCTCGGGAATAGGAGAAAACAAGAAAAAAAAAGAAGGAAAAAAAAAACAAACAAATCTGTTATGAGAGAAAAGGAAGCAATTCCCTGTCATAGCAGGCCTTGTTCCAGGAAACGGTGATAAACACCCTTGGGCGAGAAGCTGGCTGTGGAAAAGGTGGTAACACCCAGCAGTCCAGAAAGTGGATTCATTAATTGATATCCCTCGGATCCAATTCCGACGCTACCTCCCTTGGTACGCTATGTCCTGGGTCTCTCTGCAAAGTGACTACCTGTCCTCTAGCAGACGACATGTTCCTATCCAATACAATATTCAATTTGATGGCTACCTCCCTGGGTACGCCTCTTCAACAACTGACGATGCGATCTTCATCGACAACCCCTTGAGTGATGTGAGCTTTCATCCTAACCGAATGGGGAAGTGAGTATGGGCTGCCCTCTTATATCTATCACCAACGAGTGAGACAGAGGGTGGGGCGAGAGACCAGTCTTTTTCCTTCAAATCAAATGAGAGGAGAGAAGTGTGAATGAAGTGTTGCACGCACGGGATGGGCCTCTCAATGCACAACGCACGATTTGTTTCTGTGCACTGCACCATAAGGCTCCTTGGCCTTCCTTCTTGCACCGTATGCCGGCATAGGGCGGGATGCACTATTGCACCATCAAATGCACACAAGGCATACAACCTTTGCACAAGTGACTGTGAGGATTATATCAATGGGTTTCAGGAAAAGGCTGCCCTCATGTATCTATCAACAGAGAGTGAGACAGAGGGTGGGTTGAGTGTGACTGGAGTTTCTTCAATCAATTACCGAGAGGTGAGATTGAGGGACGTTACGGCACTTGGAGTCAGGTATGTTCCTGTTTCCCTATGCACCCACGGGATGGGTTTTTGCCGTCATCACAAGACACATCACCCTGTTCTGTACATTGCACCATAAGGCTCCCTTGCCTTCCTCCTTGCACCTATGCCAGACGGGTTGGACGCACTAATGCACCATCAACTGTGCACCCTGGCATACTCCTTCTGCACCATTCTCCCCTTGTCGATTCCTCAACCGGGTATGAGATATGGGTTTCAATCCTTTTTCCTCAAGTGATATTAGTCATGGGGCGAGTGACTGTTCTTTCATTCCAATTGAGTGATTGTGAGTTGAGTGTAGTATCCCTCATCATCGATAAATTTCATGTGATTCCTTTCATCAGCTACCTCCCTGGGTGCTGCCGCGTGGTCCGTTCCATGACGGACGTGTGCCGAGAAGATGCCTTGGTCCCTCTAGCGCCGACAACCACACTGGACGTGCCATCGACACTCAACCTTGATTCTTGACGAAACGGGCCAAGTTTTTCTAACCCTACACCTTCTGTTTCTTCGTGACAGTCATGTTTTAAGCGTGGGGACGTTAGTGGATGGTCTGTGGTGTGGTCCTAGGTCCCTGTTGCTCTGTTAACCCTATCCGTTAAGGTCTTAAGTGTGGGGACGCGTCCCTGCGCGTCTACATTGTATATCCTCTGCATATGCCTCAACCTGCTCATGCATGTCTGCCATGCCTTGCTTTTACCTTGATGGGGTCCTTTCCCACCCACCCGGTTATGTTCCACCCACCCTTGGGGCTGTTCCCTTGCAGTTTTCCTTCATTCCCTGATTTTGAGGTCCTGCCATGTGAATGCACCCTACGTTCATCGAAGTCCAAATCCAACCTTATAGCCCTGTTCCTCCCTTTGAACTGATCATTTTTCCTTTTTACCTACCCTTGTTCGGGTGCACGGTTTTCGAGTTATTAATTTTTGAAGCATTTTGCGCAAATTAGCCAGTTTTCCATGTGAACGCGCTTTTCTTGCTTCGGAACCATTCTCTGACATCATAGCCCTGACCAACACTTTTCCCCTGACATTTTTCCTTTTTATTCCGCATCATTCCGATACACGGTTTGTCCGTTATTAATTTTCCGGTTTTTTAAAGCCTTTTTCATGCTTATTTTTTACATTTTTCCATGTGAACCTGCCCTGTTTGCATCGGACTTCCAATTTAATCCAACAGCCGTGTCCCTTGTGTCTTCCCTCACCTTTTTCCTTTTTTCTCCACCCTCTTTCGACTTTCGGATTTTTACTTATTAATTTTTAAATATATTTTTGGGAGTATTTTTGGATTTTTTGCATGTGAACCCCTCCTATTTCCACCGGAACTGCGGTTTAACGTGATAACCCTGTGCCACTCCTTCTTGCGGACATTTTTCCCTCTTACTGCATGTCATTCCAGTGAACGGTTTGTCCGATATTAATTTTCGATCCCATTTTCAGGGTTTTTTTTTGGGTTTTTCCCATGAGAACACGTCTTATCTCCATCGGAATTATGTTTTGAGGTGATAGGATTGTCGGGCACATATTTTTGCACAGTTTTCCTTTTTTTTGCACCTCGTTCCGATGCACGGATCTTTCGATATTAATTTTTAAATGCGTTTTTTGGTTCGTTTTTTGTGTTTTTTGCACGTGACCGCCCTTTACCCCTCCCGAAACTTTCGTCATATATTTTCCCTGTTTTTCCCCTATCGTCCTGCCCACTTTTTGTTTTTACGCTATTTCGTTTTGACGTCCGGATTGGGAGTTATTAATTTTTCTTTATTTTTACGTGTATTCGTGCGCCCGTTTTGCGCGTGAACGCGCCCTTTTTCGATTTTACGCATCCCCACGCGCCCCGGTCGTGTCCGCCTAACCCGTACCGTCATCCCAGTGTCGTTTCAATCCCGTCACGGCAAATTTTTTTACCCCGCCCCGCGCATGTGCGCGGGACGGGGGTACGCACCCTTGTCCCTACCCAACCACCCTCCCCTTGTCCCTACCCAACCACCCTGCCCACCCCCTACCCTACCCTACCCTTGTCCCTACCCAACCACCCCGCCCGCCCATCGCCCCTGCCCACCCCTTCCCCCCAACCGCCCGACCCCTTCCCTCCCACCCTCTCCATCTCCCTCTTCTCCCTCATCCCCCTCTTCTCCCTCATCTCCCTCTTCCTCCTCCCCTCTTCTCCTTCTCTGCTGTCGCCATCCTCCCTCCTCTTCTCCTCCTTCCTCCTCTTCTTCTCCCTCTCTCCTCCTTCCTCCCCTCTCCTTCCCCTCCTTCCTCTCCCTCCAGTCAGCCGCCTCTAGCCCCCGCCCCAGCAACCCGCCTCTGGTTGCAGGTCGCCGCCCTCGCCCGGCCGCCTCAGTTAGCGACTGTCCTGCCGCCGTCGCCCTAGGGCGCCGCCGCCCTCTACGTCCCGCTGCCCTCCCCCGGCCGCCTTGGTGTTGCAGGTCGCCGCCCTCGCCCGGCCGCCTTGGTGTTGCAGGTCGCCGCCCTCCTCGACGCGCCGCCTCCCAGTGCCTCTCCGCCCCCGCCCGTCTGCGCATGATCGCCCGGCCGCCTCCCAGTGTCTCTGCGTCTCGCCGCCGACACGCCCGCCGGCGCTGCCGCTCCTCGGCCGTGCCACTGCCTGTCGCCGCCCTCCACCTCCCCTTCCTCCTCCTTTTCCTCTTCCACCTCCTCCCTCAGGTTAGTGACTAACCTAATTAGTGTTCACTAACCTAATTAGTGTTAACTACCCTAACCAGTTTCAACTAACCTAACCATTGCCCCTAATTAACTAACCCTAACTAGGATAACCTAACCCTAACTAGGACTGACTCGGTTAAACTAACCCTAACTAGGATTAACTAGGACCCTAGTTAACTAACCCTAACCCCACCCCCTAACCAACTAACCCTAGTTAGCTAACCCTCACCTAACCCTAGTTCACTAACCCTAAACCCCACCCCTAGTTTACTAACCCTAGTTAGATTACTCTAACCCTAAGTTAGTTACACTAACCCTACCCTAGTTAAACTAACTTTAGCCTAGTTACACTAACCCTCCTTAGGTTAGTCCCCACAGACCTAACTTAGTCTACTAACCTAACTTAGTCTACCCCAGACTAACTTGACTAACCTAACCTGACTTGACTTCCTGTGACTAACCTAACCTGACTAACCTAACCTGACTTGACTTCCTGTGACTAACCTGACTTACCCACATTAACCAGACTTAACTGCCTTATTTCTAATTGACTTATCTGATTAACATGATTTATGTGATTTAATTAATTTCTAAATTAATTTTTCCATAAAAAAAATTCAGAAAAATTTCTAAAAATTCCTTTTGCTTTTTGCCAATTTTTGGGAGTTTGTCCGCTGGCCATTACCTACCCTACAATTTCTGAAAATTAAATCTTTCCTAATTAATCCCCTAAATTTCCAATAAATGTAGAAAATTCATTTAAAAATAGTACAAAAATTCTAAAAAATACTAAAAAATTATAAAAAATTCCCCTCACCTCCCTTGCTCATTTTCCATTTATTCAACCATAAATAATCACAACTGAACACAAAAAAATAAAAAAATAAGAAATAAAAAAATAAAAAAATAAAAAAATAAACCTAAACAACCAACACCAACCAAATCCACACATCCGCTCAGGTGTTGTGTTTCTTGTTTCATCAGTGATCTTTACTTTTCCTTTACTAGATTCACTTCTTTTGGGAGACTCTTCCGTGCGCATTCCTGCATTACATACACACCCCTTCCAGGTATTTATTTTATGTGCTTTATTTATTTTTATTTTTCCCTTAATCATAAATTAATTGTTAAAATGAACTCTTTAATTTACCCACAGTTTCCACGCGCATTTGCGCTACATACACATTTTTTTAATTAAAATACACCCGCCGTTCACTTAGCACGCGCTACGTGCGCTACAGAGGCACTTTAAAACTTTAATTAAAATGAACCACCCGTCACATGAGCACGCGCTGGCAAAAAAGCGCTCCACATCACCTTAATTTGTAATCAATGAATTGTATTTAGAGACCCAGTCGGGAATCGAAGTCCGGGAATCGAATAACTGTACTGCTTCACCTAATAATTGGTAATTTAATTTATAATAAGGAACCACCGTTTTCTTGCTAAGGTTTATCACCTAATAAAAATTCACCAATTTTTAATAATTGATTAAAATCAACCCTTCATTAAATTAATTCCCCCCTCACTGCACTTAATTCCCTTTTTTTTAAATGAACCGTTTCGTGGGATGGGTATGCGCAGTCATTAGTGTTATTTTCCATGGTCCAGTCTTGGTTTATCACAGATATAGTTTTGATATGTGTCGGATGTGGTATTATTTTGGTTTACTGTCTTAGTTACGGTTACGGGTACGGTATGCCGTTTTTTTCTTTTGTTGCCTGATACGGGGTTCTGGGTGTTTGTCTGATGCATCGCATGAAGCTTTCGGTCGCATTTGTCTCAAGGTCATGTCGAATTTTTTCTAGGATGTGGTTTGCTTGGGGTTAGTTGGTCGTGTCACGTTTTATTGGTTATTCTCTTATCCTTGGTTTTTGTCTGTTGCTTTGCAGGCATTCTCCTTGATTGTCTGTGTTTGTGGTGTGTGTGTAACCATCTGAATGGCGCCTTCTCATGCTCCTTCCCCTATCCAGTACGTCCCACTAGTTAGTAGGGATTACTCTTCCCTACTTACTTTTGAGCCCCTCACGACGGCGGGACTTGCTGCTTTTGTGGCCACTCCTTTTCCATTGCTTCCAGAGGATCCGTCGTTATGTGATGAGTTCCTGGCCTCTTACAGCAAGAAGACAGGCGTAGTCCAGGGCATGTCTATGACTTTGACATCTCGAGGCTTAGGGAAGGCTCTGTCTCTACCCTTCAAAGGTGAACCTTTAGTGACCACTTGTTAGCTCTTCTCTAATGAAGAGATTCTAAAGCTGTTGCAATAGCAGACAAGGGAAATCCTCGATGTTAAGAAGGTGATAAACTCTTCAGGAGTTTCCTTTTCTATGATCACTGATCCAGTATGGAAGACGATCTGTCAGTTTCTTCAGGACAGGTTTATGCCTGCCAAAACGCCATCCCACTATTTGTCCAAAGAGCTTTTTACAGCTTCCAGGATGGTGCTGAAAGGAGTTGCTATTGATTGGAGCACTTACCTCCTCACTAAAATGGATCAGCATTTTGTTAAAGTCACCAGGGGTAATGTTACCAATGTTACATACGGATCATATTTGTCTGCCTTCTTGACCTATTCAGGTTTACAGAAGACTGTGCCTCCACCTCCTCCATCAGATCCAGTACCTCCTCCTCCACCTTCAGAAGAGTCAGAACCTATTGACATAGAGGATGATGATTCTCCGCCTCCCCTGGTCATACAGCGCAAACGCTTGAAGAGGGTAGCGGATAAAGCTCCTTCCGTACTTCCTTCCGTACCTATCCCTGCTACCTCTGGCAGTGAACTCCCTGGGTATCTCACTTGCAATAACCTGTTCAGAGCACATCGCGAAGGATCGTTGGAGATCTCAGTTCCCTCCCTGAACAATCTAGTTGCAGGAGATGCCATTCCTTTCCTCTGCAAGGATATTCAAAGTTCCATTGAGTTGTCAGTGACAGCCTATGTTCAACAGCTGTACGCATCTTTCTATGAAGAACTCATGCAGTCTAAGGACCAGTTGCATAAGGCAACATCTGAGTTAGCTTCTGCTAAGGATACCCTAGCAGATTTATTTTAGCAAATGGAACAACAAACCCAACTGGTTGCTACCCAAAGCGATGAGATTTCTTCATTGAAGACCCAGTTATTCGAGGCTCAGTCACAAGTTACTAGCCTTTCAGAAGAGAAGGAGAGGATGTCCAGAGAAGCGAAGGAATTCCACGCTATCTTAGATGACAAGCTTTCAGCTTTACAGACTGCTAATGACACAGTGGCCAACCAAGCCTCCCAAATCCAACAGTTGCAAGATCAACTTGCAAAGTCCCGCTTTGTTCCTCCAAGCCCTCCTGTTCCATTGATTCCTTCTCTTTCCCAGCATGACTTGGCTGCTCTTCAGAGACAGGCTACTTTGTGCCCTCTATTCCAAGATAAAGTGGAAAGATTGCAGTCCAGAATGGACTTGTTATGGTCTACCTTTGAACAGTTTCAGGAACATGTCTTACCAGACCATTCTTTCTTTGTCCACTACCACTTACAGAAGTTGGTCTTCTACATGAAGCTTTCCACGATGGATTTACCTTTTCCACAGGATGGCTGGAGTGGGGCTTGGTCTGTTGAGTTGTTGACAGAGGTAGTCAGAATGGTCTTTGAAGATTCTGTCACGCCAGATACCATGTTGATGTCATACATGTATCTCCGAGGAGATTTGTTAATTCCAGATGAGGTAGATATGGCATGGTATGTGGGGGATGTGGTCTTACAGGCTGTTTTGTATGTCAATCATTTGGAGTTGCGCATAGCTGACATGTTCCAGAGTTATTCCTCCAAAGTGGCTGATTGTCATGATAATTCGTGGCATCCCATGATTGATTCGGTGGTCCTAAATCAAAGATAAAACACAGCTCCTACCTTTGCCCAGAGTACTAATCAACTGAGGATGGATCTCTTAACCTATCTTTCCAAACATAATCCATTTGATGCTACCTTCTTTGATGCCTATCATAGACGATCTCTCTTGGGACCTTCTGTTCCTACCCTCCTCTATTACCAACAAATGGCTCACCGCTATGCTATATATATTTCCCTTTGTCAATCTAATTCCACCATTATTTTACCCCTTCTTTTCCAACCTTCATCTTTCCCTCAAATTCCTATTTTCACTTACTGTTCCTTTATTGAGGATAGGGTATTTTCCCCTTCTCCACCCTGTCCTTCTCCCTCCATTAATGTACCCTCCACCTTTCCTATTTATCAGTTAACACCCTTCCTTAGTGATTCCTTCCAAATTTCTGCCACTCCTTCTTTAACATTTTCTTCCTTTTATGATTTTTCCTATCATTCCCTTCATCCACTTTCCCTTATTCCACTACCCTCTCCTAACACTTCCATATCTCAACCACCTCAGTTGGTTAGTGACTGTGACGGGTTTGATAATCAGATTTTCAGAAGAAGGGGATGGAGTTCGGATGATTCCCTTACAGGACCGCAGATTAATTGGCCAGTAATTCCAGGAGAATGGACAGCTTCCAGTCAAGCTTATCAGAATTATGTTCATTTTGCTCAGCAGTATTCACAGTCTGCAGATCCCTCAGTGAGATTAACTGCTCACTTTGCTTGGTACCTGGCGTATATGCATAGGCACTCTCATAATGATTCAAAGCCTATTCCAAAGTTGTGCATGAATGTCAATGTTAGCATTGATTCCTAACAGCTGGAGATATTGTATTTTCATGCCCTCTGTTTGCCTAGCAGATACCTGGTCCTGTTGGAAAGGATGTGCTGTCTCCAATTTTTTCAAAATCCTCCTAAAAACTTTGTAGATGAATCCTTATCTATGGATCGATTCCGACAACATCAATCTTTTAAGAGGGATCATCTTCATTGATACCTTTCCAATGTATGGTGGAAGCTTTTAATGAAAAACTCTCTTTTTGAAGGAGTCATTCAGATGGTTGTGTTGTGTATTAGTGTTTGTGTTGTGAGTTCATTTATGTCAAACGAACGTGGTGGTTTCCTATTGGATTTCGTGTACGAGCTACGTTTTGGAAAATTGTGGTGATGGGGTCGTGGTTGGAGAGTTGAAGCAGATGCAGATGAAGAAGAAGCAAACTCTTATATCCTTTATAAATTTGTTGTGATTTTAGCTTGATAAGAGGTATTGATGTATAAAGAGTTTTCCTTTCTTTGTATTTTTCTATCAGAAACAGGTTATAAGTTGGGGTCGTGGTGGATGAATTCTTTTTGAAAAGATATTGAAGATCAAAGTTGAGCTTTTCCCTGAACTTGTATTCCCTTTTTCCGGGGTCGCGAGGATGCTTCCTTATTAAGTGTGGGGATATGTTGAGTGTTGAAATGACTTGTTTTTTGGTTGATTTTTGTTGTTTTTGAGAGCTGAATGGTTGATTTTATGAGATGATTGATTGATTTGGAAGTGGTTTGAGAGTGTTTTAGATGATAATGATTGTGTTTTGGAAGATCATGATGTTTGTTGGTGGTTCTGTGATGTTCTGATAGGTTCTGATTGGTTCTGTATACCTTCTGTTTTGTTCTGTTTTGCTTTGTTTTGGTTTGTTTTGTTCTGATTGTCTTCTGTAAAGAGGGAAGGAGTATTGATTGATGAAGAATGAGATATTGTGAAAGCTTATTGAATGGTTTGTGAGAGTTTGGAATGGTTTGAGAATGAGTTATGTAGTTTTGATGACCTTCTGTGACCTTCTGTAGGTCTTCTGTAGAGCTTCTGCTTCTGTTCTGCTTCTGTTCTGTTCTGTACTGTAGCTGTTCTGGTACTGTTCTGTAGACTGTTCTGTATGCTTCTGTAAGTGTTATGTGGAATGTATGTGTGACTTTGGGAAAGTTTTCTAGCCTTGGAAAGAGGTGAATACAAGTGCAAAAGAGCTGAAAGAAGTGGAAGAAGTAGCTGCTGAAGACTCAAGTGAAGACTAGAGTGAAGTGACAGTAGAGAGCTATGAAAGGATACTGTAGTGGTTCTAGTGACTTTTCATATCAGACATACCTCTTGGGAGGGGTATCCACGACCTAAGAAGGATTATTGAGGGTGATTTTGAGAGATTGTAGTAAGGATATGATGTATTATTGATGGAGAGAGAGAGAGAGAGAGTCAGAGATAGCCAATTTTACTGAAACAGAGTGATTGTATATGAGAGATTGAGAGAGAAGACTATGAAGATATTGAAGATGAATACTATGTGATGTATTTCCATTCAAAGATGGTGTATTCCTTTGCTTTCTTTGTTCTATTGATGGATTTTGTGAAGATACTGAAGAATGTGGCTAATTCTATCAAATCCGTGGGAGGTCTACATGATGCTGCATGAAGATTTGTTGTGCCTAGTGTTCTTTTCTTCATTGTGATCATATGAAACATGGTAAACAAGCTTGTTGATGTTACAAGATAGATTTTCTTGCAAGAGAATTCCCTTTTCCTTGGTGTTCCTCTCGAGGCTCCATGAGGCTTCGAGAGAGGGATGGGAGGAAAAAATCAAAGCAAACATGAAGGAAGAATTAGAAGGGAATAAGGAGGGGTGGATTGAGGTAGTGAAGAAGAACATTAAGAAGGAGGTCCAAGAAGAAAATAAAAAGGAGGAGGTAGTCCGGGTTCAGGAGACCTTAGAGGAGGAGAGGCTCAGGAACGCGCGCAGATTGAACGTGCGTATTACTGGGCTCCCTGAAGGGGCCTCTTCAGAGGAGGACGCACGCGGGCTATGCACCCGACTAGGGTACATGAGCATGCCCTTTACTCAAGCATGGCATACAGGACGAGATACTACCAGGGTCAGAGCTCTGATATTACATATGAGCACACCGGAGGACAGAGCCGCTTTCTTTCGGAAGCGGATTTCGCTCTGAGGGATGACTGGGGCTTCCATCTTCATGGATGAGGACCTGACTCAGATGCAGATTGCACACAGATGAGCATGCATGCCACAGATACTCCAAGCACGTAGAGAAGGCTGTAAGGCCTTCTATCGAGATGGTCGGATTTTTATAGATGGACGCCCCACCAAATAGGGGGGCACGGCCTATGAGACGGGGCAGAGGACTGTACAGAAAACCCCGATATGTGTGGCAGTTTGGAACTGCAATGGCTCCCTATGGTCACGACCGGACAGACTTGAGGAGATTTTACCCGACCATGATGTTATATGCCTCACAGAGACACATGAGAGCCCAGAGAGAGGACTTCCACGCATTACAGGATTTGAGTGGGTATCTGCATACCGGGCTACTACTAGGCAGAGCACATCTAAGGGCTCAGGAGGGGTGGCAGTTCTATTCCGTCAGGGGATACAGAGACATATCCAGTTAGTGAGACGAGATGAGGAGGCCAGTTACATATGGATCAGAGTGCAGATATCAGATGAGAGATGGATCTATATGGCAGTATGCTACTTTTCACCACGAGGGTCCAGATATGCTACTACGTAGGGTGATATTCAGGCCAGAGATTCCCCTTATTCACAACTCTCAGAGGACATTATTCTGTATTCTAGTTTGGGTGAGGTCTTCCTTATGGGGGACTTCAATGGGCGCACACAGAGCCGACAGTGTGAGAGTTTTGATATGGAGCAGCCAGAGATCATGAGAGCATTAGACCCTGAGGAGTTGGGGATCAGTAGGGAGTCAGCAGATACTGGGCCAGACGCCACAGGGTATGGAGGGCATTTACTTGAGCTTGGTAGTAGACATCATCTCGTTATTTATAACGGGATGGCACGATTGCCATATTCAGGAGGTCTTACATGCTTCCCACATGGGGGGGCGAGAGTACTGTAGATTATCTGCTCGGACCGATCGATGGGATGCATACTATCGAGTCCTTCGGCCTTGGGAGACTTCCACTCGGTGCCGATCACACCTTTCTCAGTTTCTCACTCCTCACCTCATTACCATCACCACATGCAGATATCATACCCCACATGCATACTACCATACACTTCACTCATAAGCTCTCACATATTTACTCACAGCATCTGGAGGAGCACATCACGTCACTTGATCCATACGCACCCCTTGATACACTGACCACTGATATCACACGCATTCTGCATGATTCTGCTACACTTAGTTTTCCACATCACACATACATGCACCCCCCTCGGACCGGTACCATGCCACAGAATAGGTGGTATGATGATGAGTGCAGAGATCTACGTCGACAGCTACGCGATTTGGAGGCCAGAGGAGAGATCACACACATACAGGCGCAGAGACGCATGCACCGCTTGACCCGCCATAAAAAGCGAGAATGGGAGGAGGAGAGATATTGGGATATATACCACCTTCTTATGAGCAGAGATTGTGCAGAGGCATGGAGGCAGATCAGAGAACCACGCTCACCCACACCGATACATGACCCTGTAGTATGGCATGGATACGCACATAGTTTATATCATGTACCCGCACAGCCGCTGATACCCACACCATGTACACCAAGACCGGGTATTTCATCCTTTTTCACCACTAGTATGGTGAAACATGCTATCTCACGGTTACAGTATGGCCGTGCTCGAGACCAGTTTGATCTTCAGGCAAAGCATATTATATATGGCAGAGACACATTGGCTCCACTCATTGCTCACCTCTTCAACCGTGCATTATCGGAGGGGTTCCCTGACTCGTGGATAGAGCACACCATTGTACCTATCCACAAGTCAGGGGATCCTATGGATCCTAACACATATAGGACCATCATGATTGGGCCAGTTTTGTTCAAACTTTATGGCACGGTAATGGAGGAGGAGCTCAGCACGCTAGCAGAGAGAGAGTGCATGCGCACATCCGGACAGGCAGGGTTCAGACGGGCATTTTCTACCATAGACCACATCTTCACTCTCCGTTGTCTGATCGACCAGACACGAGTGAAGAAACAGAGATTGTACTGTTGCTTTGTGGATTTCCACAAAGCCTTTGACATGGTTCCGAGAGAGAGGCTTTTCAGACGCCTACTTGATCTGGGGGTGGATGATGACATGATGTGGGGTATTTATGCACTATATGAGCGGGTTACTGGCAGAGTCAGATGTCCGGGAGGTATATCAGATCCCCTTGTGAGCACCATTGGTGTGAAACAAGGATGCCCACTCTCACCGACTCTATTTGAGCTATACATTGATGAGATAGCAGAGTTTATTCAACAGCGAGCCGGTGGAGGTATAGATCTCAGTGGAGCCACAGTTCATATCTTACTATATGCAGATGACATTGTGTTGGTCTCAGACTCAGCTCAGGGATTACAACAGCATTTATTAGCATTGGATAATTTTTGCATATAGAGAGGCATGACAGTGAACCTTGGTAAAACCAAGGTTCTTATATTCCATACATCAGCTCAGATACGCAGACAGAGTATTTTCATGGTAGCAGGAGGGAGTATTGAGGTCACTGGATCATATGTATATTTGGGAGTCACCTTTACAGCAGCTTCAGGGACTTTCTCGATGACACAGGCAGCTCGTGACCGCCTCACTAGAGGATACTCAGCATTGGCTCTTATGGAGCGACAGTGTTATCAGGCACACTTCCAGGAGCCCCGCACCAAGGGGTGGCTCTTTGATACTCTAGTCACTCCAGCACTGATGTATGGAGCAGCTATATGGGGGCCAGGCCTTGCCGATTATGTATGGACATTGATGGAGAGACCTCAAGTGATCATGATATCTAGATTGATTCGCAGCAAGGCCTCAGTCCCACATGACATTGTGCATGTATTATTGATTGAGAGAGAAAGAAAGAGTCAAAGATAGACAATTCTATGCAAAACAATGTATCTACATATGAGAGATTGTGAGAGAAAACTATGAAGACAATGAAGATGAATACTATGTGATATTTTTCCATTCAAAGTAGTGTTTCTTTTGTATTCTCTTTGTTGATTGATGAATTCTATGAAGAATATAAAGAGAATGATGGATTTTGTTGAAATTAAAGCCGTGGAAGAATTATTCTATGAAGTAATGTGAAGATTTTTTCTAGTGGTGTTCTTTTCTTTGTTGTGGTTCTCTAAATAATGAAACAAAAGTTTTTTGATGTTACAAGATAGATTTTCTTGCATACCAGAAACCCCTTTTCCTTGATGTTTCTCTTGGGGCTCCATATTTTTGGTGCGTAGCCGGGGAAACTTGCCATCAACAAGCATTAGAAGAGGCTGAAAATAAGGGAAATAGCATTGCCAAGAAAATAAAAATTCAATGAATATTTGCAAAGTTCCTTCCACTACTAAAGAATTAGAGATTCTCATTACCAAAACCACTTTCTACAAGAATTTCATCCCACAATGGTAGAAACATATTACCATATGCAAGCTCTATGTGGTGGACTATTTCCTCTTTCAGTTGAAGCAATAGAGATGTGCATCTTGGTGCAAATTGTTTGGGAACAAATTGAAGTGCAAAAACAGAGAGAATGGCCATCCATGGAAGATTTGACATTCATTGATAAGTTTTCAGACATCATCAAGTGGGAGATCGTGAAGAAGCTTCAGGAGTCATGGTTAGTGGAGGTTCATGAAAACAAGAAAGAAAAGAGTTGGAATTTATTCGCAGATGCTCAATAGCAGGAGATGTGGGATGCCTGGTGCATTGACAATCTTCTATTTGTTCAATTAGCAACCCACTGGAAGTTGATAGACAGAGTGTTCTTCACAACATACACTATTGAAACCATTAGAAGCTAGCATTACTATGATGATGGTATAACAACAATCCTCAGAAGAATGAGTTTTGATACCTTCAGAACGGAATACCTCCCTCTTTGAGGTGGTTTGAAAGCTGAATTTAGAGATGTAGAAAAGTAAGAAGTAGATAAGATGTTAGCCAAAGAGTCATCCAGAGAAGCCCCCTCTGATTTTATTCTATTGAGTACATACCAACTGGTTGGAGCCAACCCCCTAATGAATGGCACAATTAAGAGGCAAGCACTAGAATGAGTCCAGAGGTATGTGAGAACAGAGAATACAAAAATCAAGGCTGTGAACAAGCTTGCAACAGAAGCCTCCTTTGATACCCTGAAAGCACTCTTCACAAAAGACTCGACGGTAACTCAAGGTCCCCTTCCTAGTCAAATCCATCCTGGAAATATTGATGACAAGCCAACAAATGTAATCCCATTGCCCATTTTTAAAGGAGAGTACAATGAAGACCCTGATCTTCATGTAGTAGAGTTTATGATAGCATGTGTAGCTAACAATGCAAGAACCCCCGAGCATTGATTAGCAATATTCCCCACTATTTTCAAGGGCACATTGTTTCAGTGGTACGAGAGACAAACAGTAGGAACTTTTGGCACATGGGACGACCTGAAGTTGGAATTCCTCACTAAATTTAGGCATGAAGATTTTGAAGAGCGGATGCGAGAGGAGTTTATAAATTTAAGTCAGTCCTTTGGAGAAAGAGTAGAAGCTTATGTCTCACAAATGGAATCCATCCTAAAGAGATGGACCAACCATCATTTGGATGAAGGCATCCAGAAGGGAGTTTTCCTTAGAGTCCTACAACCAGAAGTTCATAAGTTTATGGAATTGAGAAGACTGGGAAAATTGCAAGCTATAGTTGAAGGTACAATACTGTATGACGAAGTTAAAGCAAATCTGTCAATGACCTCAGGAAGAGGAGTCTTACCTCCTCCCATGCCAGGAATGGTATACCCACCAAATTCAGTCCCATGGGGGCGGTTCCCTATCCCTACCCCCAGATGAAAATAGTGTCGCAGTACAATGTACCTAATCCACAGTGGCCACCACAGATGACAGTGCCTCAAATGATGGTTCAACCATAACAACAGTGACCTCAAACAGTTCCTCCAATGGCAACTCAACAATAGTGGAACCCTACCAACTTGAATCAACAACCCCAAGTCTCAACAGGAGTTCTGAATCAGAACCAGAATAGAGGACCCTCTGGATCAACTCAACCAGTGTATGCAGTAATCATAGAAGCTTCCCAAAACCCTTCTACAAATATTCCAAGAGGTGAAAATCTGAAAAAATACCTGTCCAACTCAGTTGCAAGTATCAAGAAAGAGCTTATGGATGTGATCACAGAACAACTACAGACACTGAATGTGAATACCGCCGATATATCCACTCCTGTGGGAGGTGGGAGAGATGTGGTATATTCTAATACATGGTGCAAAAAGTACCATCAAGTGGGACATTTAGCTGCTCAATGTATTCTATTCATATTGTTTGAGGAAGAACCATAGAGAGCATATCTGCTCTCTGAAAAAGATGCACGAAAGAAGAAAGAAAGATGAAGATGCAAGATTCAACTTGCTAGAATCCAAAATGACAACATAGGACATTGGACCAAAGCCTAGGGAGTTCAGTCCTAATTTTGGTCCAAGGAGATTTCCCTCTCAGAGTTACAAAGGATGGCAATCTGGCGGTGGCCAGAGATCATAAGTGGAGTGTTACAGATGTGGAGAAAAGGGTCATATCTCACCAAATTGTCCAAACCCTAGAAGGTCTATGGATTACAAGCCTTTATTCAGTCGATACAAAGAAGAAGGCTACATTGCAAAAGATTGTCCAAGTCCAGCTCATATGAAAGCTACTGCTGATACCCAACAAAAGACCCAAGAACCTGCTTCTAATTTGGTGAAATTGGAAGTTGTAATATTTTCATGCAATTAAAAGTTAGTTGGTTAGTTCCCAAGTTAGTCAATTAATAAGTTAGTAAGGTTACTAACTAAAGACTAACTAAGGTAAAAACTAACTAATATTAATAATTAATAATTTTTATTTAAGTAAAAATATTTTATTTAGAAAAATCAAGAGTCGTACATCCGATATTTTTCTCGAATTGACAAGGATCATAGCCACCCTTCACGTAAGTTACAATGTGAACAAGGCTTATGAGCTATATTAATCACTAGTATTAATGTGTATAGTTTGGATGGTCCAAAAATATTAGATTTTGGATAAAACTAGTATATTTTAGATATTATCCTAATAAAGATATGGATATTTCTAGAATTGGATGTCATTTAAAAGAAAAGACAAGTGATGTTTTAGTTAATTTTGGAGATTTTATAAAAATAAAAAATAAAGAGAGGGATTTGCGAAATTGCGCATGCCGCAATCGCAGTCTACAGACAGAAAACAACACTTTGAATAGAGAAAAGAAGAAGGAGTGAATTGAGAGAGTTCTAATCAAGTGTCTTGGAGTTTTACCCCCCTTTCGGAGCCAATGGAACCATCAGATTTATGATATGAGCATCCGATCACTGATTTTTCCAAGATCCCCCTCCACAAAGAGCTCCTCTTCTAAGCCACAAGCCTCTTCTCTAATTCACTATAAATATGAGGCATGGAAAGGCATAAAAAGCATGAGACCCCGAGAGGCTACAAGAGAGAGGTAGAGAGAAGGATATCCCTCCAAGAGATTGTGATAGAGAGCTTGAGAGAGAGAGAGAGAGAGAGAGAGAGAGAGAGAGAGAGAGAGAGAGAGAGAGAGAGAGAGAGAGAGAGAGAGAGAGAGAGAGAGAGAGTAGTTACCCCGAGAGGTTGCAAGGGAAAGAGTTAGTTCAATTTCCTCTATTTCAATACTCGACTTAACCATCTTCTCTTACACTCTCCCATCTCGAATCTATTCTGCCTTCTTAATCTCTTGAGTCTACTTGTGGATGATGGCCCCCAAGCGAAGAATGTCACCTGCAGATGGCAATTCCATAACCAACAATGAAGCTTCAGACAATGAAGGCATTACCGTCAATCCAATCGCAGTACTGGTCGTAAGTAATGTATTTTCAAATTAATAGATGCTTGTTTTGATTCTCGTAAGAGATACGCTAGGCCTATACTATGATGCACGAGTATAGGTCATCGAAAGGGATAAATTTTATCTCACGTATTCAAAAGATCGAGCTTGCAAAGTGCATGTATTAAGGAAAGTTAATTGCACCTAGTTGCATATGGCTTGTTCATTGATAGAGCAATTACAAGGAAGAATCGATTATGGGTTATGAACGGCATAATCATGACATTAAAAATTTATGTATACAAGTGTTAAGTAAATTTTACATAGAATCGCTCTTTGATCCCAAGGGGAAGAACATATATGTGATGGTAATGTTATCATGACTATTCTTGCATTGTTTGGCAAGAATACAATTGGTCTGTGATGACAAGGTACCATGGGGATAAAGGATTGTTTTCCTAGAAAATGATATTAGGATTGGATGCCTTGTTGTGCTAGATTCCTAAAGGATTCAATTAATGAAGGATATATTGCACGGGTGGATTACCTCCATGATCGCACCGCGGATTAACCCCAAGAGGGCACTGCTCTTCATGGGCCAAATGTCAAGTGGTGAAAAGGCTAACCACGAGAATGATGTTTCGCTCCTAGACAGCTTGCGGGTCAGGTGGAGCTCTAGACACCCCTTGCTAGGTCTAGAATGGAGTTGAAGACCTCCGTGGCCCCCAACATCTAGGCATGTTGGGAGATCCTATTCTAGATCAAGGATTGAATTTGTGATGCCATGTCATTTGGACCAGTTACTTCTGCACGATAGAAGGGATACTTCTGTTGGCCAGAAGGGATACATAATTTCTCATGTATGGGTGGGAGACAAAGATTAACTTGAAGATAAGTTAAGGAACTTGTTTGAACTTGTTCGTGAATAGATTTCTTTGCTCTGTTTTCGTGTCTGTGCTATAAGTTATGCGAACGAATCCTGTTCCCTAAAAGGCTTAATTAATGAAGCTGAGTTAAATGTCACACATAAATGTGGTAGAACCTAATAGAAAACTAAAGCTATTAAGGGAAGCGGGTGGGCAGAATCCCCAATGGGTCTGTTCTACGGCAGGGTGGTCCCAGAGAACTGGGAGGCTTCTCACAAGGCTTACCATCTTTGACCTTAGAAATTGTTAGGATAGAGCCTCAATTCATGTTGTTTTAGGGGACCGGAATGGGACTATGCCCTATGGGCAGAGAGGTTGAGCAGTGCATCCCTCTGGTTTCCCATTCTCTTTGAACCAAGTGTGGCATGGGTTTGCTTCAGCTTGGGTATCTCTACGTAAAGTAGGATGTCCAAGATCCGACGCTAGAATGCTTTTAAAAGACCTTGGTCATTAGGAGCCCAAATTTCAGGTTGATCCTAGTGGGTTCCGGCCATGAACGTTTCATTGCAAGGCGGATTCTGGAAACCCTAGGTGACAAAACTCAGAACATTCCATGGGAGTACTAGGCAACGACACTTAGATTCGTTTCCTGATAGACCACTAAAAGCATGCCTAGATAGCCTATGGGCGCACCTCACAATTGATATCAGAGCCAAACTTTGTAATGATGCGTGATTGCTTCATGTATAGTTCATAGACATATCCCAAACAAAATAATCTATGTGGTATGGCTTGATTGTTAGGCACCTCCTACACCCACAAATGCTGACATGCAAGAGAAGAAATTTCTTCTCAATAAATTTAAGGCACTCGAATTTGATGGAGAAAGAATAAACGTTGCAACTAAGGCGAAGGTATGGATTGAGTCGATGTATGATTATTTCTTTGCTTCGAAAACTGCTTCTACCAATCAAGCAATGATAGCCAAACTTAAGCTAGTTGGCCATGCTCTATTATGCTGGAAGCAATGGTGCAAGGATCAAGGTATTTTTGAAGCCGCTGTCACTTGGGCTCAGCTGAAAGATGCCGTATGCGGACGATACCTTCCACCAACCTACCAGACTTTGAGGATGAATAAATTTTTCAAGCTCAAGCAGCTGGAATTAACCTTGGAAGCTTATTACTCAAAGTTTGTAACCCTACTAAAATATGCACCACCTATGGATATTGCACAACAAGTATCCAAGTCTTGCCATGGCCTAAACACTCCTTTGAACCACCGTCTTGAAGCAATGCGTCCAATGGACTTGCAAGATGCATTAATCTAAGCGAATCCAATCGTCCAAGAACTTGGATTGGGAAATTATGACAAAGATGTTTCCCGAGATCAGGGAAAGAGATGCCACACGTGCGGAGGGATAGGGCACATCCGTAGGAGATATCCCTACCATCAATTCTTTCATTGCAATGAGCTAGGGCATGTCCAAGCATACTGCCTTGACTTAAGTCCAGAAAACATTGAGCCTCCAAGAAAACGAAGTTACACATGTGCAGTCTATGGATATATAGAGGAATCAGATGAAGACAAAGACCTAGAACCTACAACACTTCTTCAAGATGATTAGAAATCCTAGAAATTTTATTGACATGAAATACAAGTTGTATTGGAATAAACTTTACTCTTGTAACTATAGTTAACCTGAGTAATATGAGTTGCATCTATTTTGAGCATCGAACTTGCAAATGATCAAAGATACTCTAGCAAGGAATGAGAGTTATAACGTGCAATGAATTTCTCTTAAGTCGTTTCTTCTCAACTAATATAGATTGGGTCTTACCAGAATGTCAAAACTTGGAAGTATTCTTTAGTATTACAAGCAAAGCCGATTGTCCATGGAGCTCAGTCCCGAACTAAAAAGAGGACAATATGGGAACATAGTATCCAAGGTAGAAGACCACTTCAATCTGCTAAAAGGATTCTAGGACAATTTGATCTAAAGAAGAGACTCTTGCCAAGGACAACCAAGAACCTTGTGACTGCAAGTGATAAAGCTCCGCGCTTTTTCTATTGCACAAATTTAGGTCATTTTAAAAGGGAATGTCCAAAGCACCCTAAACATCGATGCTCCAAGTGCCATAACATTGGACATAACTACATCAATTGTCCCAACATAACTCGAAGAGAACTTGAGCTTACAAGAAATGAAGTTGTACAAGCTCTAGTGATCCAGAATATACCAGATGCTTAGGAAAAACCTAAAAGATATCCATGAGATGTAACTACAATAAATTTGCTCTTGTAATCAAGACTCGGATATATCAAATACAATAGGTTGTTGTTTCAAAAGACCGCATGCCTATGAGTGATCAGAGTAGTATAGTAAAAGCATGGTGGGCCCATAATCCACAGGTTCCAAAATGATACCCTCGGTTTCTCTCGAGATGAGGACATCTCGATTTGTCTAAGGGGAGGAGGATGTAATATTTCCATGCAATTAAAAGTTAGTTGGTTAGTTCGAAAGTTAGTTAGTCAATTAATAAGTTAGTAAGGTTACTAACTAAAGACTAACTAAGGTAAAAACTAACTAATATTAATAACTAATAAATTTTATTTAATTAAAAATATTTTATTAAGAAAAATTGAGAGTCGTAAATCTAATATTTTTCTCGGATTGACAAGGACCGTAGCCACCCTTCATGTAAGTTGCAACGTGAATGAGGCTTATGAGCTATATTAATCACTAATATTAATGTGTATAGTTTGGATGGTCCAAAAATATTAGATTTTGGGTAAAACTAGTATATTTTAGATGTTATCCTAAAAAAGATATGGAGATTTCTAGAACTGGATGTCATTTAAAAGAAAAGATAAGTGATGTTTTAGTTAATTTTTTAGATTTTATAAAAATAAAAAATAAAGAGAGGGATTTACGAAATCGCGCGCCGCGATTGTAGTTTATAAACAAAAAACAATACTTTGAACAAAGAAAAAAAGAATGAGTGAATTGAGAGCTTTCTAATCAAGTGTCTTGGAGTTTTACCCCCCTTTCGGAGCCAATGGAACCATCAAATTTATGATCTGAGCATTCGATCACTGATTTTTCCAAGATCCCCCTCCACAAAGAGCTTCTCTTCTCAGCCACAAGCCTCTTCTCCAATTCATTATAAATATGAGGCATGGGGAAGCACAACAAAGCATTAGGAGACCCCGAGAGGATGTGAGAGAGAGGTAGAAAGAAGAATACCCCTCCAAGAGATTGTGCTAGAGAGCTTGAGAGAGAGAGAAAGAAAGAAAGAAAGAAAGTTATATTAACGTCTTCTAAAGACCAAAACTGGCCTATGAGACAAACTGTGATACAACTGATGAGGTCCAGCTATCCAAAATAAAAGTGCTGAATGAAAAGCTAAAAACTGGAAACTGAAAATACGGTGCTGTGAGTGTAATAAGTGTCGTATATGTGTATGTGGGTATGTAGCTCTGGTACTCCAGATAATGGCTACAAAAGGGGAACAAATATCGGCTGTGATAGGGGAACAACTATCGGCTGTGATAAAGTGGTGCGATGTGTATATGTAACAGATGCAGGGAGATATACTATCCTGGGATGTAGTAGCAGTCATCGAAGTCGCTAATAGCAGGTGATCCCTCCTAGATGCAGGATGTGGTACATTAGCGGTGGAGAAAGAGAAAACTGGAGATCTAAGATCCAATGTGTCGAGTGTCGTCGGATCTCAGTCTGCTGTCGATGTAGATCAAGAATCCTCCGGATCTCCTATCGGTGTGGTTGTGGGGTTCGAAACCCCTGGATCCTCGTGCGGCGTCGGGTACGCTGATCCTCAGCCTACTGTAGTGTGAGCCCGGAGGTCTGGTTGGAGGCTGGTATAGTAGCTCTCACTCTATCTGTCTGAAAGAATTGTGTAATAGTCGTCTGGGTGGGCCCATCTCTGACTGGGACCCGCTGTGTGCTCTGCTCTCTGATGTGCCATGCCTCTCCCAGAAAACGGCCAAATGATCTCTGATCCATATCAGTCATACATCCCTGAAGTGAGCTGCTCAATGTGTATCTAGATCTCAACTCTGAGTATGCCGGGCATCTGAGAACAAAATGCTCCTCACTCTCCACCTCTGATCTGCAAAGGGGGCATATCCTCTCCTCCCGTGGGATGCCACTGGCTCTGCCACTCTCAATCATAAGCTGATGTGATGATACCCTCAGCTGTCCAATAAGAACTCTCAATCGATGTGGCATATAGATCTGCATATATCTCGGAATCTCTATGAATCCCTGCTCTGATATGCTCAAGAACTGTGTATAATAATGTGCCATCTTCGATGGCAGTGGCTGTGCAGGGCTGACCCATGTCCTCTGTATATAAATATGCCATATCTCCTGTCTGATGACTCTGTTCCTCTCAGAGAGAGAGAGGGTGTAAGTGGGAGCCTGAGTATCATATAGAAGAGGTGGGAGTCTATCAAGTCTGATATGAAAGGTCACCAGAGCCATTACAGTGACTCTGCATAGCTCATCACTATCACTTCACTCCAGTCTTCTCTTGAATCTTCAGCAGCTACTTCTTCCACTTTCTTGAGCTATTTTGAACTTACATTCACATCTTTCCAAGTCTAGAAAACTTTCCCAAAGTCACACATACATTCCATAGAGCACTTACAGAAGCATAGAGAACAGAACATAACAGGAACAAAGACTCTACAGAAGCTCTACAGAGGGTTACAAAAAGTCACAAAAAAACATCAACCCCACATAACTCATATCAAAACCATTCCAAACTATAAAAAACCATCCAATGAGCTTTTAAACATTCTCAAATTTTATCAATCATTAATCCATGCTTCATATAGAAGAAAAACATAACAAAATAAAAGCTAAATAGAACCAATAAGAACATCAATAGAACCTATCAGAATATCACAGAGTCTCATATCTCTACTATAAATCTTTATGAGGTTCCAAAACATAATTAATCTCATCCGAATTACTTTTAAACACTTTCAAAACAACTAGTCATCACTCAAAATTCGTCAAAAGT
This sequence comes from Lygodium microphyllum, assembly GCF_053477565.2. Lineage (NCBI taxonomy): Eukaryota > Viridiplantae > Streptophyta > Polypodiopsida > Schizaeales > Lygodiaceae > Lygodium > Lygodium microphyllum. Next base: position 6,799,221 of record NC_141164.1, on the reverse strand, counting down.
TAACCATTCATATATCAAAAATAACAAAAATCAACTAGAAAACCTAGTCATTTCAGCATTCAACAATTACATGTATTATTGAGCAATCAATGAAAAAGGTTGCTTGGTGTGTTGTTATGTGCTTGTTGTGAAAGGTTGTAGAAGACTTTGTTTTGTATCAATTTTGTGATAATGATAGAGAACACTGGGAATCCCATCTTTGAGAAGCAGGATAAGAACAACTACCCTTCATGGAAGTTACACGTGACAAACTTTCTTATTGGAAAGGACCTTTATGAGTTTGTTTCAAGTGAAAAAAAGGAGTCAGAGCCAAGTATCCATGCGATTGCAAATGAATTGAAGGCATGGATATAATGAAATGTAAAGGATAAAAATGTGATATATTGGCTATTTGCACTCATCGATAATACTATGCTATATATCAGAAATGCAAAAACTTCACATACAGCTTGGATAATTTTTAAGAATATGTTTTCAGTAAATACAAAGGCATGGAAGATTCAACTCAAGCAAGAGTTGAATACTTTGAAGAAAGGAAAAATGTCTATCAATGAGCATGCTTTGAAGGTGAGGAGCATTGTAGATGCTTTGGCAGTGATTAATGCAATGCCTAATGATGATGATTTGATTTCATCTACTTTGGGTGGCCTTAATAATGAGAAGGATTGGAAATCATTTGTCACTTTTGTATATGTACGAAAGCCATTTTCAAAAATTGATGAGTTGGTCTCTCTCATGATTACCAAAGAGATCAATATGCAGGGTGACTCGTTTGAAAGAAATGATGAACAAGTCCAAGCATTTTACTCAAGGTTAGGAAGGAGACATGGTAGATCCTCTTTGAGAGGCTGTGGTATGGGATGCGCTACTGATAACTAGCAAAATAGGTTAAATCAACAATTTTGTGAAATACAAGTTTTAGGAGTTCATGGAAACTTTAGAGGTAGGGGGAGCTCTAGAGGAAGAGGTAGATAGCAGAACAAATGTTCTGAAAACTCTGCTATTATTTGACATTATTGTGGCAAAATAGGTCATATTGCAGTGCATTGTTATGCTAAGAAGGATGATATCCACAGTGGTAAATTTTAGCAAGGAAACTATGCCTCGTCTTCAAGATAAAATAAAAACAAAAATGAGCACTTGTTTGTTATGCAGCATATAATGAATGCTATTATAGGAAAGGGAAGACATGATGTATGGTATGTTGATTTAAGTGTATTTAATTATATGACTAGTCATGCTGAATGGTTTGGAGAGATACAAGATTTACAAAATTAAAGCTATGTACATATTGGTAATGATTCATGCCACCCAATTTTACACATTGGAAATGTTTCCTTATCCTTGCATGGTGGCCAAACAAAGAGTCTATCATATGTATTACATGTGCTATCAATCATAAAGAATTTAATGTCTATTGGCCAAATGGTGGAGCAAGGATTGTAAGTTCGATTTAATGCAAAATGTTATTTTGTAGAATACTTTAATGATAAATGCAGGTTGGTCACAAAAAGAAGTAGAGTTGGCCACATGTTCACTTTAGATTCTGGAATTCCTACAATGAATTCTACCATAAGAAGATAGATGGAGGCCGAAACATTTTCTTGCTATTTTTTTTCTTCTTCTTCCATACAAAATACAATGTACATAAAGTATAGATAAGATACAACATAAAGAAAAGTGGCCTACAAAGTCAAATAGTGCATAACTGACTATACTAATTGATTGTCATTATAACTATGCCAGCTATAGATAGGTGCAACAAAATAAATATAATAAGTGATAAGTCAGTGGCCATGTGAGGATCATAATGACCACCAATGTATTAAGTGTAGGCATGCGTACCCATCTAGCTAAGCATTCCATCATCAATGTCCACACGTGTTGAGCTTGCCATCTCAACACTCCCCCTCAAGCTCAATTGTATCTCTACAACTCCAACTAAGCTTCAAAACTTTCAAAGCTTCTTTGCATCCAATACCCTTGTGAAAATGTTAGCTATTTGATCATGTGTATTGACATATACCAGGTCAATCTCTCTTGCAAGTACATTCTCTCTCACAAAGTGGTAGTGCACCTCAATGTGTTTTGTCCTAGCATAGAACACTAGGTTCCTAGCTAGCTATATGCTGCTCATGTTGTCACAGTGAATGACATTTGAACCATCTCCCTGCACATCCAAATTATCCAATAATTTTTTAGCCATACCATATCACATGCTGCCATAGCAACACCTCTATACTCAGCCTCTGTACTTGATAAAGTAACTATACGTTGCTTTTTGTTGCTCCATGTAACTGTTGCACTACCAAGGAAAAACATGAATCCACTAGTACATCTTTAGTCTAACATGCTACCAAATGAATCTGCATCTGTGTATCCAAACACTTGTACATCCTTACTTGCCTCATAAAAAATTTCTTAATGTAAAGTGGACTTCACATATATCAATATACATCTAACTACATCCAAATGAGGCTTTCTAGGCATTTGCATAAACTAGCTGACAAGGCCAACAACATAGCTCAAGTATCGCCTTGTGATAGTAATGTAAATCAAACTCCTTGCTATCCTCCTAAAGATAGCAGGCTCTTCTATCTCATCCCCACCATCAGCACTCAACTTTACATTTTGGGTCAATGGTACTAAAAGAGGCTTACATGCTGTCATACCATACTTGAATAACATATCCAAGCCATACTGCCTTTGGGATAGCCATATACCACAGTCACATCTGATCACCTTAATACCAAGAAAGTACCTCAGCTCACCCAAATCCTTCATCTCAAACTTTTTCTTCAAAAAATCTTTAACTTCAATAATGCCACTATCACTATCCTATCATAATCAAATCATCCACATAGATGACTATAATGACCAAGCATACGTCTCCCTTTCTTACATAAAGTGAGTGGTCAACATTAAAAACATAAAAGCCAATGTTGACAAGATACTCTTTGATCTTGTAGACTATGCTTAGGTGCTTGCTTCAACCCATAGAGCGCTTTCTTTAACTTGCACATATATGTGGAATGCTCTCAATTCGCATAACATGTCGTCTGCTCCATATACACCTCATCTTGCAATTCACCATACAAAAAGGCATTCTTGATGTTCATTTGCTACAAATTCCAACATTTCGTTGCTACCAAAGTAATCACACATCTAACAGTTGCCATCCTAGCAACTAGATTGAATGTCTCTTCATAATCAATGCCATATATTTGAGCATAACCTTTTACAACCAGTCTAGTCTTATATCTGCTAATTGAACCATATGCATTATGCTTGATTTTGTAAACCCACTTATAGGCAATAGCTTTCCTACCCTTCCACAAGTGAGGGTACTAAATCCCAAGTCTTATTGGCTTCTAATGCAGCCATTTCCTCATCCATCAGCATCCCAATGAGCATGACCAACAACATTCTCAAAACAAGTGGGCTTAATATCCTCAACTACCTTTACCATATAAGCATAATAGTGAGCTACATAACCTTCAAAATCAAATCTTTTAACATGGAATCTAATCCTATTAGACCTGCATACCATTGGATCAGTTAATGGAGCATTACTATGTGATCTTTGGGCACCTAGTGTTTTAATAGAAGGAATACCAAGCTCATCCTCAAACTCTATGAACCACTAGAATCTCCATCAAATCCCAAATGACTAGTAGATGCATCATTACCATCCAACGTTTTCTTCTTTTCTTTGTCTCTACCTGCAACACTTGTAGATCCACTTGAAGATATGGGGCTACTCCTTAGTCTTCCAAACCAAGGGCTAACTATAGATATAGTACTAGATGATATTTCTCATCCACTAAGTCTTCCTTATTCTTGCTTTTTTTTCTACACATAGCTGTCATGATCATCATCATCATCTAATGCATCACTACTAGATGTATATCAACTACTTATCTGATAAAAAATAACATCATTTCTCACTCTGAACTCATTTGTGAGATGAGGTTATAACAATGATACCCTTTCTAATCTAAAGAGTATCTAATAAAAATACATTTTTTAGCCTTTGAATCAAGCTTCTTTCATAGCTCATCTGGCACATGAACATATGCAATATAGCCAAACACTTTCAAGTGTGATACATTAGGCTTCTTGCTTGTAAAGCATTCTTCCAGGGTCATCCCACGAACTGTAGCTATGGGAGTTCTGTTCATAATATAGATATAGTAGTATGAATAGCTTCAAACCATTGGCATATTCTTTTCAGCCATTAATGCTCGTGTAACTTTTGTAATATGCCTATTTTGTCTTTCTGCAATTCCATTTTGCAATGGGATATACCTGCAAGTAAATTGCCTCTTTATCCCATGAGACCTCAAGAAGTCACTAAACTCATTAGAAAGATACTTTCCCCCTCCATCTAATCTCAAGCACTTAACTTTCAAGCCTATTTATGTTTCAATCGCAACCTTGAAAGTTTTGAAGTGCTCAAATACATCACTCTTTTTCTTCATGAAATATACACCCGCAGCTTCCTTGAACAATCATCAATGAACGTAACAAAATATTTGCTACCACAACTAAGAGATACATTCTGTGTAAGCCCTCAAACATTTGTATGTACAACATCAAGCATGTATTTACTCACATCTCTATCATGCGAAAAGGATTATCTTGCTTGCTTATCAAACTAACATACTTCACACACTTTATGAAATTTTGTAACTCTAAAAGCATGCAACACTGTAACTAATCCTTTGGACTACATTAATTTTAGCCTTTGCATATCCAATACATTTATGCCATATTTCAATGTTTACACAACCACTTCTTTTTCTTTAGCATACATGGCACCATTCATTGCAAGAATTCTAGCATCTAAAGTGAGCATGTGGCCAACTCTACTTCCTTTTGTGGTCGACATGTATTTATCATTAAACTCTTCTTCAAAACAACCTTTTGCATTAAATCGAACTTACAACCTTTGCTCTACCATTTGGACAATAGACACTAAATTCTTTCTGATTGATGGCACATGTAATACATCTAATAGACTATTTGTCAGGCTATTATGCAAGGACAAGGGAACCTTCCCAATATATGAAATTAGGTGGCATGATTCATTACCCATCTACACATAACCTGGATTTTATAAGTCATGCATCTCTCCAAAGCATTCAGCATGACTAGTCATATGATTAGATGCACCTAAATTGACATACCATACATCATCATGTGTCCCCTTTCTTGTAACAACATTCATTATACACTGCATAACAAACACACACTCATTTTTCTCTTCATTTTGTCGTGAAGACGATGCATAGTTTCCTTGCTGCAATTTACCACTATGGATATCATCCTTTTTAGCATAACAATGGATTGCAATATGACCTATTTTGCTACAATAATGACAAACAATACTAGAGTTTCTAGAATATTTTTTCTGCTATCCATCTCTTTCTCTAGAGCTCCCCCTATCTCTAAAGTTTCCATGGCCTCTTGAAACTTACATTTCACCAAATTGTTGATTTAACATGTTTTGCTAGTTATCACTAGCATGTCCCATGCCATAGCCTCTCGAAGAGGATCTACTATATCCCCTTCCTAAACTTGAGTAAAATTCTTGGACATGTTCATCATTTCTTTTAGATGAGTCACCTTGCATATTGATCTCTTTGGTAATCATGAGAGAGATGAACTCGTCAAAATTTAAAAATGGCTTTCGTTAGATATACAAAAGTGACAAATGATTTTCAAGCCTTCTCATTATTAAGGCCACTCGACGTAGATGAAACCAAATCATAATCATCATGCATTGCATCAATTGCTATCAAAGCATCTACAATGCTCCTCACCTTCAAAACATACTCATTGATAGACATTTTTCCTTTCTTCAAAGTATTCAACTCTTGCTTGAGTTGAATATTCTATGTCTTTGTATTTTCTGAAAACATGTTCTCAAAAATTGTCCAAACTGTATGTAAAGTTTTTGCATTCTTGATATGTCCCAACATAGTATTATCAATGATTGAAAATGGCCAATACATCATCTTTTTGTCCTTTGCATTCCATTCTTTCTATGTCTTTAATTCATTTGCTATCATAGGAATACTCATCTCTAGCTCCTTTTCTTCACATGAAATGAACTGGATAAAGGTCCTTTCCAATAAAAAAGTTCATCACACGAAACTTCCATGAAGGGTAGTTATTCTTGTCCATCTTCTCAATGATGGGATTTTCAATGTTCTATGCCATTATCACAAAAGTGATACAAAACAACAAGCAAGACTTCTAGTGTATCACAATGCACCGAGCAAGCTTTTTCACTGATTGCTCAACAATACATGTAATCTCCAATCAGTTTGCATATAAAAATTATGTTTTCTTCCTGATAAATACCTCAAAAATTATAGATTCAAAATCTGCAACATGTGCATCCACTTTCAATCGATAGGGATGAAATTGTAATATATCCTGAAATTATTATCTGCAACCTTGCAGCTCTAAAACAAGGCTTGAAATGGCCTCATATGCCCAAAAAAGTAGCAGACAAGCCCTGAAGGGCTAATCTATAGAATATACAATGCTACGTTTGCACATTAAATCTCATAGCAATTTGAGATTTTTACTCTGCTCCTTGCTTCTGGTGTCTCCACCAAGCATTATCTAAGAGGAAGAGTGGAAGAATGGGAGAGCTTCTTATTCGTTGCTTGCTTGATCAAATCCTTGCTTCTTCTCCTTCACTTCAACCTTTAAAACTAGCCTCTCTTAGTGGTGCCACTCTAATATCATGTTAATAATTACGTGGTGGGGAGACTTGCTTGAGCCGATACGCCAAATACACACCATACATACAAGAGAAAGCTCACTCAAGAACATAAGAAGAGAGATGGAGGCCAAAACATTTTCTTGCAAGTCTTTTCCTTCTTCTTCCACACACAATACAATGAACACAAAGTATAGATAAGATACAATAGAAAGGAAAGTGGCCTACAAAGTCAAATAGTGCATAACTGACTATACTAATCGACTATAGCGCTATAGCTGTGCCAACTATAGGTAGGTGCAACAAAATAAATATAATAAGTGATAATTCAGTGGTGGCCATGTGAGGATCATAATGACCACCGACATGTTAAGTGTAGATGTGCAGACCCGTCTAGCCATGCAATCCATCATCAATGTCTGCACGTAATGAGCTTGCCATCTCGACAATATGTTCATGTGTCAGATGAGTTGCGAAAGAAAATTGATCCAAAGGCTGAAAAATGTATTTTTATTGGATACTCTTTAGAGTAGAAAGGGTATCGTTATTATAACCTTGTCACAGGTGAGTTCAGAGTGAGCATGGCTGTTATTTTTTATGAGATGAGCAGTTAGTATACATCTAGTTGTGATGCATTAGATGGTGATGCTGATCATGATAGTTATGTGCAGAAAGAAAAGCAAGAACCACAGAGTCTTAGTGGACTAGAAATAAGATCTGATACTACATCTACAATTAGTCCTTGGTTTGGGAGACTAAGAAGTAGCCCCACATCTTCAGGTGGATCTACTCATATTGTAGGTAAAGTCAAAGAAAAGAAGAAAGTGTTGGATGGTAATGATGCATCTACTAGTCATTTGGGATTTGATGGAGATTCTAGTGGTTTAGAGAGTTTGGATGATGAGCTTGGTATTCCTTCAATCAAGACACAAAGTGTGCAGAGAGCACATGGTAATGTAAGGCTCCATTAACTTGATCCAGTTGTAAGTAGATCTAGCAAGGTCAGATACCCTAATAAAAGATTTGGTTTTGAAGGTTATGTAGCTCACCATTATCCTTATATGATAAAGGTGGTTGAGGATGTTAAGCCCACTTATTTTGAGGATACTATTGGACATGCTCATTGGGATGTAGCAATGGATGAGGAGATGGCTGCATTAGAAGCCAATCAGACTTAGGATTTGGTACCCTTGTCTAAGGACAAGAAAGATATTGGATGTAAGTGGGTTTACAAAATCAAACATAATACAAATGGTTTGGTTAGCAGGTATAAGGCTAGGCTGGTTGTAAAAGGCTATGCTCAAACATATGGCATATATTATAAAGAGGCATTTAGTCCAGCTACTAGAATGGCAATTGTTAGATGTGTGATTGCTTTGACAGCAGTAGCCAAAGTTGGAGTTTGCAACAAATGGATGTCAAGGATATCTTCTTACATGGTGAATTGCAAAAAGATATATATATGAAGCAGCCTGCCAGCTATGAGGATTTACAGCATCCCACATATGTGTGCAAGTTAAAGAAAGCACTCTATGGATTGAAGCAAACACCTAGAGCATTGGAGCCCCAAGAGGAACGCCAAGGAAAAGAGAATTCTCTTACAAGAAAATCTATCTTATAACATCAACAAGCTTGTTTATTATGTTTCATATGATCGCAATGAAGAAAAGAACACCAGGCACAACAAATCTTCATGCAACATCATGTAGATCTCCCACGCATTTGATAGAATCAACCATATTCTTCAATATCTTCACAAAATCCATCAATAGAGCAAAGAAAGCAAAGGAATACACCATCTTTGAATGGAAATAAATCACATAGTATTCATCTTCAATATCTTCATAGTCTTCTCTCTCAATCTCTCACATACAATCACTCTGTTTCAGTAGAATTGGCTATCTCTGACTCTCTAACTCTCTCTATCAATAATACATCATATCCTCACTACAATCTCTCAAAATCACTCTTAATAATCCTTCTTAGGTTGTGGATACCCCTCCCAAGAGGTATGTCTGATATGAAGAGTCACCAGAGCCACTACAGTGTCCTTTCATAGCTCACTACTGTCACTTCACTCTAGTCTTCACTTGAGTCTTCGGTAGCTACTTCTTCCACTTCTTTCAGCTCTTTTGCACTTGTATTCACCTCTTTCCAAGGCTAGAAAACTTTCCCAAGCTACACTCTCATCCATCAAAACACATACAGAAGCATACAGAACAGTACCAGAACAGCTACAGTACAAAACAGAACAGAACAGAAACAGAGGTTCTACAGAAGACCTACAGAAGGTTACAGAAGGTCATCAAAACCACATAACTCATACTCAAACCATTCCAAACTCTCACAAACCATTCAATAAACTTTCACAAGATCTCAATCTTCATCAATCAATACTCCATCCCTTCTTACAGAAGACAATCATAACAAAACAGAACAAAATAGAAGCTATACAGAAGGTATACAGAACCAATCAGAACATCACATAACCACTAATAAACATCATGAACTTCCAAAACACAATCAATATCATCCAAAACACTCTCAAACCACTTCCAAACCAATCAATCATCTCATAAAATCAACCATTCAGCTCTCAAAAACAACAAAAATCAACCCAAAAAACAAGTCATTTCAACATTCAACATATCCCCACACTTAATAAGGAAGCGTCCTCGCGACCCAAGAAAAAGGGAATACAAGTTCAGGTAAAAGCTCAACTTTAATCTTCAATATCTCTTCAAAAAGAATCCATCCACCACGACCCCAACTTATAACCTGTAGCTGATATAAAAATACAACGAAAGGAAAACCCTTTATACATTAACACTTCTTATCAAACTAGAAAATCACAACAACTTGTAAAGGATATAAAGTTTTATTCTTCTTCTTCTGCATCATCTTCAACTCTCCAACCACGACCTCATCACCACAATTCTCCAAAATGTAGCTCGCACGAAATCCAATCCAATAGGAAACCACCACGTTCGTTTTACATAAATGAACTCACAACACAAACACTACACACAACACAACATCTGAATGACTCCTCCAAAAAGAGAGATTTTCATTAAAAAGCATCCACCATACATTGGAAAGGTATCAATGAAGATGATCCCTCTTAAAAGATTGATGTTGTCGGAAACGATCCATAGACAAGGATTCATCTACAAAGGTTTTGGGAGGATTTTGAAAAAACTGAAGACAGCACATCCTTTCCAACAGGACCAGGTATCTGCTAGGTAAACAAAGGGCATGAAAATACAATATATCTAGCTGGTGGGAATCAATGCTCACATTGACATTCATGCACAACTTTGGAATAGGTTTGGAATCATTATGAGAATGCCTATGCATATACGCTAGGTACCAAGCAAAGTGAGCAGTTAATCTCACTGAAGGATCTGCAGACTGTGAATACTGCTGAGCAAAATGAACATAGTTCTGATAAGCTTGACTGGCAGCTGTCCATTCTCCTGGAATTACTGGCCAATTGATCTGAGGTCCTGTAAGGGAATCATTCAAACTCCATCCCCTTCTTCTGGAAATCTGAGTATCAAACCCGTTATAGTCACTAACCAACTGAGATGGTTGAGATATAGAAGTGTTAGGTGAGGGAAGTGGAATAAGGAAAAGTGGATGAAGTGAGGGATATGCAAAATCATAAAAGGAAGAAAAGTTTAAAGAAGGAGTGGCAGAAATTGGTAGGGAATCACTAAGGAAGGGTGTTAACTGATAAATAGGAAATGTGGAGGGTACATGAATGGATGGAGAAGGACATGGTGGAGAAGGGGAAAATACCCTATCCTCAATAAAGGAACATTATGTAAAAATGGGAATTTGAGGGAAAGATGAAGGTTGGAAAAGAAGGGGTAAAATAGTGGTGGAATTAGATTGAGAAAGGGAAAGATATAGATCATATCGGTGAGCCATTTGTTGGTAATAGAGGAGGATAGGAACAGAAGGTCCTAAAAGAGATCATCTATGATAGGTATCAAAGAAGGTAGCATCAAATGGATTATGTTTTGAAAGATAGGCTAAGAGATCCATCCTCAGTTGATTAGTACTCTGGACATAAGTAGGAGCTGTGTTTTGTCTTTGATTCAGGACCACAGAATCAATCATGGGATGCCAGGAATTATCATGACAATCAGCCACTTTGGGGGAGTAATTCTGGAACATGTCAGCTATGCGCAACTCCAAATGGTTGACATACAAAACAGCCTGTAGAATCACATCCCCCACATACCATGCCATATCCACCTCATCTGGAATTAACAAGTCTCCTCGTAGATACATGTAGGACATCAACATGGTATCTAGCGTGACAGAATCTTCAAACACCATCCTTACTACCTCTGTCAGCAACTCAGCAGACCAAGCCCCACTCCATCCATCCTCTGGAAGAGGTAAATCCATCGTGGAAAGCTTCATGTAGAAGACCAACTTCTGTAATTGGTAGTGGACAAAGAAAGAATGGTATGGTGGAACATATTCCTGAAACTGCTCAAATGTAGACCATAACAAGTCCATTCTGGATTGCAATCTTTCCACTTTATCTTGGAATAGAGGGCACAAGGTAGCCTGTCTTTGAAGAGCAGCCAAGTCCTGCTATGAAAGATAAGGGATCAAGGAAACATTAGGGCTTGGAGGAACAGACCGTGACTTTGCTAGTTGATCTTGCAACTGCTGGATTTGGGAGGCTTGGGATGCCACTGTGTCATTAGCAGTCTGTAAAGCTGAAAGTTTATCATCTAAGAGAGTGTAGAACTCATGCGCTTCTCTGGACAGCCTCTCCTTCTCCTCTGAAAGGCTAGTAACCTGGGATTGAGCCTCTAGTAACTGGATCTTCAAAGAAGAGATCTCATCGCTTTGGGTGGCAACTAGTTGGGTTTGTTGTTCCATTTGCTTAAACAAATCTGCTAGGGTATCCTTAGCAAAAGCTAACTCGGATGTTGCCTTATGCAACTGGTCCTTAGACTGCATGAGTTCTTCATAAAAGGAAGCGTACAGCTGTTGAACACAGGCTGTTACTGACAATTCAATGGAACTCTGAATGTCTTTATAGAGGAAAGGAATTGCATCTCTTGAGACGAGACTGTTCAGTGAGGGAACTGATATGTCCAATGATCCTTCTCGATGTGCTCGGAACAGGTTATTACAAGTGAGATACCCAGGGAGATCACTGCCAGAGGTAGCAGGAATGGGCACTGAAGGAAGTACTGAAGGAGCTTTATCCGCTATCCGCTTCAAGCGTTTGCGCTGGATGACGAGGGGAGGTGGAGAATCATCATCTTCTATGTCAATAGGTTCTGACTCATCTGGAGGTGGAGGAGGAGGTACTAGATCTGATGGAGGAGGTGGAGGTACACTCTTCTGTAAATCTGAATAGGTTAAGAATGTAGACAAATATGATCCATATGTGACATTGGTAACATTACCCCTAGTGACTTTGACGAAATGTTGATCCATTTTAGTGAGGAGGTAAGTGCTCCAATCAATAGCAACTCCTTTCAACACCATCCTGGAAGCTGTGAAAAGCTCTTTGGACAAGTACTGGGATGGCGTTTTGGCAGGCATAAACCTGTCCTGGAGAAACTGACAGACCATCTTCCATACGGGATCAGTGATCATAGAAAAGAAAACTCCTGAAGAGTTGATCACCTTCTTAACATCCAGCATTTCCCTTGTTTGCTTTTGCAACAGCTTCAGAATCTCTTCATTAGAGAAAAGCTGACGAGTGGTAACAAAAGGTTCACCTTTGGAGGGAAGAGACAGAGCCTTCCCTAAGCCTCGAGGTGTCAAAGTCATAGAAATTCCCTGGACTAGTCCTATCTTCTTGCTGTAGGAGGCCAAAAACTCATCACATAACGACGGATCCTCTAGAAGCAATGGAAAGGAAGTAGCCACAAAAGCAGCGAGTCCCGCCTTCGTGAGAGGCTCAAAAGTGAGTAGGGAAGAGTAATCCCTACTAACTAGTGGGACGTACTGGATAGGGGGAGGAGCATGAGAAGGCGCCATTCAGATGGTTACACATACACCACAAACACAGACAATCAAGGAGAATGCCTGCAAAGCAACAGACAAAAAACCAAGGATAAGAGAATAACCAAAACAATAAAACGTGACGCGACCAACTAACCCCAAGCAAACCACAACCTAGAAAAAATTCGACATGACCTCTAGACATATCCGACCGAAAGCTTCATGCTATGCATCAGACAAACACCCAGAACCCCGTATCAGGCAATAAAAGAAAAAAACTACATACCGTACCCTTAACCGTAACAAAGACAGTAAACCAAAACATCACCACATCCGACACATATCAAGACTACATCGTGGATTTAACTATTGAAATAACTCCAATGACTGCGCATATCCATCCCACGAAACGGGTTCGTTAAAAAGGGGAAATAAGTGCAGCGAGGGGGATATTAATTTAATGAAGGATTTATTTTAAGAAATTATTAAGAAATGGGTGAAGTTTGATTAAGTGATAAACCTTAGCAAGAAAACGGTGGTTCCTTCTTATAAATTTAATTACCAATTATTAGGTGAAAACTGTGCTTTAATTCGAATCCCGGACTTCGATACCCAGACTGGGTTTCTAAATGCAAGTTCATTGATTACAAATTAAGGTGATGTGGAGCGCGTTTTTGCCAGCGCGTGCTCATGTGATGGCTGGTTCATTTTAATTAAAAGTATTAAAGTGCCTCTGTAGCGCACGTAGCGCGTGCTAAGTGAACGACAGATTTATTTTAATTAAAAAAATTTATGTGTTTAGCGCGAATGCGCGTGCCGTGGTAGTGGTGAGGTTTCATCAGTGTTTTTTTTATAGTAATTGTTTGTTTGTTGTTCTTGTTTGTGTTTTATTGTTATATTAACCGTGGGTTTTGGGGTTACTTTTAAAAAAAAAATACCTGGTAGTGGGTGTATGGAAATGCAAAGAATGCGCTCTCCTCAATCCAAAAATATCTGGATTTTTTCTAGACGTTTAGTTGGGGTGTTGGATGAAAAATGTGTTTTTTATGTTATTATTATTCTTTGAATTTGCAAGGAATTTAGGTGTGAAAAAAAAGATTATGACACCTGAAAAAAATATGCCAAAGATAAATAAAAAGATTAAAGAAAGTGTTAGGAATTTTTCAGAAATTAATTTGAAATTTTAAGCATTTTTAATGAATTTTTATCATATTTTTGGGTATTTTGAAAGATTTTGGAATGTTAAAATGGACAGAAATATTTTTGTCTGAAATTTACAGGTTTAGAAAAATATGGCCATGGGTTGCAAAAATAAAAGGAAAATTTCCTAGATTTTTTTGTAATTTTTTCAGAATTTAAGGTGGTTTTTAATGATTTGTTTGTATTTTTCAATGTTTTTGTTTGTTTTTTCTTTTTTTTTTAAATGTAAAAGGATTTGCGGGTGTGTGAATTAAAAGCCTGGGAAAATACCCAGCAATAGGCGGCGTGGCAGCTGCGTGTCAGCAACCAACGAGCAAAGTCCCGCAGCCGCGCACGAACAATCGCACGATCAACCACAAACTCCCACGCGCGCGTATACACCCGTGCGCGTGTCAAAGGACGGAAAAGAGTAGCTGCGCGGGTAGGGGGAACAACGGCTGAGGAAGGGGGACGGTGGGATCGGCTGGTGGGGTTGCTGCACGGGAATAACGGTTTGGGAAGGGGTACAACAGAGGTGGGTGTGTGCAAAGGTGGGGGGAAAGACGGCCTGGTTAGTGGGGGGGGGGGTGTGCGTGTGGGAATGGGGTGTGAAAGGGGGCTAGTGTGGAGTAAGGGAGGTAGTGGGTGCTGGGGGCAGGAACAGGGATTAGGGGAGGGGGTGGGGTTGTGTGTGTGTTGGGGGAAGGGTATGGGGGTGGTGGGAAGGGGGTTTAGTGGGGGGGTGAATAGGGGTGGTGGGAAGGGGGTTTAGTGGGGGGGTGAATAGGGGTGGTGGGAAAGGGGTTTAGTGGGGGGGTGAATAGGTATGGTAGGTTTGAAAAGGTGGGAAGGGGGTTAGGCGGGAATCGGGAGGCGCTGACGTGTCAGCGGGCGGCGTCAGACAGCGTGGAGGTGGGCGGGCCAGGGCGACGAGCACGGACAGCGAGGCGACAGGCGCGGACAGCGAGGCGACGGGTGGCCAGGCTGGGGGCGTCGTGCGGGCAAAGGCGACCCGGCGCGGCACTGGCGGCGACTGCGACCCAGCGCAGCGACTGGCGGCGACTGCGACCCGGCATGGCGACTGGTACGGCGGCCACGGTGGCGGGGCGGACGGCGGAGCAGGCGGCCGGGGAGGGTGTAATGAAAGCAATCAACCATGGAATGAAATCTAACTGAAATTGAAAATTAACTAAGCTACAACAAAGAATTAACAAATCTACTGCACCAAGACATCCTCATCATGTATTAATGGTTGGGGATTCAAGAATACATGACGGCCATGGCTGAGTGCTTCATAGGCTAAGAAGAAGCTAACTCCAAGAAAATGGTAAAGCCAAGATTATTGAATGATCAAAAGATGTCTTGCCTTTGGCCTCTAGTCCCTTTTATTCTAACCCTCTTCCAAACTTAAGGGCTGTTCACACATGTACACATAGGCTAGGGCTAAATTTACAAAGGTTGGAATTAATCCAAGGTGCAAATATTAATGTTGTATTTTTCCTTCACGACAAACCATCCCGTCCTGAAGATGGTTTTGTCCTCAAAACCAAGAAGTAATGGCCTAAATCCAAGTCAAGGATGATAGTAACCATGCCCATTCATCTTCCAAATGATAAGAAAGCACTGTCCATGAAAAGAAGACCTTTTGCATGCCAAACTGTGAGAAAACTGGCTGTTGTCCAAATAGGGCTGATTCACTAAAACTGCCATAACTTTTGATATATTGGTCCAAATAAGGCGTATGAGGTGTAGAAACGAAGTATACACTTCCAAGCATCACCCCATAACATCAGAATCAAATTTTGATGAAGTCAGGACAGTTTTATTGTCTGCAGAAATTTCATACAGCAAGCTGTCTCTACACAGTCACTGCATCCTGCATCATATATCATCCTGTAATAACCAAGGAAAGTTACTGACATAAGTGGATGGTTGCCAAGAAGACTCTTCAATGGGCAAATTCTTCCACTTAATGAGATACTCAATGAGAGTACGATTTCTAAGAACTTTCTCTCTCTTTCCAATAATACTTTCAGGTTCATATATGATCAGTCCTGCCTCATCCAATGGTGGTAACTCTTCCAATACTTGTACATCGGGCCCAACATACTTCTTCAGCTATGAAATATGGAATACATAATGTATTCTAGTGGAAGATGGTAGCTGAAGTTTATAAGCAAGCTCTCCAATTTTGTCCAAAATCAAGTATGGCCCATAAAACCTATGAGCAAGCTTGTTGTTCCCACCCTTTAATGAAGCATAATGCGTCTTGGGCACTTTGAGAAATACCCAATCTCCAACCTTGAAGTCTAAATGTCTTCTTTTCTCATCAGCATAGACCTTCATTACGTCTTGTGCTTTCCTTATGCTGTCCTTGCATTGCCTCATGAGCAACTCCATTCTTTCCAACTCTTCCTTTGCTTGTGGGTTGATGTCTTCATGGAATAAAACTGATGGAAGTTGGACTTTATACCCATAAAGAGCTTCAAACGGAGACATCCCAATGCTCATGTGATGCGTGTTATTATAGCAAAATTCAGCAAGGTGGATCCAACGATCCCATGAAGCTTGTGTGTCATGACAATAATGCCTAAGGTACACTTCCACCCAATGATTGACTCTCTCCATTTGCCCATCAGTCTGAGGGTGATAGGCCGTGCTAGGAGTGAGGAAAGTACCCATAGAGGAGAATAGACTTTTCCAGAAGTTTCCCATAAACTTCGAATCACGGTCTGATACTATTCTCATAGGCATACCATGTAGTTTGAACACACCTTCCATAAATTGCTCGGCGACTTGCCTTGCTGAATATTGGACTTTAGTTGGGATAAAGTGGGCTGATTTGGTCAATCTATCAACTACCACATAGATACTGTTCCATCCATGACTGGTAGTAGGCAATCCCGTTATGAAATCCATGGAAATATCTGTCCATTTGCCCGTAGGTATGGGTAAAGGCTGAAGTAAGCCGGCTGGTAATAGAGTAGAATCCTTATTTTGCTGACACTCCAAACACTGAGATACATACTCTTTAACATCTTTCCATAGACCTTTTCAATAAAAGCTTTGATGAACTCTATCAAACGTCTTGAAAAGGCCCAAGTGACCAGCCATTGGCGATGAATGCATCTCTTGAAGCACCTTCAGCTTGAATTTACTACTGGGAATCAAGTACACTTTACCCTTAAACCATAAGAGGCCATTATGCACTTTAAAATTACGAAATTCAGCATCACACCCTTGCTGTAATTTCTGTAAAATATGGGCAGCATGCTCATCAAGCACATATTCCTCTTGAATGTCTTCAATCCAATCCTTATAGATGGTAGACACAATAGATAGACTGCATGCCCACATTCTTGATAACGCATCAGCCACCACATTATCCTTGCCAGCCATGTATGATATTTCAAAATCATATGTTGCAAAGTGGCCAACCATCTCTTTTGCTTGGGAGAAAGATTGGGCTGCGAGAGAAAATATCTCAAGACCCTATGATCACTTTTGACTTTGAAGTGTGTCCCATAGAGGTAGTGGTGCCATTTCTTGATTGCATGTAAAATAGCAAGCATCTCCTGCTCATAAACATGCATCTCTCTCTCTTTGTCATCAAATTTTCTGCTCTCAAATGCAATGACACCATGCTCCTGTACCAAAACTGCTCCCAAACCTCTACCACTGGCATCTGCATAAATGGTAAAAGTCTTAGAGAAGTCAGGGCAAACTAGTATGGGTGCTGAAACAAGCAATTGCTTCAGCTCATTAAAGCTCTTGTCAGCGATCTCATCCCAAAAGAAGGCCTCTTTTTTCAGCCGATCGGTAAGAGGAGCTGCAACATGAGCATAGTTCTTCATAAACCGTCGGTAAAAAGATGACAAACCAAGGAAACCTCTTAATGAAGTGGCATTGGTTGGTGTAGGCCATTCTTTGACGCACTGAACCTTCTTAGGATCCACTTTGATTCCATCTTCTCCCACTATATGACCCAAGTACTCAACTTCCTTTGTCATAAAAGAGCATTTAGTGGCCTTGGCAAACTGTTTGTGTATCCTCAATATGTCAAAGACCTCTTTTACATGCTGCAAATGGTCTTCTTTATTCTTGCTATAGATCAAAATGTCATCAAAGAATACCAAAACTGTTTTAAAGAGCAATGGCTGAAGTATCTTATTCATGAGAGACTGGAATGTGGCTGGAGCATTTGATAACCCAAAAGGCATAACCATAAACTGATAAAGACCCCTCTCCATCCTGAAGGCTGTTTTGAATTCATCCCCTTCCTTCATGCGTATTTGATGATATCCCGATCTCAAGTCAATTTTGGAGAACACCTTGGCATCCTTCAATTCATCTAAGAGATCATCTATTCTAGGTATTGGATACCTATTCTTAATAGTGACCTTGTTGAGATCGCGGTAATCAATGCACATTCGAAAGGAGCCATCTTTCTTCTTCACAAGAAGGACTGGAGAAGCAAAAGGTGATTGGCTTGCCTTAATGAGACCCATTTCCAAAAGCTCTTTGACTTGGCGTTCTACCTCTTCTCTTTCCACTTTGGAGAGGCGATATGGTGGTTTGTTGATGGGCTTTGTATTGGGCAGCAAGTCAATGGGATGATCCACTTCTCTTTTGGGAGGAAGAGAGGTAGGTGGCTGAAAAATATCATCATATTCTTTCAGCAATTTACAAAGACATGGGTCCATATTGTTGGTAGGAGAAGAGGGCTGATCCTCTTCAATCTTGGAAAGAAGAATGGTGAACATACATGCCTTTGCATTTATCTCTTTCTTAACCTTCTTGGGGCTGATAATCTCCATTCTTTTCTTTTCAGCTCCATGTAGTGTTACTTGTTGTCCACACCATTTAAACTCCATTTCCATGTTGCTGAGATCCATGGTAAATCTGCCCAAAGATTTCAGCCAGTTGCAGCCAAGTATTATATCAATGAGACCCATTTCTAATGCAATTAGGCTCATTGATGTAGTGCACAATGGGGAAAGGGTGATAGGTACATTTGGACAGCATTGATTGCTCTTCTCAAAATTTCCATTTGCCACTTGGATTTTGAGTGATGTAGGCATTTCATGCGTATTCAATTTCAGCCCATTGAGTGACTTAGCATTAATGAAGCTATGTGTACTTCCCGTATCTATGAGTATATGAGCGGTCCTTCCCTTGATTTGACCTTTAAGGCGTAGGGTATTATCCCCTCTTGAACCACTCCATGCATCACTTGATATGGCACATAGAGATGGATGTAAATCAGTCCATGAATCATCCAAATAATGACCACCCGGGTCGAAAGGAAACCCATCCATCGGATCATAGAACTCATCATGGCCATTCTCTTCATTTTCATGCGCCTCTTCTTGAGTTGTTGTGACATCAAGCTGAGCCAAGCTTCCTTCAATAGATTCAACATCGGAATCATCCTCGATGATCATACTAATCTTCATATTTTTGGCCTTGCATTTGGTCTTATGATCGGGTGACCATTTCTCTCCACATTTGTAGCATAGTCCTTTAGCATACATATCTTTGAGCTTGTCATTCGATACATGTTTGCCTTGAGTTGGGGCTGAAGTTTTGGCACTTATATCAGTTCTCTTTCCATCAAATCTATTTTCAGCATTAGGTCTGAAATTATTGCTTTGTCTTGACCCAAAAACAGTAGGAAAAGTGGGTATCTTGCTGTAGGTATTGCTGAAAGTATTTGATGGCTTCCCAATATGCTGAAAATCAGTTTTAGCATGCCCATAATGGTTTGATGTCCTTGGGAACTGCGTAGGCTGAAAAGAATGCCCTGTTTTTGGCTGAAAACCCTTGTATTTCTGCCCATAACGTTCAGCCAATTGAATGGCAGCTTGTAGGGATGTAGGATTCATGGCTCCAACTTCAAAAGAAAGAATAGATTCCAAACCAAATATGTATTTATTCAACTTGGCACTATCGGAGACCCCATGAACATACATCGAGAGGTTCAAAAACTAATTTGAGTACTCTCTAACCGAGAGACCACGTTGCTCAAGTGCATACCACTTTTTCTCTAACCGCTCTTTTTCAATAGGGGAAACAAAGACTTCAATCATTGCATTTTTCAATGCATCCCAAGACAAGAAGTCATGTCCCATCCTCGCCATATATCTCCACCAAGTGTGAGCATAGCCTTCTAGATGAAGGGCTGCAAATTTTACTTTGCCATTCTCGGGCCTTGGGTAAAGGGAAAAATACATCTCTAACTTGTCAAACCACTCCTCCAACTCCGTGGGTGAAGGGTTCTCTCCCTTAAAGTTTGAGATAATTATTTTCTCCTTGTACTCTCTCTCGTATTGAGGAGGTTGCCCATTAGGGTGCTGCTGCCCACTATGGTGTTGTGGCCCAAAAGAATTGCCAAAAAGTCCTTGCCTAGGATATTCATTATTTCCATGCCCTTGTGCATAAGGAGTTTGCTGTCCATAATGCATACCATGAATTTGTGGCTGGAAAAAATGTCCTTGAGGCTGAAAGTATGTGTTGCTCACATTGGGAGGTTGTCCATGCATCGGTGAGTTGAAAGGTGGTTGCTGCCCATTATTTTGTTGATTCCAACCATGATTTAACATGGGACTTGGCCTATTGGGCTGCACTTGAGTAGAGAAATTATGTTGTGGCTGTCCAAAAGCATTTGGGGCTGAATTCACATGTCCATGTGGCTGCCCATACGAGTTTGGGGCTGAATTAACATGCCCTTGCTCATAGCCACCAACATTTTCTTGAGGGTAAAATTGCTTGTAGAAAGAGTTGCACCCATGGATGTCTTCATCATGCTTTGAGTTTGTTTGCACTCTTTCTTGAAGATCCTGCCCATGTGGCTGAAAGTGACCCTTTTGTTGATGGAATTGTGGCTGAAGTGAAGTGGGATGAACAAAATCCTTAGCTTTAGATGACTCTCCAACTTCAAATTGACCTACCGCCTTAGGAGTAGGTGGTTTAGGTGGTTCTTCAGCCCTATGAGGCTGTGGGATATTAAGACCAGCTGTAGGCAACATTTTCTCACCAAGAAGTGCTACAAGCTTGTCAATACCCAACCTCATACCCTCGAAACCTGATTTCATATCCTTTATGTCATTTGATAATTGTTAAAAACTGTTTGAATTCATTGAGATATGAGACGTCTCTATGGGTTGATTGGTAGGGGAGTGGGTGGAACTTGCATCGACCTCATCGTTCTCATAATGCATTCGGTAAATGGCATCTTGAGAAGTGTCATGTTCACCCCTTTCCTGTTGATATTCCTTCAATTCTTCATTGATAGTATCCAAAATAGGGTCTCTCTTCTTATTCCTAGCCATGGGTTGATTTCTGTCCTGAATTTCCTGCAATAGAAAAACTTGATTATCTTCACTTCTAAAGCTCCAAATTACGAGGTCTTTGGCTCTGTTCAAAGCTTGAAGAGCCCTCTATCCAACGATCTATCAAGTGCAGAAAATGGATGAGTACGGAAATTTCTGTAAGGGATTTTCTGTTGCTGTCTGAAAATTCCTGCAGGCAGTGAATACCCTGTTCTAGTCAATTAATGGCTTGTACCATCAATACCAAGCATGTACCAACTTCATAACCTTGTAGGAGAGTCTCATACGTCTGCCCGTACTGAAAATGACCTCTGTAACCAGTAA
The DNA here is from genome assembly GCF_053477565.2 of Lygodium microphyllum. Classification (NCBI taxonomy): domain Eukaryota; kingdom Viridiplantae; phylum Streptophyta; class Polypodiopsida; order Schizaeales; family Lygodiaceae; genus Lygodium; species Lygodium microphyllum. Next base: position 6,777,666 of record NC_141164.1, on the reverse strand, counting down.
AATGGCTGTCTAATTCAATGTAGACTGCAATCTTTAATGAGGGTATGTATACATACTCTGTTCCAAACTTTAATGCTGAACCATAGTGTCTTTACCATAGGATGCATACATTTTACTGTAGCCATATGTCTTCATACATTTGCCATACATTCATGAGTACCATACATTTTCCAATATCTCAAGAACTCACTGCCCATAACTCATGCTGTAGGCTGATTTCAAGTGCCTTTGAGATTTGTACCTGCACCTAAACTTAAAAATACGTGGGATCCGAGACCCGAGGGGTTTGCAAAGTTCCCTCTCGGGCTGGGTTGCGCTCCCCTTCAGGGTCCTCGTTGGTAGGGGAGGGTCACCTCTCTTTTGTCCTACCGACTCGCCCGGCATCCACTTTTCCTCGTGGGCAAGTACATGGCAAGTGAATTCTAGCCCTAAAAATCAGTATGATATGCATGGAATAGGAAGGAAATACAATTGCCTTTCCTTTGCCCTTTTCATGATATGCAAGATTGGAATTGAAAAGACTGAAATGTAAATAAGAAATGGAGAGGTATTTACCTCAGCAGTGACTCACTGCTTACAAAGCTTTTCTCACTTACCAATTGGGTAATGATTTTCTTATGATCAAGAGGCAAAATAGGCAATCAATTTCATGTCAGGGTTAGGCAATAAAGATTGAGTAATGAAGCTCAAGAAATTACTGATTTCAGTGAATGAAAGTAGATGGGTAATGCTCATTCATTATGGAAGAGTTTGAGACATTTAGAGATGGCCATTTCAGTAAATTGAAGAGGTTTAGTAAAGACAATGACTGACATAACCTATAGGCTTCAAGTAATGCATTAGGCTATGAATGAAAGATTCATTAATCCTCTTATTTCTCTTCAACAATTGGAAATGAGATCAGCAATTGGATGTAAAGAGAAATTAAGAGTGATTAGAGTACCTCATTTAATTGATTGGAGAAGAGCATTGTTGATGGAATGACCTTCAATCCATAATGCTTGACATAGGTGAGTTGAGCTTGATAATCCTTCTAAAATCAGTCCAAGAGATCTTCAATCTTCAAGAATAATCCCTTCCTTGATAAGCTTCAGCTTCATTAATCCCATGAAAGATCCATGACTCCATGAATGCTCCAAATGAGGGTTGATGAAGACCGATTACCTTCTCTACTTGAAGTAGGTTTCAATAGGTAATAGAGAGGGCTTCAATATATCCAAGAGATCCCGAAATTTGAGAGGGAATGCCAAAATTTAATGGCATAAAAGCTTCATGCTGTCCATTGAACACCTAGACCTCCATTGGCTTCAATCTCCTTCAATGTCGGTCCAATGTTGATGGATTCTTGAGGGGAAATGGTTGAGGAAGCTTCAGAGATGCTTTGCCCACAAAAGCCCCATGATTTGCTTTAAAATTTTCAGGAATCTTTAATGCTGTCCCAAATTGTTATACATAGAGTTTGCAATCTCCATATCCATGCTCCATCAAAGCTTCAAGCTTCAAGATCAATCAATGTTGGTACTAGGATGTATGTAGAAGCCTCAGGGAGTATAATAGAGCAAAAGCCCTTTGATCTTGATGAAGAAATTTGAGAAATTTTAGTGCTGTCCAAAACTGTCATAAAACTCCATACCTAGGGTTTGAGAAAGCTCCCATCTTCCAAAAGGAGTGAAAGATCAAGTAGAAGATTATGTATACTCATAGTTGCACTCCATTTGATCATCCCATGAAGAGTATAACCTCTGATTGCCTCACCTTTGCTGATCAAGAAGGGGGGGGGGGGGGCTGTAAAAACAGCGCAAACTATTGCAGGACATCCTCTTACAGCACGTGATGAAAACGTGGTGGATATGAAGCATGTAGGTACTCAATAGGTAGCTTAAGACCCATACTACATTCTTACATAAGCCATTTGAGCACTAGAGGTCATGGGAAGAAGATCTGAGAAGAAATGTCCATGGCAGTTTGTATGGCAACTTGAAGGAATGAGGAAAGAGAAGAAGAAACCCTTCCTTCTCAAAAGTAACCACAGTTAAAGTGTCCTGTAACCATTAGTTTGTCCACTTACCCCAATTTTTGGCTCAAATCTTGATCACGTCCTGCTATTTTGGCTGGAGCCCTCCATTTCTTCCATTATTAATGCCAAGAATCACCATCTTCATCCCTGTTTGTAGCAGACTTTCACATGTAACTCCGGTTTGAAGCCTTCATATCCTGTCAAGTCCTATCACTCAAATTCCTAACTATGGTTTGCTCTCTCTAGCCTAGGAAACTGAATCTAGTACTTGAAAATGACTTCTGCAAGGATCTAAGCTACAGCTCTGATACCAATGTAATGAAAGCAATCAACCATGGAATGAAATCTAACTGAAATTGAAAATTAACTAAGCTACAACAAAGAATTAACAAATCTATTGCACCAAGACATCCTCATCATGTATTAATGGTTGGGGATTCAAGAATACATGACGGCCATGGCTGAGTGCTTCATAGGCTAAGAAGAAGCTAACTCCAAGAAAATGGTAAAGCCAAGATTATTGAATGATCAAAAGATGTCTTGCCTTTGGCCTCTAGTCCCTTTTATTCTAACCCTCTTCCAAACTTAAGGGCTGTTCACACATGTACACATAGGCTAGGGCTAAATTTACAAAGGTTGGAATTAATCCAAGGTGCAAATATTAATGTTGTATTTTTCCTTCATGACAGAGGGAGTACGAGGCAGGAGGGAGAGGAAGGAGGGGAAGGAGAGGGGAGGAAGGAGGAGAGAAGGAATGGCATGGAGAAAGAAGGGAGAAGAAGGAAGAGAAGAGGAAGGGAAAGAGAGGGGAAGAGGAGGTGGAGAAGAACAGGGAGGGAAGAAGAAAATAAAGAGAGGGAGGTGGAGTTGGAGGGAGGTGGGGGGTGGAGATGGAGGCACGAGCAGGAGCAGCGGGAGAGGGAAAGAGGGGAGGGGAGGCAGTTAGGATTTGGGAGGGGTTCGGGAGAGAGGACCTGGGGGGTGGAAATGGATATGGGCGGGGTCCATGGGCGGGGTGCCCAGGGGGTGGGAAGGGGGGTAGGGGAGGAAGATGGGCAGGGGCCCAAAGGGGGAAAATGGGTGGGGGGTCCCATAAAGGAGAGGCGTATCCCCCCGTCCCGCGCGTGTGCACGCGGCGGGGGTAAAAAA